>NC_140479.1:7351838-7489338 GCF_051167445.1 Perissodus microlepis
AGTCCGGTGTTCTCACGGCTCTAGTGAGCTTTGCCCCCGGCTCGCTATTGAGCTAGCGGGTAACAGACGTCTCCGAAAACATCGGAGCGCTTTTGAAAATATGTGGTGTCTTGATAAACTGAGCAGATATTTGAGGTTTACACAGCTACATTCTCGCCTGAAAATATGTTAAACGTTTATTTTGTGACCCAGAAAGAATAATAAGAGTAATATTAAAACTAACTAGCTGCCGCCATTGTTGACAACTGAGCAGGGCCGCGCTATGAATTCTGGGACAGAGCTACTTCTTCTTCGGGGTTTAACGGCAGCTGGCATCCTTGTACATGCAATGCTGCCATCTTCTGTTTCAGTCCGTTATTACACTCTTAAATCCTACTACTTATTCCTGCGTCTTTTGGGATCTTACAAAGCTTCAAACGATGCGTCGACTATTAAATCAGTCGTCGACGATTTTGATAGTCGACGTAATCGTGACTAGTCGACTAATCGTGGCAGCCCTAGTGTGTGTGTGTGTTACTCTGTTGTGTGTGTTACTCTGTTGTGTGTGTGTGTGTGTTACTCTGTTGTGTGTGTGTGTGTGTTACTCTGTTGTGTGTGTGTGTAACCCATCCAGCTGTTTTCTCTATCAGCTGCCTGCTGGCCTCAGTCTCCACGTGGTGATATTTTAAACCAATCGGGACGAAGCGGCTTTGGTCAGATCGATTGATCAACCTATCTCTAATAATCGGCTATGTACCACAGGCCTTCAAGCTGGCTGTAGTTAAACCTTTACTCAAAAAGCATCTCTAGACCCAGCAGTCTTAGCTAATTATAGGCCAATCTCCAACCTTCCTTTCATATCAAAAATCCTTGAAAGAGTAGTTGTCAAACAGCTAACAGATCATCTGCACAGGAATGGTTTATTTGAAGAGTTTCAGTCAGGTTTCAGAGCTCATCACAGCACAGAAACAGCTTTAGTGAAGGTTACAAATGATCTTCTTATGGCCTCTGACAGTGGACTCATCTCTGTGCTTGTCCTGCTAGACCTCAGTGCAGCGTTCGATACTGTTGACCATAATATCCTATTAGACCGATTAGAACATGCTGTAGGTATTACAGGTACTGCACTGCAGTGGTTTGTATCATATCTATCTAATAGACTCCAATTTGTGCATGTAAATGGAGAGTCCTCTTCACACACTGAGGTTAATTATGGAGTTCCACAGGGTTCAGTGCTAGGACCAATTCTGTTTACATTATACATGCTTCCCTTAGGCAGCATCATTAGAAGACATAGCATACATTTTCACTGCTATGCCGATGACACCCAGCTCTATCTGTCCATAAAGCCAGATAACACACACCAATTAGTTAAAATGCAGGAATGTCTTAAAGACATAAAGACCTGGATGGCCGCTAACTTTCTGCTTCTTAATTCAGATAAAACTGAGGTTATTGTACTCGGCCCTGAAAATCTTAGAAATATGGTATCTAACCAGATTCATACTCTGGATGGCATTACCTTGGCCTCCAGTAACACTGTGAGGACCCTTGGAGTCATTTTTGACCAGGACATGTCCTTCAACGCACATATTAAACAAATATGTAAGACTGCTTTCTTCCATTTGCGCAACATCTCTAAAATTAGAAATATCCTGTCTCAGAGTGACGCTGAAAAACTAGTTCATGCATTTATTACTTCCAGGCTGGACTACTGTAATTCATTATTATCAGGATGTCCAAAAAACTCACTGAAAAGCCTTCAGCTAATCCAAAATGCTGCAGCAAGAGTACTGACAGGGACTAGAAAGAGAGAGCATATTTCTCCTGTTTTGGCTTCCCTTCATTGGCTTCCTGTTAAGTCCAGAATTGAATTCAAAATCCTGCTCCTCACATACAAGGTCTTAAATAATGAGGCCCCATCTTATCTTAATGACCTTGTAGTACCATATCACCCTATTAGAGCACTTCGCTCTCGCTCTGCAGGCCTACTTGTTGTTCCTAGAGTATTTAAAAGTAGAATGGGAGGCAGAGCCTTCAGTTTTCAGGCCCCTCTTCTGTGGAACCAGCTTCCAGTTTGGATTCGGGAGACAGACACTATCTCTACTTTTAAGATTAGGCTTAAAACTTTCCTTTTTGCTAAAGCATATAGTTAGGGCTGGACCAGGTGACCCTGAATCCTCCCTTAGTTATGCTGCAATAGACGTAGGCTGCCGGGGGATTCCCATGATGCATTGAGTTTTTCCTTTCCAGTCACCTTTCTCACTCACTATGTATTAATAGACCTCTCTGCATTGAATCATATCTGTTATTAACCTCTGTCTCTCTTCCACAGCATGTCTTTTATCCTGTCTTCCTTCTCTCACCCCAACCGGTCGCAGCAGATGGCCGCCCCTCCCTGAGCCTGGTTCTGCCGGAGGTTTCTTCCTGTTAAAAGGGAGTTTTTCCTTCCCACTGTCACCAAAGTGCTTGCTCATAGGGGGTCATATGATTGTTGGGTTTTTCTCTGTATCTATGAAGCGCCTTGAGGCGACTTTTGTTGTGATTTGGCGCTATATAAATAAAATTGAATTGAATTGAATTGAATTGAAATGCTGAGGCTAAACACGACCTCACACACACACGCAGCCGTCCTGCAGCACTGAGCATGCTCCAACTATAAAACACACGTAGAGGACTTACTGGTTTATTCACTATCTACCTGACTCCATTCAAAAAAAACACAGATTTTAGCTCAGAGTGGCTTCAGTGGCCCAGTTTGTACGTTGAACCCATTAATGCCCGAAAAGACACAAAAACACAAACTAACCGCCCAATCGGGACAGCCCACCTGTTCGCCCAGGTAACACTGTTTCTACTTACAGCTTGCTGTATGTCTGCTCGTTCAGCTTTACGAATTCACCCTAAGAAACGTTTAAAGGACCTCTGTGAGCCTTCAAAATAAAAGCCTGCCTCTTCACCATCATGCTGTTCCAATAAAGAGCGAAGAGCTGACCCCATGACTGCGTCGGTCCTCAGCGCTTTAATGTGCAGCAGCACGAGCTCCGTTTCAAGCCTGGAAGCTCCTCCCTGCTGCGTTCACTGCCCCAAACGCTCTGCAGCCCACCACAGAGCAGCCAATCAGGCAACAGCGTCGGTCTGATCGTAAAAACAGAGCTGATGTCACAAATCAATCAGCTGTTCCAAAAAGAACAAAAACACCATGTTTAACGACACTGATGTCCCTATAAAGTTACAGGTTACTGTAATCAGATTACTCTGTTCCGACACCTGTGCAGTGATCGGCTGGTTTCAGTGAAGAAGCTCGAGCGGCACTGCGGCCGACGGTCTGCACCAGCCGACAGCGAGTGGCATGAGCCACGGGCCAATCAGAAGCCTCCAAACAGCAACATGGCGCCCAGCCTGACGTCACAGCAGTACATACTACAGTACAGTACACACAGTGCTACTGCACACAGTACACACAATACTACTGCACACAGGACAGTACACAGTAGGTCAGAGGTCAGAGGTCAGAGGTCAGAGCAGCCACTCGGTTCAGAGTTTGTGGACGTTACCGGTCGGACCAGAATAGCTGTGAGACACGGAGCGTTCTGAGCGCGCTCAGTCCATTCTGAGTGCGCTCAGTCCGTTCTCAGTCTGATTTTAGAGAATGAGTCAGCCGCCTGGTTTGTGTCTCAGCTGAAAGTCGAGCTGCAGAGTTTCCAGCCGCTCGCAGGAATCTCCATTTGTTCGTAAGGGGAGGGGCAGGGCTGAATGTGGTGGGGGGTGGGGGGTCACTAATGCGATCCAGACTGCGAGGAAGAGCTTCAGCTGCAGGACAGACAGCAAACAAATGCTCGACCAGCTCAGACATGTGAGCCGGGAGCAGATCTGAGGTCAGATCCTGGACAAGAACACAGCGCCCGCATGTCCAGGCTTCCCAACGTGCACCTGAATGCGCCTTGACCGTGCAGATGAAGACGAAGAGACTCTTCCTCCCCTCTGTGCGCCTCCATCCTGTTTGACTTCACGCCCACACTTCAAAGCTCTTACTGACACGCCGGCGTGTGAGGAGCGGCACCTGAACGCAGCACGGGGACGACAGCTGACGGTCAACTGACAGGAAGTGCTCTCAGTGGAGATCCAAGTGAAGGCCGGGCCCGTTCCAGTGTTTCCACATCTTCAGCTTCAGCCTGACATCAACCTCGGTGTGACATCACTTCCTGTTTTTCTTCTTCCCAACTTGAAGCTTCCTTGGTCTCTGACCTTTGACCTTTTTGGTTTCAGCTTCACGTCAGCCTGGAGCTGTGTTCGTGCGCCTGTGTTTGGGTCAGTGAAGCTCTGCAAAGGATTGTGGGAATTTAACCAGAGAGGCACACGATTGGTTGCAGCCGTCCACGTGATGCCGAAGTTTGAGCGACAAAACAGCCGATTTAGATGTGCCTCACACCTTCACTTCCAGCTCCGCCTTCAGCTCCGCCCTCAGTGAACACCTTCCTGATATGTTTCTGAACTCAGTCGCTCATTTCAGGTGACGCCGACTCAAACAGGAAGTCCAGGTTTGTGCAGGTACGCAGATGTTCTCACTGTCCGACAACAGAGCAGGAGACATTCACAGCAGCCACAGAGGTGCGACTGTCCCACAGCTGATGTAGGAGGCGTGGCCTGACAACAGGTGATTTTCCAATCTGATGGATCAGCAGCTTTGAGGCCTCATAGAAAATCTTCGGGAAAAATCAGAAGCCTGCTCCTCTTCCTCTGATAAATTATCGCCATGGGAACCACTGCTCTGGCATACCTGGCACAGGTGTGCTGATCTCAGGTCAGCCTGAGGAGTTCCTCAGGGCTCTGTGCTCAGTCCTCATTTCTGTCTGCTGCACACCCACTGTGAGGTTCCACCTCCTCGTCTCTGCTGTTACCGATCGATTGATCAATTCTGTGTTTTCGCTGATTTTAACCTAAAATTTAAATTTAATAACTTGATTTTCTGAAACCCGCCCAGCAGGTTCAAATTCACCAGAAAGAAATAATTGATTTTGAATATTTATTGATGTAAATAACATAACATAAAGTTATTTCTTTATGATAACAGCATAATGATAAAATAAGTTTGTTTTACTCATTTTTAATAATACTTTTAATTATTAATGAACGACATTCTTTTCTTTCACAAACACATTTTAGTGTTTTTCATGTAAAATATGGAGAAGTGTAAATATTAAATGGTTTTTGCTCACATGTCAAGGGAGATTTGACACTTTATCCTGTGACTGATCATCACTGATCAGCTGACTACCTGCAGCTCTGCACGTGACCGTCAGGCTGACCACTCCCTGCACCCTGACCCAGGCTCACAGAGGTCAGAGGTCATAGACAGACACAGGTGAGGACCTACCAGCTGTTTCCGGAGCAGCAGGATGTTCCCCTCCAGCAGTTTCTCCTCCGAGCTCAGCGGAGCCTCTCGCCGCCGCCGCTCCTCCTCCTCCTCTCGTGGCTCCCGGAGCTCCAGCGCGGCCCGGACCAGCACCTCCTGCCGCCGCCGCAGGAGCTCCAGCTCCCCGAGCCCGGACACGGAGGCCTCCAACCGCTCTCGGACCGCCGCTTTGTCCCGCCTGGAGGTCCCGGACGGCAGCATCTCCCAACAGAGCTCAGGGCGGGAGCATCCCGCGGAGACACACCTGCCGAGCCCACCTGGACCTCACCTGAAAGCCCCGGAGCGCGAACCGGGCCCTCGGGTCTCCGTCGGTGCCGTCAGCAATACGCTGCGGGGTGTCCTCGGGCGGTCCGCAGGGAGCTCCGAGCCTCCCCAGAGCCGCCGCACGCACAGAACCAGAGAGAAGGCGCAGAGATGCGGGCAGAGCTGGGAGCTGCTGGCGCCACCGAAGATCCGAACACACTGAACCTCCGCTGCACGCGCTACCACTAAACCCCGCCCCCTGTGCACAGACAAGCCCAGCAGACAAACGCGCGCTTCCTTTCCTCTCCTTCAAAATAAAAATACCTCAGTTTCACTTTTTATACTGCAGAAGAGCTCATTCCATACCCCTAAAGGATACGCGCGCTGTGAACCAAGAACACGATTCAAGCTTTCATGTAGATTTTGAAAATGTGTTTTGAGAGTTGAAGAAACGAGGCCCAATCGTCACAGTAAATATGAACAAACACAGTCATCAACGTGAGCATCAGGACAGATGATCAATAATATCAGTCATAAAGTTCATTAAAACTACAAACACATTCGATCCTTTTCAGGAAATTAAGCATATAAAAGAGAAACCGTCCCAGTGGATAGTGAGCATGCTGAAACATGAATTTATTATCATTTAGGTTTGTGTCTGCTGTCCTGATCTCTACTCAGGTGTTTGCAGCAGAAACGAGTTTTTAACTTATGACTGGAGTCGAATGACTGCAGACGAGAGCAGAAAAAATACTGAACCACTGTCAAGGCTTTTATTTTAACATCGGACCGAGCATGGGGTTTTATTTTGGAGGGCGGAGTCAGGGCACTTCCTGCCTGATCGTGTTAATTAGCGTCAGCATGATGCGCCGCAGCTCAGGCCGGTCTGTTCTCTGACGGTTTCCCGCAGGTCCTAAAGCCGTCAGCTGTGCGATGTTATTAGAACCGCTTCGTGGTTTTAATAAACCACAAAATGGAAACATTTAGTTTCTATTTTTTATGTTACATTAGAATTTATTGTCACTAAAAAAGGAAATAACTGCAAACAACAAACAAGTTCTGCCAAAACCAAACTTTTTATTAGAAGAAGCTTTTATTTTTCTAACAGTTCATCTGCAGAGGCAGGGGGCGTGGCTGAGAGCTGAAATCGTGTTTGTACGCGTCATTACTTTGACTAATCTTTATTGTTCTCCTGCAAACAGCTGAACAGACAGTGAGGGGTCCTTTGTGTGGTTTTTGGGTCACAACAGTCTCAGTCAGCTAATGAGGTCATGCTTCATTAACACGTTAATGAGGCGCTCACAGCACAGCGCCCCCTGCTGACCACGGTCGGCAGTCACTTACTGTCTGACAGGCCGAGACCTCGTGAAGCTGATCAGAGATCAGACAACATAAAACAAATCATCAAAGTGTACCGAGGCAAGGAGGGTGTCTTGGAAACCTCACAGTGCCAGAACGTGGCCTTTATCTCAGACTGCGCAAGACTATGATGGCGTGTGAGGTGTTCCTCTCACAGGTAATGATGATGGGTGGATGATGTGGACGGCGTACCAGTTTGTCGTGGTGGAGCAAGCTGAGCGTGAAGGTGAAGCTGACCTGTGGTAGGACACGCTACACTTGACCAATCAGAGCTCTAACAACGCTGCGCTGAGAAGCCTTTGTTCTTCTGTGCAGCGACTTCCTGTTAAGCTCCTGTGATGTCATGGTGTCGGGCCTTTTCATGAGGAATAAGTAATCTGCTGAGTCTCAGACCCAGAAATCCTCCTAAAAACCTGGAGCCTGCTCCCTGCTGCAGCTCGGGACAAAACGTCCTGTTAGAAAGAACTAATCGGCTTGTCACCTGTCGACCAATCAGGCGAGCCGGCGGGCTCAAAGACGCCGCTGAGCCTGGTACGGGAACACAAAAAGGCAGCAGAACGGTGCTCCTGCAGGTTCAGCCTGAAGGTTTAAAGGGACGGGACCAGCTGCTGATGGAGGAGCAGGAAGTGATGCGTTGCCCTGACGACCCTGCATGTGTTACCTGGTGATGGTTCCCGGAGTCCTTAGGGGGATGCAGACTTTAACGTCCAAATCATCCACATCTTCAGCTCCAGCTCGCTGTAAGGTAGAGCACTTCAGACATCCTGAAGGTCACGAGAACCTCCTTAAGCCGTCCTGAGCCCCGCCTCCTGCGAAGGACAGCCCCAGTTTCAGTCAGCTCAGACGATCTGTCGATGAGCTTCAGTTCCTCAGATGTTTACAGGACAAACTCATTTTTAACCATCAGAGCTCCAGACAGAGGGCAGCACACGATGACCACACGATGGCATCTCATCTTCTGCTTTGGTGGAGCTGAACGTCATGACAACAAACTTCTGTTTTACAACAAAAAAACACAGGATGAAATATTGATCAAGACCGGAGGAGCAAACGCAGCTCCATGAAAGTTTCTGTACATATTTATGGATCAGTAACACACACACACACACACACACACACACACACACACACACGCACACTCTGTTCTGCTCAGTGCAGCACTCGAATCATCCTCTCTCTCTCATGTTTGTCTTTAATCCCTGCAGAAAATCATTTTTCTGATTATTTCTCAGCTGACCTGAACTTCAGCCTCGTTAACTGTGAAATGAGATCTTTGAGTCAGGGCTCAGCTGATCAATCAGAAACACGACTGCAGGTAGAGAAGCAGTGTGTGTGTGTGTGTGTGTGTGTGTGTGTGTGTGTGTTTCCTGTGGCTGGAGATTCGCTGATCATCTGCAGCTTAATTAAACCTGCACAGAGTTCAAGCCTCTTTCTGAGAACATCGATCGTCACACAAACACACGGACCCTCAGAGAGCCGATTGATCAGCCTGATCGATACTCTCTCTCACACACACCAGCAGACGTGCTGGATTCCTCACACTGTCAGGATCGTTTCACTTCTGATGAAATCATAAAATATTTATTCAGTTTACATAAAACAAATTTCTGTATTTTCTGCTCAGCTTTTATTGTGAAGAGCTGACTTTATCGCTGAGCTCTTGTCGTAAATAACAGCTTCCTGCAGGGTTTTCTGTGCTGGATTCCTCACACTGTCAGGATCAGTCTGCTACCACATGACCCAGAGGCCCCTGCAGATCTGTGTGCGCGTGTGCATGAGCCCTGGTCAGTGTCAGTCTCACAGTCTCCCTCGCTGCTTCACTAATCCCATTTCCTCCCCATCATCCTTTTATCTGCAACACAGTCTGTGTTTGCTGAGTGTGTCTGAGTGTGTGTGAGTGTGTGCTGTGTAATAGGAAATGTTCCCATGGTTTGGACTTGCAGGCTGACTCTGTGATTTCGAATGACTGATGAGTGAAATTCACTGTGAAGGTGAACTACAAAGAAACACATTTTCCAACATGGTGATGCCGGGATGGTCCATCGGGTAAAGTAAATCTGTTGGGCATCTTTCTTTGCCTTTAGACAATAATTCTGATGGGAAAAGAACCAAACGGGACAGGCGGAAAAAAATTAATAAAAAGAAACATTTTCACATGAAGGCGACACCTGGAGAGTTTGGTTTACGTCTTTAAGCGTCGTCATGTCACAAAAGCAATAAAGTTTTATAAGTCAAACTAACGCTCTTTAAATTCCATGACAGATGTGCGATGTCACGTCAGCGGCATGTGGTGGGAACAAATCCGTGCCGTTTTAATGTCCACGGGTCTACAGCAGCTCGACTGTTCTGCTCTGAGAGCCGAATCCTCCGTGGCCAGCAGGTGGCGCTGCATTTATGTAATTTGATTTTAAAGGTAAACTGTACAAATGTTTTTCACCATTAGATGGCAGTAGATCTGTTTTCCTACCCCTTCCCCTGGAGCCGTTGAATGGAGGAGTCGAGTCATCTGCGTTCTCTCCCAAGGACCGCGTTTTTACAGCAATGGCGTTTTATGGAGCCTCACATTAGTTCCACATGTTAGCAACATACGGTAGCTGTGCCACATTTATATTTACAGGTGAGAAGTTAAAAACCATCAGCTTGTTATCAGCACACATTCTAACTGCCCGATAAGAAGTTGCGAAGTTTCAAAGAGAAGAACTTTTTGAAGGCTACGAACGCCCGCTGACAGGACTCTGACTCACACAAAGGCCCCGCCTCTTCAGATTCAACTGCATAATCCTGGCTAAACATGTTTTAGTCATTCAAGAGAGATCAAAAACATTAAATATGATCATACCGTTTAGATCAGCTGTCTATGCCAGGGGAGAGGCGTCCATCTTTATTTACTCTGGGGGCTGTAACGCTTTGTGAAAGGAGCCGATACGAGTCAGCGAAGCTCACTGCTGACTGATGACCAGCTGTTGAACATATGCTGAGCTGTCTGTAAGGGCTGCTGTTTAGCTGGGATCTCTGTTAGCTTCTATTAGCTGCTGTTCGCCCGGGTTAGTGAAACTTTATTTGAAGTATATCTAACATTTTTAGAGTCTTAGAGAATAAACTCAAAGAGGATGGTGTTTTATTAAGATGTTCACGTGTCTCTTTGGGTTTTTGTGTCTTTGGTTAAGTGTAGCATTAAGCTTTTATTGCTGTGAGCAAATTTTAAAAATGAAGTTATTATAACATCTGTCTGGTTTCCATCAGACTTTATTTATTTGAAATGAGTTTAAATATAAAAATATTCTTTTTAAAAAACATCGCTGGTGGAGGAATCTGAGTCTGCCGCCGCACTGACCGACGCCTCCATCACCTCCTCCTCCTCCGGAGGTCTTACGGCGGGCAGGTGGACGCCCATCTTCCTGCTTCCTCCCTCTTCCTCCTGCTGTCGAGCTGCAGATGCAAACACATAAGATGACTTCAGCTGCGCCCGCCCACCCTGCTGTTATTACACTCACGTGGTGTGAGCAGAATCATCTGCAGCTCAACGTGGCAAAGACCAAGGAACTGATAGTGGACTTCAGGAAGACCAGGAAACACTTGACCCCTGTTTCAATCCAGGGGGTCAGTGTGGACATTGTGGAGGACTATAAATGCCTCGGAGTACACACTGAAAATAAACTGGACTTACAGGAAGGGCCAGAGTCGTCTCTATTTTCTGAGGCGGCTGAGGTCCTTCAACATCTGTCGGACAACGCTCAGGATTTTCTACGAGTCTGTTGTGGCCAGTGCTTCCCTCTACGCTGTTGCATGCTGGGGCAGCAGGTTGAAGGTTGCTGATGCCAACAGACTCAAAAAACTGATCCACAAGGCCAGCAATGTTGTGGGGATGGAGCTGGACTCTCTTAGGGTGGTGCTGCAGAGGCCATTGTTGTCCAGGATAAAGACAATGTTGGATAACACCTCCCACCCACTCCATGACATGCTGGTCAGTCACAGGAGCGTGCTCAGTGAGAGACTGAGATTACCCATAATGCACCACTGAACGACACAGGAAATCATTCCTGCCTGTGGCTCCCTGTACAACTCCTCCACCCAACACACTGTTTACTGCCATAGCTACACCTTTTTTGCACACGCTCTTCTTTCTTATTCAGATATTTATTAGTAAGTGACTTATATGTATATTGTATATTTTGTATATGTGTGTATTGTCTGTTTTTGTTACTGTTTATACTGGAGCACTGTAAACAACAGAACTCTGATTCGTCCCGCTGTTGAAGGTGCTGAACTTCTTCCTGCTGAATCTTTTATTCTGGAGAGCAGCTTTGCATGACTCCATTAGTAATAAACTCCTCAGCTCCTCCCCCCTTTAACCTAGCCTTCTTCTGACTGGCTGAGCTCTGGAAGCCTGCAGTGAGTAAAGCGTTTACATAACGCGCTGACATCAGAGCACTGTGAAAGGAGAAAGAGGCTCGCTGAGGTCACAGCCGAGCAGCATGGTGCGCTCGAGGCGAGGAAGAGGAGGTGACGAGAAACGCTTTGACACGTCCGTTTCCTTCTGCCGGCTCGGCTCATGAGGTTAGTCTGAAGCCTGAGAGCAGCAGGAACTCGCTGACCCCGAGCTGCCACCAGGAATGGAAAAGCAGCTGTGGGTTTCTGGGACACACTGAGCGGCTGTCTCCAGCAGGGAGGAGCATGAAAGAGGAGCTCTGACGGGGAGACGGGAGGCGGTGTGAGGAGCTGCAGGACACTGAGCTCACTGTGAGGATGAGCCGCCATGATGGAGGTCTGGACGCCTCACTTCCTGTCCCTGAAAACGATTTATTTTTGTTTCAGTCACTGAATCGAACCCTCTGTGAAACTGCTGCTCCTCACTTCCTGTCACATGACTCCTGCCGCTGGGAGGGACGTTCAAACAGGACAATGAGCTCAGTGTGAGGACAGTAACGGCGCTGCCTGCTCTCAACACTCAGGGGTCTGTGTGATGTCACAGAACGGCTCCTCCCGACCGCCGTTCAAACGCTCCTTTTAATTGCCTTAAAGGGGGCGGAGCTAAGACCGCTTGTTTCACACAGCAGATGAGCCGAGACAAAGAAGGATTATTATGAACTGAGTCATGCAGAGCTGCTCTCACTGTGTCCAGAGATAAACCAATCAGAGCGAGTGGCCCGTGAGCCTGCGTCTCCATGGTGATCAAGACAGAGCCATCACTACGACACATGCCTCCGTGAGCTGGTTGTCATGGTTACTGAGCATCTTCTAATTAAAGAGACGAAGGTGGACCTGACGAACCTTCACACACACACACAGATGTATGTAAACACGTGCTCTGATTGGTCGGTGAAGCCTGCGCGCACACCAGCTGTGATATGTTTCCATGACAACCAGAGCACAAAGAGAGAGGCTGGTGATGAGGTTCAGTTCTTTGTCCTCGTCTTCAGGCACGTTTCATTCACAGGAAGTGAACCGCAGCAGTTTCTGGTTCCTGTAAGGCGCTGGTCGTATGATGTCACAACTGCCTCGTTGTTGAGATCTAAAGCTAAGAGTACACGCCCACGTGCTCCCATTCCGTCAGAGCGAGTGTTTGACCTGCTCAGCTTCCTGTTAAAAAGTTTGCCTTCACCACCTGACACCTCGCCGAAGGAGGCGGAGTTAGACAGAAGCCTGCTCCTTCTTAAACACTTCACCCAACTCAGAGCGCCCCAGCTCGACGTCCGTGACCCATGTGATCAAATTCCAGATGTAATAAGAGAACATCTGGTCATGTAACATCGACCTGAGCGCCGCGCCGCCGTGCTGGGACGCCTCGGTGGCGTCTCGCCGCCATGATGCGGTGTTTGTGTCGTGTTACAATCAGCATCACCAAATTTCCAACTTTAAAACAATAAAAGCTGAAGAGTGAGGGGTCACCTGATCTCGTTAACAGCTGCGGCTCTCAGCAGGTCAGTTTTCACACTGATCTACCTGTCAGGTGTTTCCTGTGTCTGATGTCATCTTTAGGAATCAAACAGGTCTCAGTGAACCAGTGAACCAGGGCAGCCCACGGGGAGACTTGGGCTGATTTTTGTGTGGACACTTGACACCCCCTGCTGCTCACACAATGAAGAGCAGCCATTTTATTCTCTATGTGACCAAAAGTATGTGGACAGCTGACCTGGGGTCAGTTTCTGTTCCTCAGATGTTGTTCGAAACTCGCTCATTTCATTTCATCTCCTCCATCGTCAGCCGATAAAAAGTGACTCACTTTTTATCGGCTGACGATGTTTCCTGTGCTGCTCCAAGCCTGCGGCGTCCGTGATCTCAGCTAAAAAACATCTGCAGACCCACAAAACGTTCAAGAATCACAGACAGGTGTGTTTCTTACCTGTGTGACTGTCGGACGTCCTGACCAGCAGCACCTGAACACACACACACACACACTTATCGGCATAAAAAATTAAAACACACGAAAACAGCCAACGTGTGTGTGTGTCTCACCTGTCCTGGAGTGTGTGTGTTCTCCAGGTGTGGAGGAGGAGACAGCGACAGCTCTGTGTGGAGGTCAGAGGTCAGTGTACCTATTAGCTCCCCCGTCAAGTCGCCCAAAGTGAACGAGCCCTGATTGGTGGCTTCAAAGCTGACCTCTGACACATCTGCAGGGAATGGAAACAGAGTGATGTCAGAGGTGAATCAGAGGCGGGGCCAGTTTCTGACTGAAGCCAGGTGAGAGTGTAAAACCTGGAGGTGTCTGAATGAGAACAGTGTGAGTGGCTCTGTTGTGTTAAACGAGAGAAAACTTGTGTTTTCGTCCCTGAGCGTCGTCTGAAGGCAGGCATACCTGCAGCCTGACTGATCTGTCCAGGTGAGCCGGACTGACCGCTGTGGGTGAAGCTTACTTTCCCGTCCGCCCTCCCCCAGGAGCCCTGAGGACATACGAGGTCAGAGGTCATAAGCTGAGGTGTGGTGCCTCTCACATGCACTCTGATGCCTGCAGGCTCACCTCGGGCTGAGGCCTCTCTCCTCTCTGTGTGACTCCCTGCTCCATTTTGGTCAGCAGGGCCCGCAGGAGGTCGCGACCTTTCACCTGTCCTTCACTGGGGGGGTCAAAGTCCTGGAGGGGGCACATCATTATATTAATATTCAGCTTGTGCTTCCAGCAGTGCCTTGCTCAGTGGTTCCTCACCATATCCTGCAGCTCCTGCAGAGAGCTGTTGAAGCTGCACACAGCCCCGCCCCCTGACAGACAAACAGAGCACAGAGTCACACCTGCAGGTTACAGATGTGCTGCTAACACACACATGATGATGATGATGGTACCTGTCATGGCTGCCGGCTGGTTGGCACTGATGAGCAGCTCTCCCTCTGAGATGTGTTTGAGAGCTGCTTCAGTGCCGGCTGTCACCGTGCTGGAGCTGCTGGACTCCTCGGAGGAGGTGGAGGGGGACGCCGGTCCTGCCTCAGGAGGAGGAGACGGGGAGCGAGCAGGGGGGAGGGAGGGAGGAGGAGGAGGGTGAGGAGAAGAGAGAGGAGGTTCCTCCTCCGCTACTGACATCAACCTGCAGGAGAAGAAACGTGTTAATGAACCAGGAAGTGTGTGTGTGTGTGTGTGTGTGTGTGTGTGTGTGTGTGTGTGTGTGTGTGTGTGTGTGTGTGTGTGTGTGTGTTGGACATACAGAGGTGGTTTGTGTGTGGTTATGTCTTCCACCAGTCTCTCCTCATCCAATGGAAGCTCAGTTTCTTCCCAAGTGAAGGGAGGCGGGGCTTGGTGTACAGTAGCTGGGCTTTCTGCAGAGGGGGTGGGCTCTGGGCTGAGAGTGGGTGTGGCTATGAGCTCTGAGGTCACCAAAAGACCTGGTGATGCGATTGGTTGAGGAGGCTCCTTATACAGCGGACTTGTCGGTTCTGATGGAGGGGGTGTGGTTACCGCCGTAGTCTCTCTGCTGGGTGGGGCCGGGCTGGGCGGTGGGGTTGGTTCCGGTGTGGGGACCAATGGGAGCGGTTCGTTCTGCAAGAGAAGCGGCGGCCTTCAGAGACGGGGCTTAACGCTACGACGCTACGACAGAGTTTCCGTACCTCCTGAGGGCCTGCTGGTTCCAGCGCCGGGTCTGGTCCTGCGCCCAGCGGGTCTCTCTGGCCCAGCATCAGGGCGATAGTCTCAGCCAGAACCTCGTTCACCACCTGCCGGATTAACTCAGAGTCCACGGGCACGCTGGCGTCCACGAACAGCTGCAGGCCTGCATCTCCTGCTGCCTCCACTGCAGACACACAGAGGAGCAAACAGTCAGGGAGGGGCGGGGGAGCAGAACAGGAGGAGCAGGAGGAGGTACACCTACCAATGTCTGAGGTGACGCTGCGCTCCTCTGGATCTGACTGGTCCACGTCGCTATTGTGGGTGTGGTCAGAAGGCGGGGGCCAGTACAGTTCTGAGATCATCCTGGACATCAGCTGCTGCTCCACCCTGAACATAGAAACCAAAATGGTGACAATGTGGCGCCGTTTCCACGGTCTGGGGTTCGTGCTGGTTTCTCACCATTCCACCAGCCGGGTCTCCAGGACGTCCCGCTGAAGGGCCGTGCCCAGGACGGGGACCTGATCCTGGGCTGGGAGGGCAGAGGGAGCCTGGGGAGGGAAGATGGGACCCTGGTAGAGGACCGGAGGGGGAGACGGACCCCCATCCAGCTCCACGGCCTCCTCACCCGACACGCTGACCTCCTGCTGAGAGGAGCTTCACTATTCAGTGACATCACTACACCTGAGCTCAAGATTTCTGCACGGCGCTGTAACCTACATGTGCCTGACATTAATATTAATGAGTCAATAGATTATTTTAAAACTCTACACAACATCTTCACCTTCTTCATGACGAAAACCTTCCAAAAATCGTAAAAAGCCCAAAATTCTGAAACAGCGGCTCAGTGTTTAAAGTTTTCTGAGATTTCTACTAAAAGTCTAAAAAACCCAAAAAACATCACAACTGAAAATCAGTGAAATGACAGGATAAAGGATCGAGATATAAATTAGATGTTACTCAAATCACTGAGAAAAATCTACGAAAACACAAAAATGAGACCAAAGGATTAATTAATGAAACGTCTCCATGTGTCCAAAAACATGAATAATAATAACAATCATCATCATCATCTTCTTCGATCTGAGTTGCTGCTGTTCTATTTTCGTCCAGCAGGTGGCGCTGCAGCCTCACTGAAAACACTGACAGTCTACAGCAGAGGTCTCAACCTGGTGCTGCATGTTGACGTGAAGAAATCGAATGCAGAGACTTTTTTGTTAAGGAGGAATTGTTTTTTGTTGAGTACGATGTTAAAATAAGTTCTTTAAAATGATCGAATATGTCGTGAGCAGAGAGCACAAACATGCTGAGGGATGGCTGTTAGCTCAGTGAGAGTCACAAACTCACGTGTTCACTTATGTCTGATTTAGTTACGAACACAATGACAGCAGCAGTGCTGCCACGAGTGCACAGAACAAACTTCCAATGAAAGGCTTCAGTTAGTGAAGAGGGAACAAAACATTTCAGGAAGTATTTGTGGGCATTTTTTTGCTTTTATACTACTTGAAGACTAAAGTGGCCGTCCAATGAGACGACGGTGGCTGCGCTAAAGCACAGAGGAGGGGGAGGAGCTTACTTGCACACCATCAACAACAGACAGGAAGTCAGTTCCAGGGAAGAAGTCGTCCTCTTCCACTTCTTCCTCGTTCCCTTCGATGATGTCAATCATGTGTGATGGAGGACGGGGAGGGGGAGGAGCTTGTTCTGCCTCCAGGAGCTGCTGTGAACACACACACACCTGTCAGAGCTCACACCTCCACCCTTGACTGACTGAAGTCCTCAGAGGCTCAAAGCTGCTCACCTGGTCAGGTGCTTCATCGCCCACAGAGGCTGTTGGAGAGGCAGCGAGCGCTGATGTCAATTCCTGAGGATGCTCACACCTGGAGTCCATCCGGGGTGGACCTGCATGGGGAGGGTTGTGTGTGTTATACTTGACCTTTGACCTGGAACTGTTGTTTATGTTTATTTTAACCTTTACAAAAACAGGTTACTATGTTACTGACCCAGTGGGATCGCTATGGCGACAGGGCAGCTGTTTGCAGGGGTCATGCTGAGGTCATCAAAGTGACCTGAGGTCAGGTGTGATGAGCTGAAAATGTGAGATCGGCCAGGTGAGGAGGAAGCAAAGGGAGGGGCTGAAATGATTGGTTGGGCCTGAGTGAGGGGTGGGGCCAGGCTGGTCTGAGTCTTGGAGGACTTCAGCTTCACACCTGAGACACAGAGCAGAATGTTTGACGACGCCCACAGGTCAACCTTTACCATCACACCTACTGATGTCGACTTTCTGACCTCGGACACTCTCCACTAGTCGGGGGCGGGGCTTCCTTCCGAGTGGTGAGGCAGGTGAGCTGAGGCGAAGGTACGGACTCTTCTTCAGGGTCCGTCTCAGACCTTCATACGGCGCCCGGCCATACAGCCGGGTCAGGTACGATTCTCCATCCACTTCCAACTGATGACGCTCAGCTGCTCCACCTGTGCCTCGGTTAGGCTCCACCCCCTGCGGGTGCATAAACACATAACCAATCAATGATCGCTTGTTTGTTATTGATGAGAAATCAATGGCTTCCAGAAGAATCCAGCCTCACCGCTCTGATTCCGGCTCTCTGCCCTCTGCTTCCTCTCCTCGCTGTCCTCATACTTCCTGTCCCTCTGAGCGCGCCCACTGGCCTCTCCTTCCCTGAGTGGGCGGAGCTATCAGCGTCCACAGCTGAGTGATGGTTGCTGATGTTCCCTGAGGACATCTCAGCCTGATGGCAAGGCAGAGAAGGGTCAGTCCCCGTTTTACTTCTTCTGCTCTTTCTCTGAGCACCGGGGGAGGAGCAGAAGAAGAAAAGTTCAAAGAAGAAGAAGCGTTTGTGCTGTCGTATCAGCGAGAGAACAGATGGCGCCACATCGGAGTTCTAGAAGTGAAGTTTAGAAGAAGAAGAAGAAGCAGACAAAGAGAAAGATGAAGGTGTTCCCAGCCTGCTGGAGCTCACCTGGATGTCTCTGCTTAACCTGCTGATCCAGGCGTCCACTGTCTTCTTGATGCGGACCTCCTCGCTGTGGTCTCTGCCGGTCAGAGAAACCATCCTAAGTGTTTAAACCTGTCCTGTGTTAGCAAGCACACCTGAAGTCAACACTACCATTAGCTACCTGTTAGCAGCTAGCGCCTCCAGCTGGCAGTGCAGGACCTCTCCGGTCCGGGCTCTGAGCAGAGCCTCCAGGTTCTCCTCCAGAACTTTCTTCTGCTTTCGAACCTGACGGAGAACCTGACCTGCCTCCTCCAGCAGGGACGGGACCGCGGACCTCCTCTGGACCAGCACAGACTGGGACTGCTGGGACCAGAGGTTATGTTCTTCATCAGTGGTTTTATTGGGCTGGGGTAGTCTGGACTGGTTTTGCTGGGACTGTAAACTGTTTTCATGGGATACGTTTTGTTGGAGGTGGGAAGATTGGGACCTCGAGCGATTTTCCTTTGAGGTGGTTTGTTGGGACTGGGTTTGCTGGGACTGGGTTTGTTGGGATTGCTGGTGCTTCGGTGGAGGTCTACTGGTTTTCAGAGGGTCTTCTGGCTGCTGGGGGACAGAACGTGTGTCAGGCTTCAGTATTACAGATTCCCGTTAACTCGAGCTGAGCTGAATCGTACACTGACCGTCAGCAGCATCTTCATCTCAGTCTTCAGACGCCTCATCTCCTGCAGTACGTCATTGGCTCTCCTCGCTGCCTCCCAGCTGTGATTGGCTAAAGACTGGAGCTGAGACCTTTCAGGCATGTGAGCATGTCTGAAGCATTAAAAACATGCAAAGAGAACAGATTTAACTTCATAGATCGCTCAGCCTGAATAAATGACCAGTGTAACGCTATAATATTAATATCTGTTAGTTTTTGAGTGTCTTATCTGACTAAACACTCAACAACGCTGTCGCTACTCAAGAAGTGAAAGTAACAGCCCATCCAGCGCTCCGCTCCACGCAGCGTTACATATCCTAATACACAATCTGACTCACATCATCATCATCATCATTTATTTATATAGCACTTTAAAAACACACCTGGTAGACCAAAGTGCTGTACAATACAAATATGCATATAGTAATAAGATAGAAACCAGACATAGCAATAAAAAAAAAACATGTCAGTTACCCCCAGAGTTAAAAGCCAGGTTTTTAATAAGGACTTAAAAACTGGCACTGATGCAGCCTGTCTAATATGGAGAGGAAGGTTATTCCAAAGCATCGGCGCAGCAACAGAGAACGCTCGGTCTCCTCTAAGTTTCAGCCGTGACTTTGGGACCGAAAACAGCAACTGCTCAGCTGACCGAAGGGAACGAGTGGGGACGTGGGCTTCAACAAGTCAGTCTTACACGCCTCTCTGCAGCTTCTCTCCTCCTGCTACCCCCCCAAAAACCCATCTCCATAGAGACTGTGTCAGCTTCCAAAAAGACAAAAAACAAACTAAAAACCAGCAACAAACAACTTAAACATAAACAATCAAAAAGAAAGAACAGTACAGTATCCACATCTGAACCAAAGAGTAAAACAGTGAAATGTGGATTATTAAATATTAGGTCTCTCTCCTCCAAGTCTCTGTTAGTACATGACTTAATAATTGATCAACAAATTGATTTACTCTGCCTTACAGAAACCTGGTTGCAGCAGGATGATTATGTTAGTTTAAATGAATCAACACCCCCGAGTCATTCTAACTACCAGAAACCTCGAAGCACAGGCCGAGGGGGCGGTGTGGCAGCAATTTTTCACACCAGCCTATTAATTAATGAAAGACCAAGACAGACTTTTAATTCATTTGAAAGCCTGATGCTTAACATTGTCCACCCCAGCTGTGAAACTCAGAAACCAGTCTTACTTGTTATCATCTATCGTCCACCTGGGCCTTACACTGAGTTTCTGTCTGATTTCTCAGACTTTATATCTAATTTAGTTCTGAGCTCAAATAAAATAATTATTGTGGGTGATTTTAACATCCATGTAGATGCTAAAAATGACAGCCTCAACATGGCATTTAGTCTGTTATTAGACTCAATTGGCTTCTCTCAAAATGTAAAAGAACCCACCCACCACTTTAATCACACTCTAGATCTTGTTTTAACATATGGCATAGAAACTGAACATTTAACAGTGTTTCCTGAAAACCCTCTCCTGTCTGATCATTTCCTGATAACATTTACATTTACAATAATTGATTACACAGCGGTGGAGAGTAGATTTTATCAAAGTAGATGTCTTTCTGAAAGCGCTGTAACTAAGTTTAAGAATATAATCCACCCACTGTTATCATCTTCAATGTCCTGTACCAACACAGAGCAGAGCAGCTATCTGAACGCTACCCCAACAGAGGTCGATTATCTTGTTAATAATTTCACCTCCTCACTACGTACGACTCTGGATACTGTAGCTCCAGTGAAAACTAAGGTCTCTAATCAGAAGTACCTGACTCCGTGGTATAATTCTCAAACACGTACCCTAGAGCAGATGACTCGTAATCTGGAGAGGAAATGGCGTGTCACAAATTTAGAGGATCATCATTTAGCCTGGAGAAATAGTTTGCTGCTTTATAAGAAAGCCCTCCGCAAAGCCAGAACATCTTACTATTCATCACTGATTGAAGAAAATAAGAACAACCCCAGGTTTCTCTTCAGCACTGTAGCCAGGCTGACAAACAGTCAGAGCTCTGTTGAGCCAACCATCCCTTTAACGTTAACTAGTAATGACTTCATGAACTTCTTCACAAATAAAATTTTTATCATTAGAGAAAAAATTACCAGTAATCATCCCACAGATGTAATATTATCTACAGCTACTCTTAGTACCATTGATGTTAAGTTAGACTCTTTTTCTCCAATTGATCTTTCTGAGTTAACTTCAATAATTACTTCCTCCAAACCATCAACGTGTCTTTTAGACCCCATTCCTACAAAACTGCTCAAAGAAGTCCGCCATTAATTAATTCTTCGATCTTAAATATAATCAACCTATCTCTAATAATCGGCTATGTACCACAGGCCTTCAAGCTGGCTGTAGTTAAACCTTTACTCAAAAAGCCATCTCTAGACCCAGCAGTCTTAGCTAATTATAGGCCAATCTCCAACCTTCCTTTCATATCAAAAATCCTTGAAAGAGTAGTTGTCAAACAGCTAACAGATCATCTGCACAGGAATGGTTTATTTGAAGAGTTTCAGTCAGGTTTCAGAGCTCATCACAGCACAGAAACAGCTTTAGTGAAGGTTACAAATGATCTTCTTATGGCCTCTGACAGTGGACTCATCTCTGTGCTTGTCCTGCTAGACCTCAGTGCAGCGTTCGATACTGTTGACCATAATATCCTATTAGAGCGATTAGAACATGCTGTAGGTATTACAGGTACTGCACTGCAGTGGTTTGTATCATATCTATCTAATAGACTCCAATTTGTGCATGTAAATGGAGAGTCCTCTTCACACACTGAGGTTAATTATGGAGTTCCACAGGGTTCAGTGCTAGGACCAATTCTGTTTACATTATACATGCTTCCCTTAGGCAGCATCATTAGAAGACATAGCATACATTTTCACTGCTATGCAGATGACACCCAGCTCTATCTGTCCATGAAGCCAGATAACACACACCAATTAGTTAAACTGCAGGAATGTCTTAAAGACATAAAGACCTGGATGGCCGCTAACTTTCTGCTTCTTAATTCAGATAAAACTGAGGTTATTGTACTCGGCCCTGAAAATCTTAGAAATATGGTATCTAACCAGATTCATACTCTGGATGGCATTACCTTGGCCTCCAGTAACGCTGTGAGGAACCTTGGAGTCATTTTTGACCAGGACATGTCCTTCAACGCACATATTAAACAAATATGTAAGACTGCTTTCATCCATTTGCGCAACATCTCTAAAATTAGAAATATCCTGTCTCAGAGTGACGCTGAAAAACTAGTTCATGCATTTATTACTTCCAGGCTGGACTACTGTAATTCATTATTATCAGGATGTCCAAAAAAACTCACTGAAAAGCCTTCAGCTAATCCAAAATGCTGCAGCAAGAGTCCTGACAGGGACTAGAAAGAGAGAGCATATTTCTCCTGTTTTGGCTTCCCTTCATTGGCTTCCTGTTAAGTCCAGAATTGAATTCAAAATCCTGCTCCTCACATACAAGGTCTTAAATAATCAGGCCCCATCTTATCTTAATGACCTTGTAGTACCATATCACCCTATTAGAGCACTTCGCTCTCGCTCTGCAGGCCTACTTGTTGTTCCTAGAGTATTTAAAAGTAGAATGGGAGGCAGAGCCTTCAGTTTTCAGGCCCCTCTTCTGTGGAACCAGCTTCCAGTTTGGATTCGGGAGACAGACACTATCTCTACTTTTAAGATTAGGCTTAAAACTTTCCTTTTTGCTAAAGCATATAGTTAGGGCTGGACCAGGTGACCCTGAATCCTCCCTTAGTTATGCTGCAATAGACGTAGGCTGCCGGGGGATTCCCATGATGCATTGAGTTTTTCCTTTCCAGTCACCTTTCTCACTCACTATGTATTAATAGACCTCTCTGCATTGAATCATACCTGTTATTAACCTCTGTCTCTCTTCCACAGCATGTCTTTTATCCTGTCTTCCTTCTCTCACCCCAACCGGTCGCAGCAGATGGCCGCCCCTCCCTGAGCCTGGTTCTGCCGGAGGTTTCTTCCTGTTAAAAGGGAGTTTTTCCTTCCCACTGTCGCCAAAGTGCTTGCTCATAGGGGGTCATATGATTGTTCGGCTTTTCTCTGTATCTATGAAGCGCCTTGAGGCGACTTTTGTTGTGATTTGGCGCTATATAAATAAAATTGAATTGAATTGAATTGAATTGTAAGTCAGACAAATAAACAGGTGCCAGACCATTTAGAGATTTAAAAACCAATGAAAAGACTTTAAAACGGATCCTGAATTCAATTGGAAGCCAGTGTAGAGACGCCAAAATCGGAGTGATGTGATCAAATTTCCTTCTGCCAGTTAAAAATCGTGCCGCAGCACATATGGCTCTGAAATAAAAACCCTCCAAACAACGGACCAAAACCCCATGTGACCCCCAGTCTGTGCTTTCACTTTACTCAAGTACTTCAAACTGTACGTGTAGAGAAACCTGACAGGTTGGTGGAATGAAGCAGACACTCTGAGTCACACTGTCGTGTCCTTAGAGTGACTCCAGACGCTGCCGACGGCCCGCTGTGTGTGAGTGTGTGTGTCTGTGTGTGTGTCTGTGTGTGTGTGTGTCTGCGTGAGTGCGTGTGGGTAGCGAGAAAGTACACACACACACACACACACACACACACACAGTCGGAGGGTGGGTAGCTTTCTCGCTACCCACCATTTTTAGGGATGCTTCAGCACCCCCAAAAATGAATCATAGCACCCCCAGCTTGACTCTCCCCTACTCTGGCTGTAGCGCCGTTGCTGCCAGAGCGATGGTGGCTGAGACGCAGAGGAGTGGAGGTGTGAGTGTCTGGCTTAAAACAGGACATATTAGCTGCATTTAACCTTCAGTTACTCTTTATATAGTTGGTAGGAGTCAGACCATGTTTCTGTTAGCTGAAAAACATTACACCAGGTAACCTGCAGTGTTGGAAACGTGTTTTCCGACGATGTTTGCTGCCCTACAATCCGTCCTGCTCTGTAGTAAAATCAGCGACATTTGACTGTCCTGAAATGGAATGAGAGAAGCTGCTTATTGTCATATGTGCCAAGATTAAACCCAGGAGCCACATTCAGGTAAAAGTGTAAAATCAAATGATCCGTCAATCAAGGATAATGTTGGATCAGTGCTTCAATATTTATCTTTTATTAGATGTTCATGTGGTTTGGTTATTTGCCTTTTGGTTGAAAGTACACTGAGGACTTTTTTTTTTTTATTAGTGATCTTAATAGTATATTTTTTTTCATATTAATGTAATTTTTTTATCTAATTGAATACAATCTATTTAATAATAATAATAATAATGGATTGCATTTATATAGTGCTTTTCAAGACCCTCAAAGCACATTACAATTCCACTATTCATTCACTCTCACATTCACACACAGGTGGGGGCAGCTACAGTTGTAGCCACAGCTGCCCTGGGGCAGAAGCGAGGCTGCCATATCGCACCATCGGCCCCTCTGGCCATCACCAGTAGGCGGTAGATGAAGTGTCTTGCCCAAGGACACAACGACCAGGACAGAGAGCCCGGGGATCAAACTGGCGACCTTCCGGTTACAGATTCTATATTTGGAGTGTATTTTTATGTATCTGTATTGTATTATACATACACATTAAAAGTGAATCTCTGTCCAAAAAATGCACTCAGTTTACTTCCTACTCACTATGAGCATCATTCATTATCCTCCCCAGTAATTAAGGTTAGGATATGTATTTTTTTTTATTCCAATCCATTCTTCTTTGGCAGCATTTAAATAACCTTGATCAGATTTGATGGTTTTGTTACGGACTTTTCAAAAAAGTGTTTTGCTTTTCTTTCACAAATGTGGGGATTAAATTGTGTTAAAATGTACAAAACAGTGATGTCATGTTTTGTGACGAGGACCCAGGCACAGAGAGACTTGATGAATTTAAGAATCTTATGATTTAATAAAGAAATTTGCAGACTTGCACAGAGATGGTAAAATTATGATGACTGATAACGGAGACGAAGACAACAGGCGATGAGGACAGGGAGGAACAGGGGTTTAAATGCACCAAGGAGACAGTCAGAGGGAACTCGGGACAACTGGAGACATTCAGGGATGCAGGGACTGACAGACACGGGGAAGACGTGTCATCGTGTGTGTGTGTGTGTGTGTGTGTGTGTGTGTGTGTGTGTGTGTGTGTGTGTGTGTGTGTGAATGGGTGGATGATTGTGTATAGTGTAAAGCGCTTTGGGGTCCTTAGGACCAAGTAAAGCGCTATACAAATACAGACCATTTACCATTTACCATCGTGACGAGTAAAGTTTATCTTGCCTGGCTGGGCAGCTCTCTGGGTGCTCAGCACCCCCAAAGCTCTGATCCTAGAATCGCCCCTGGTCTGACCTTCAACTCAGAAGGTCCAAACGCCCTCAGCTAAAGTCGTGACGCTCGCTGAAGCTGAAAATGTGGCGGTGGGTGGGGATAAAATGGGCGCCGCTGTCAACTTGCCCTCTGTCATTTAATCGCTCAGAAACTATCACAAACGGCTGCTGCAGGCTGTCTGCTGCTGCTGTTGCTAGGCAACACCCCAGTGGTTTCTCATGGTGACAGCGAGCAGAGATGCTGATGGAGGAAACGGGCGGGGGAGGGGGCCCGGGCCTCCCCTTCCTCCTCTCTGTAGACCTTTACATGCCAGCAATAATTCATGAGCGCCGTAGTAACGGCTGCGGATGAATATTAATGCCGCGTCTTTGTGCTTCACCCTTTTCTTTGTCCTTGTGCTTCCCTTCAGCGCTCCGAGCGCGCTGCGTGTTCGACACACGAGCTAAAACCGGACCTGTGCAGGCCCACGTGGACCGCATTCATTCGATGATTAATGCTGAGCACAGGTGGACTGCTGTGCTGCCTGAATGTGGACCCGAACGGGCTAACCTGCCTAGGACAGATGTGGAGCCACATGTGTGGTGGGGTCTGGGTATAATACTTAAACATGTTAAATAAAGAGAGTCCCTGTGTGTGGCACGAGGCCCTGTGGGTGAGTTTCAGCAGGCAGACCCGGCTTAACTGCTGAACTACCTGAGACAAAATCCATTATGGTTAAATGTGGACCAACGTGGGACAAAAAGGGACACTTGTGAACGTAGACCCCCCCCCCCCCTTTGCTGCCGTACAGGCTAAATGTGGACCTGCCACACACAGCTGGCTGAATGCTGACTGAATCTAAGTGGGGTACATGAAGTGGAATAGACACACAGCGGGTGGAAAATGTCAGGTGGGCCAGATGTGGTTCAAATATCATGACATACCTGACATCTGGCCCACATAAAGCGTTTTAGCATTTGGACTCCAAAACACGGATCCACCGACTCCAGATGGATCCGCTGTAGGTGTGGAGCTAAATCAGGTTTGCATGAAATCTGCAGCACAAGCTGAAGTGGACCAATCAGGCGACATAAAAACACAGCGAGACGGAGGCTTCTGAGCGGGCCAGTGGGGGAGGGTCGACGCCACAAACAGTCATAGGTGTGTGTGTGGGGTTGGGGGGGGTCCTGCGGGGAGTGCTGATGGACGAAAAAAAGAGTGCTGACATCATCATCTTAAATGGAGTCAACGCCGTGACACGCAGGGAGGGGTGGGGGCTTGTTTATTGGCACGAATGTGAAGTTATTGACGGCTGCGATCACGATTCTGTCAGTGTTTAACGAGCGGCCGATCACTGCAGCACTTTCCTGCACATTCCTGAATAAATTATGTCTTTAAACGTGAAGCTGGTAACCATGGCAACAGCAGCATCCTCCATGGCTACAGCGAACGAAGAGGAGGGGGAGAAAACCGACTGCGGTGCTGCGCAGACAGATGAATCAAACCTCGCTGCGACTCCGTGTCTTTATTTAGCTCTGCACGTTCAGCCCACGTGAGCGCCGACTCACTGATGGAGGCTCCGCCCACTCCGCCTAACTCAACTGTGTCTGAACATGGAAACTGATCCAAGCTGGCATTCTTCACCGCACTGTGCCAGATTTCCTTCAGACTTTTCACAATTTTCGAGCGGATGCTGTCATGTTTCTGTGGTTCAGGATAAACATGACGCTTCTAACAATGAGCTCAGGCAGGGAGCCCCAGACATCCCATGAAACCACCTATATCACCTATTATTGCAATTTATGACCTTTCTCCAACTGCAAGTGAACTTTGTCAATATCTACGTTTTATCCAGTAAGGATAAAACGTTACTTATGGCTGCAAACACAAAGGTTGCCATAAGAGTCAGACAGCTCGCAGAGAGGCTGCCTCCTCTGTGATCAGAACAGCGAGCGCGATACCCTCGAGCTCTGGGCAACCGTGTCGTCCCCACACGCCGCGATCTGCCACAGAATGCGAAAACATTCAGAGCAGCCGCTGATGTTGTGGATGTCCCGACTTGCCGTTAGGATCGTGCAAGGCCGCTCTCAGAGCGCGAGAAACGAGCTGCAGGTTTGAGAGCAGCTCGCTGTAAATCCACACACCTGCAGCGTGGTGTCTTTGTCTGAGCCGCTTCGGCTGCTGCAGCTGCACGCACAAAAACACTCTGTCAGACACTGCGCGGCCAATCAGAGCGCAGCAGAGGTGAACTGAGCAGATGCAGTTTCTGGATCTTAATACGACGCCGTGTCTTTAATCAGAGTCCTTGCTGTCTCGGTAACAAACTCCTGATGCAGTACTGGTACTACCATTACTGCAGTATCAACAGCAGTACTCGCTGTACTTGTAGTTTCTTGCTGCATTGCAGATTTTCTCTTTGAATAACAAAAACACCCCTGGTGTGTGTGTGTGTGTGTGTGTGTGTGTGTGTGTGTGTGTGTGTGTGTGTGTGTGTGGACGGTGATGGTTAAGGTGCCCTTGGCTCAGTGCAGCAGCTCGCTGTGTGAATGCTAACCACGCTGATCTGTGTGTGTTTCTGCTGGTTACACTTTGGTGCCGCTCGGCTCCTCACATGATCATTTCTAACATTTGTGACGCCAACATGTGGCTCGGGGGCCACATCTGGCCCAACAAACAGTCCAATACGGCCCGAAAATGGACGAGTTCCTCGAGCTTTCATTAAAATGCTGATCACGTTTGGTGACGAAGGAAAGGTCACAGTTCAAGTGAATGTAAAATTAAAGGTAAGGCTCAACATTTCGAGTTTCTTCATCAACCCAGAGACAGCAGAGAAAGTTTCGCTCTTGGCTTCAAGTCGATCAAATCTGCATCTTTGTCAAATACAAATGTTGGAATTATAAGAACATAAAAGCGTCCATGAGAAGACGCTGAGTGCAGGATTTCAGGAGCTGACAAATTCAGAAAATACCTGTACGGTGGAAATGTGGCTGTTTTCCCTGAGAGGCCCGGATTTGATCCCAACACAACTTCCTGGAGACATAAAGATCAATAAGTGAGACTTCATTCACTCCAGTGTTCTTACTTTAGCTTGACTTCTGGAAAAAACAGGCGAGCCGCTCCATCACAGCCTGACTCAGTTTCTACTGAAAGAAGCCTTTAGCCACAGGACGTGAGTGATTCCAGCACCAGAATTTCAAAATAAAGTCGAGTGTCGCATTAAAGAAACGTCACGTTTGACAGAAAAGGAATTTATTACAACCGACTCAGCTCCAAGGCACGTTACAAGATCAAATGTGTTAGTTTCATTTTATCTGAACAGAAACACAAAACAAGCTGAACCTTAATGTGAGGCAGGAACAGAGAGGAGGGGCTTCTTATTGCAGTACAAAATATATTAGAAAGGAAAAATTTAAAACGTCCAATTCAAAATGAAAATATGAAATAAATTATTTCTATAAAAATAAAAAAAATTGCTTTTTTTGTTGTTTTCTTTACAGACACGACTTTCTAATGTAAAAATGGAGCATGTGTTAGTGACTACCGGCTGCCTCACACTGAACCTCCTAAACACCACGGCACTGAACACGCCTTCATCTCCACGACAACACAACACGCTCGTTTCTTTGTTAAACACGTTTTCTAAAACATCCACATGTAGAATATTTATAAGTTCAGCTGTCTGCTCCAAACTCGGCTGGAACCTGGATGGAGGGAAGACGGCGTGTGCACGGTTTCCTCTTTGATGCCCCAAAACATCTGACACAGTTTTCAAGTACAAAAGGTTTTTTTCTGTTTTACATTTAGATCATGACACAAGGTAGAAACGAAACACAATTCCAAGGGTCGTTTAAACATGACTCTACGTCCTGCTCGTCTGTTTTTATGCTGATTTATTCGTTTACATCTGCAGTGAAACGTCAGCATAATTATACTCTGACACCGTTGGCTTTCTGGGCAGAAACAAACTTCCTGTTTAGTCTCTCCAACAGCTGTCAGAGAGCTAGCGTGTTCACGGTTCTCACTTCCTGTCCAGTCCAAACAGAAGAAAACCAGCAAACGAGCAGCAGACGTGTTCCTCGAGGTGACTTTACCTTCCAACTGTCAGGGCTAAAGTCGAGGCGTTTTTGGTTGGTTCACTTCAAACCACTGGGACCAGTTTGTCCACAGCAGAAACTCTCTGCATTTGGGAGTTAACTTGTTTTAACTTGACTGAAAATGAAGAATTCATCAGTCTGACCTCCATCTTTGCGTTTGCTTTGTGGATCCAGGTGCAACAGAAACATAACATTTATTCGCTGGACGAATCCAACTATGAAGTTTGTTTTTTAAAGCCCAGAAAGTTTCTATAAGCGAGTTATGAGCAGCAAACACGCATAGCTGAGCGGTGACGGCTCACAGCTGCAGCGAGTCTCAAAGCTGCTGCAGAGATCAGAGTCACGAGCGAACGCGGCCGCGCCTCCTCTCAGCCATGTTGGGTTAGAGGAGGTGAACTGATGCTGCAGCTGTTTCAGGCGAGGAGCGGCTCTGTAAACAGCATGACTCCCGTTTCATCCGCACGTCCAACAAGCCTAAAGTTAAAGTTCAAGTCTGTACACAGCCAGTTATTGTCTAATCATCTTAAGCTCAACACCCCCGCTTCTGCCAACGTGCCACAGGAGTGACGGTCTACCGCCGAGAACGTTACCGAGCTGATCTTTGTGCGACGCCTCGTTAAAGGCACCAAAACCACGAGACATAACTTAACAAAGGCTCTGTGAGCTCACAGGGGACGGTAGCGATCGTTGTGACGATCCGTTCAAAACGAGTGTGTGTGCACGCTCACAGTGAGGACACCTGACACAGGTATGGACCTGCTGTGAGCGCGCTCCACAGCTTCAAGCTGCATTTCTGGAATAACCCTTCATGAAGAGCCCCTCCAGCTGCAGCGAGTGCGGCTCCACAGAGTGGGAGCGTGGAGCGACGGACTGTAAGCGAGCGCTTTCTCCTCCTGAAACGGCGTCCTACCGGCCGCTTCCTGCAGTGGGAATGTGCACAAAGACGCCCTGAAACTCCCCGCCGGTCTCATCGCTGCTAACAGACCTTTGCTTCACAACAGTCACAGCTTGATGATGTCCACGACGTTAATTACAAAGAGTCAAAGGTAATAAACGCTGAACGTGAGCACCGCCTACCCTCCACACGTTTCTCCACCCGGTCGTCAACGGGTTCGTTTATCAAACAGGAAGAATTTACGACCGTTTAAAACAAACATAACTGATGTGAGTTTCACTGTGAGAAGTGTGACGGCGACTCGGACACAAACTGTGACTGTATGTTAATCAAACTCCAGACGAACATGAGCGACACCTGGATCCACACAACAGGCACAGATTAACGTCAGTAATATTTCATGTTTCAGTCAAACTGTTTCAGTCTGTGAGCACATCGTCCTAAACAACAGACAAAAACACAAACGACTCATTCACAAAGTAAACGCACAAGTTTAAACGCCAGACGAACCAAAGATCACCACTCTGATGTCATACATCGGAGTTTGTTGGATAATTTGGACGATTACATTTTTCTTATAAATTTTAACATATTTCTTTGTTTCAAAATAAGAGTCGCCTGCTTGTCCGAACCGTTTATTAAACTGCATCACGATAATCTCCGTTTCAAGCCTTCAACGTATTTTTATCAGGTTTTCTTTACAGATGCAGAAACGGGCTGAGGGTCCAGCGCCGTGGTCACACATTTGGACTCATGGGTGTAATGACACACACACACACACACACACACTATGCTACAGGAGCCACCTGTAATAACATGAACTCCTTTAACAGAATATTGAGGTTGTTTTAAGCCTCACAGTAAAGAAGATTGTGAGTGTTGGACAGAAACTATAGCATGCATGATCTTACTGCACACACACACACACACACACACACACACGGAGCTGGAGGCAGCTCGACATTTAAACTGAAGAGTGTCAGCTGGCTCAGTAACACTCATTTATTTTACTGACGCCAGGTTGAAACTCAACCTTTAACCTCCGTCACATCAAAAACACACACGATGACAAAGGAAGGTGGAAAGTGTTAAATCAGAAAAGCGTTCACATGATCACCAGGCCAGACTCTAAACGACTGAAACAGTTTGCTGTTCTTCATGGTTTGAATATTTTACTGAGTTTAGGTTAGAGCGAATCTCTGTGGGGGGCAGGCTGAAGTACCTCGACCTGGGCTGTGATCCAGGGAACATAAAAAACAAAATCTGGGCTTGAGGCTCCAGCACCTCCTCCTCAGGGGTCCCTCTCCTTCTTTACCTTCACATCTCCAGCCAGGATGGTGGAAATCTCCCCCTGCATAAATGCCCAGGGCACGTTGGAGCCGACCAGCGGGCACTTGTCCCCACTGGGGCAGTACACCTCCCCGGAAGCCCCTTGGGCCTTGATACTCTCCCGGGAGCAGGGGAAGCAGAACTTGTGTCCGGGGACGGAGGGACACTGCACGAAGTGGGTGTCCTCCAGGCGCTCGTGGCAGATGGTGCAACACAGCGGTCCGCTGTTGGCCACGGGGGAGTCGGGCACGCTCTGCGCGTGCACTTGGTCCTGCGCGGGCAGCCCGAGGTCCCCGTTGCGGGAGGAGAGGCGCCTTTGGCCGGAGGCTGAGGCCGGGGACGCCGGGCTGCCGGCCGCGTGCCTGGAGTGCGCGGCGGAGTCTCTGTCCTTGCCGGGCGAGTGCGCGTTACCGAGCGCGTCCGCCACTGACATGAGCGCGGCCATGGGGGACTGTCTGTTCTGCGGCGGGGCGGCGGCGGATTCAGGGGGGGTCTTGAGGGCCTCGCCCGGGCCCCCGAGCCACTGCTGCCGCTGCTGCTCGTCCGCAGAGTCCGGCTCCGGGGAGGCCTTCCTCTTCCTCAGCCCGGGCCGGGAGCCCCCCGCCCGTCCTGGCGGCAGCGGGAAGCCGCCGTCGGCGTGCGGCTGCGGTAGCAGCTCTACGGACAGCGGCTCCCGAAAGAAGCGCAGCGGCTCGGGCAGCAGGTCCCCGAGCAGCCGCCAGTCCCCGGAACCCGGCTTCTTCTCGTACTCCAGGTACTTAAAGCCGGACGACAGCCCGCGCCCGAAGTCCTTCATGCAGTCCTGGTACATCTGCTTGGCCACCCCCGAGGCGCTGGAGAACACCGTCCCGGAGCCGCTCGGGTACTCGATGAAGAGCTTCAGCTCATGCTCCGCGCCGGGCTTCGACGCGGCGTCGAAGGCGAACACGCGGCCCAACAGCGCGTGGTCCTTCTTGAAGCGGACGTCGAAGGGCGTGCTTCCGGTGAGCGCAAGCAGCGTGTCGCGCACGGCCTTCGGCCGGCCCGCCCACTCCTCCTGGCGGCTCCGCAGGCTGTCGCTCAACTCTGCCAGCACCTCCGCGTTGCGCTGCTTCTCCTTCAGCTCCCGGTCCGGGTCGGCGGCGGAAACCGAGGAGGGCCGCTTCGCCCCGGGCTCAGCCCGGCCCGTCTGCGGCAGCAGGCTGGGTGGCACGGCGGCGGACGGCGGTCCGGCGGGGGTCCTGCCGCGGGAGTTCGGACTCTGGCGGTTCAGCTCCGGCGGGCCGTCGTCCTTGAAGCCGTTCGGTCCTCCGAGCCCGGTGGGCGGCCTGCCGCCGTAGTCGAAGCGTCCCAGCGAGTAGCGGTCCGTCCCGGGATGCTGGGGCTTGGCTGCACCATCCGCCGGGTGGTGGTGGTGGCTCGGCGGCTCTTTGCCGCTTAGTATGGCCGCCTGGCTCTTCGTCGCCCCAGGCTGCTGCTGCGGGGGCGCTCCCGCGGCGCCGCGGGCCTCCTGGAAGCCGTGAGCGCGCTTCAGGTGGCGGGCAGTCTCGATGACGAACTCGATCCGGTCCGCGCCCTCATAGTTGACGCATCCGCGGCACACGGGCTCCGTGAAGTCCCAGATCATGGCCCAAGGCATGCGCGGCAGGTCGCACAGGTAGCACGACTGCCGGCGGGACACCTGCGGGGAGGACATGTTCCCTCTGCCGGCCCCCTGCCTCCTCCTCCGGGCAGCCGCTTCACCAGCTCCCGCTAAAACTGCGACACGCCGCCGGACTGCGGAGCCTCCTCTGAGCTTATTGTTCCTCCTCCTCTTCCTCCTGCAGCTGTAGCTCCGTGTGCTGCTGCAGAGATGGAGGAGGGAGGAGGAGGAGGGAGCTCTGCCTTTTTTTTCCCTGCATGCATCACTCCCGGGGAAGCGGAGGAATTCGGATTGTTACCCCCTCTCACACAATGCCACCTGGTGGAGTAGCTGACGTCACCGTCCCTCCCCCTCCATGATCCCACTTGTTGCCCTTGTTCTTCCCCCATCTGTGTCACCCCCACCTCCTCCTCTTCATCCTGTATTTGTCACATCCAGGTAAAGAAGAAGCCCCGCTCCACCTGCAGCACTCCAGCTGCTGGGGTTCACGGGTCTGACCCCAGCACACACGGGTCCGGAGGGGGCACACAGCGGGAGGCCCCCCCCCCCATCATATTTTTGTCTGTAGTTTGTGGGGGCTGTTCACGAGTCATCATAAAAGTATCACAGCTTGTTTCTTAAAATAACTCCTGCTCCTTTTACCAGTCTTTGGCTTTTGAGGGTGGGGGTCTGCTGTCCCCCCCCATGAGAAGAAACTCGGAGATCAACCCCCCTCCCCTCAGAGGAAACAACAGCATAGGTGTTTCATCACCTCACAGCAGTTTAAGGTGGAATATTAAAGGTGGACACTGGGGGTCTGGGCTGCAGAGGCATCCGTGTTGTCAGGCAGGTTTTACCTCTCTGCTCCAACCCACCCCTCCTCTCTCTCTCAGTGTGCACTGAGCCTCGATCGCCCTCGCTGCTCTGATGTTTCTTTGGTTTCTGTCTTCAGAGCTCAGCAAAGTTAATTTATGCTCTTGTTTGAACGCTCAGTGTAGCTGTGCAGCACAGTTAAATAAATAAATGATAAGTAAAAATGAGTTTTGTGATGTGTAACACATGCAGTATACTACGGTAATCAGCAAAGGATTACTGTGGTATACTGTAAATCTCTTTAGATTAAAGCAAAGAACTGACCAATAGGAGAGGTTTGTTTGCCTCTTTCCTTCCCCTCGTGTGTCTCCTGATCGAGGTGTCGTGCAGTCAGACATGATATGAGCCGGTCTGTGTGACGTGATGGGCAGCTCTCTGACCCGAGCCTCTCGGTGCTCAGAGCACGTCTGACTGTGGAAAATATCCTGATTCTCCACACAGCAGCTTCAGCTCTGCTGCAGACAGCAATCACATCACTGAGTAATGAGTCTCTGTGGAGCTGTCCGCACGCAGTTCATCAAACAGGCGGAAAAATAAAAACTACACTAGTTTCAAGCAGAGTGTGCACAAACAGGATGGGGTTACCTCACAGCCTGTAACTCACAGAGGGACTTGGCTGCAGTTTGGCCTTGGCTGTCACAGTCACAGGTACCTGCTCATTCATAACAGTAAAAGACGTCTGTTCGTACAGAAACCTCACAGCAACACAAACACGTCCACAGTCCAGTTAGCACGAGCTAGCAGCTACACCCACCTGTCAGTCAAATAGGCCACGCCCCGATATGCAACCTTGCCTTGACAGAGTTTACACAGGTGAGTTATGAAAATATGCGCTACACTGGTGCATTCTGGGAATATTGCGGTTTTTCAGTTATCAGCAGTGGGTGGCGGCTTTGGCTTAGTGCCATCTCCATAAACACACAAAAGCATCTGCGTGCCTCTCATGGATACTGCTGGCGTTGCCATGGAAACGTGCGAGGAGAAGCTGCAGAATACAGGATCAACTGTAGCACCCCCCCCCCCCCCACCCCCCACACACACACACTATGAATGATTATGCAAATGCAGCGACGCAGACCTGCTGCAGCGTTCAGACGCTCCCAGGCTCCTTTATGTCTCCACCTGCTCCAGTCTTCACACAGCACTCCGACTGACCGAGCAGACCAATCAGCACCTCCACATGCTCTCACATGACCTTTCATCGCTTTAGCTGAAGCATCACTGCACAGGAACTAATCTAACCTTTGTCTCTAAAACACACGAGGGCTTCACTCTGCTCTTCCACTGCAGGAAAATCACTGGCTTGTTTTTTCATAGGTGGGTTTAATTGACTCAGACCAAACGGTGACCACATGCAGATCACTGATGGTAATGTGTGTCGACACCTCTGAAGGCTTCTTTAAACCAGGAGAAAGCCTGTGTAGAGCCCGGCAGTCAAACCGGTTCTGTGCACATTTGAATCCAGCCTGGAGTCAGTTTGTGACTTACAGGATTTTATTTGCCTCCATTTTCAGCTTCAGCTGATTATTCGGTTCACGTGGATCTGTGCGAATAATCAAACATCTTTATCTTTCTTTCTTAAATAAACACACGAAAAACGTAATAAAGATTTGTTTTTGTGCTGGCCCTGCTGCTGAGGCATTTTCAGTGTTTGTTGAGGTCTGTAAGAACATTTGTGCAGCAAAGTAATCGTGGGAAACTTGGTCTGAAGCTTCCTGAAGTAAGAATTAAAATTCCTGAAAAGTCTGCATGAAGGAAACGATAAACGGATGCTTTCACGGGGTCCTGCGTGAAGATCTGAAGCTGGCTGTGAGACGAGAGCCACGTGATGTCTCGGTTTCAGGCCTGAACCCAGAGGAGTTAACGGCGTTAGCGCTGGGAATCCTCACCATGGAGTGACCAAAACAGACCCATCCAAACTAGTTTAGGATCATTCAGGACACTCTGAGGAGCTTTCTCAACCTAAAGACATTTTTATGATGACATCCCTTCAGATCTCCATGTGTGCTCACTGAACGCATCACATAAATGAGAACAACCAAAAACCAAGAGTCCTTCTGAGCGTGTTGATTGGTGGCTGTTTAATAAGCAGGTTCAAGCTTTTCCAGGTGTGTCAGGAGTGCACCTGAACCCTGAGCCTGTTTCCTGTCTGTGTCTCTCAGTCTCTGTTTAACAAAACCGCCTCCGTCAAACCCACAGAAACATCCTCCCCCCTCCCCCCTTCACCTGGTTTGATCTGCCCATTGGTCAAGGCGATGCATTTCCATGGTAACTGGGGCAGCAAGGACAGCTACGTTTGGCAAGGAGCTCGGTGGCTGGGCGCCGAGGCTGTTTGCTGCTGCAGTGAAGAAGAAGACAAAGCAGAGACAGAGGTTAATCATCCACGAAGTTTCAATGTTTTCCAGGCCTGGAAAGCCTGGAAAAGTGTACAAGGATTTTCCAGGTGGATCTCATGAAGATGTTGAAAGCATATTTCAGAATTTCAGACATGAATTCTGCGATATTTGCCTCGACAGATGTGCGCACACACACACACACACGATCTGAATTCAGCATTGAAGCTAAAAATAGTCATGCTGCTACAAACACTCTGGTTACCATGACAACTGTCTCCATTGCCTGCAGTAGTGACACACACACACTGCTGCCACCTGCTGGTTCACCTTCCTCATAACACCTCAGGGCTGACAGTCCAAAACTTAGTTATTTGTTTATAATTGTTTGTTATCCACAAACAAATAACATTTTTATCATTTTAAGAGCTCAAAAAAATTCTCTGCATTTCTGCACTTTAAGTCCAAACAATGTGTTTTTAATCAGCCATAAAATGAAAAAAATATTGGAAGATTTTTCAGTTACTGGATGAAAAAAGAAAATGATTTTATTTTTTACAGCGTTTTTGAAATAATTATGTTTCAGATGTTTATCAGGCAGACAAACAGGTTGATATTTATAATCTATTGTTTGCTAAATAATTCAAAATGTCATGTGTGGGTCGGAACAGTACACAGCACAAACATGCACCTGCTCTGCTGTTGGTACACCTGTCCATGTTTCTGATTGGTCGCACACTGCAAACTCCACCTTCCTGTGACCTCCCCTGTACTGATGTGTGTAAGCTCCAGGCTGACCCACTGAGCTGATGTCAGAACTCACAGGACGCACCTCATGCTGACCAACACAAACTGCTGTGTGCTTACCTGCAGCATCCAGGTGTGTGACCTGCAGGTGCGTCGGCGGGTCTGAAGCATGGCCGCTCGCTATCCTGAGGGCTGATTCCAGCAGCTGGCTCTGATTGGAGGAGAGAAGTGCCAATGAAAGTTTAGAAAGAGACGCAGGAGGCGTCGCATCTTTATTCCTACAATTCCCAGGTTTTACATTTTCTTTGATTGGATAACACGTCTGATACGCCCTGCTGCTATTGTTCAGCACGGTGACATCATTAAAGGTGTTCCTGTACTCACCTGCAGCTGCACCTGCTGGCACTGCAGCATCTCCAGGTGCTGCAGTGTCTGCTGGCTCATGCTCCGCCCTCTGTCCCCACCCTCCCTGATGACACGGTGATGTCACAGTGATGTCACATCTCCACTTCATTTAAAGTGACTTTTTATAACACAGAATTAGTTTTCTCTTATTGTTTTTGTTTTCAGCATAACGAGACAACAGGTGCACACAGTTTACCCGTCAGCTTGCAGCAGCTTCTGGATGCCGTCAGCCAGCTGAGCCACACGAGCCTCCATATCAGACTGAGCCTGTAAACAAACACAAACAGAGGTGCTAAACATTAGCTGCAGTTCCTCTGATGTCCAGCAGAGGCAGCAGTGAGTCAGTCCCAGAGACTCACATGTGGAAAAAGCAGAAATAAACATGTGTATGGGCTCAATTTCTATTCTATTCTATCAGCTGTACTCACCTTGAAGAGAGGAGCAGCAGCTGCCAAAGCTGCAGTGGCAGCGGCAGCGGCTGTGCTACTGGCATCTCCCAGGTCAGCAGAGGACAGCGGCGTCTCCATCTGGACCCCAGCATCCTTCGCTGCATCCCGGGAGCTCAGAGCAGGGGCGTCCGGGAGGTTTCCCACAGAGTGGAGCGGCATCGGGTCCAAGAAGTGAACTCTGACCTCCCTCCTGCGGGGGGCGCTGTGAGAGCTGAGCATCACAGATAAGATGAGATGTGTTTTTATGAGCAACCAGTAGCAAGTCTGAGGAAACACGTTTCACTCACCGCTGCTTCAAAGCCGCCAGCACGACTCCTCGACCCCCAGACGCAAACCGTGACGTCAGGACGTCGTCACCTGATGATGCAAGCAAAGGTGGAGTCAGTATTGTGATGATTAAAGATAAACACAGAACCTTTTACGACTCAGATTGAATTGAATGATTATGGTGAGAGGTGAGTGAACTAAAATACAAAAAATATGAATTTTGATCTTTTTACGATCGTGTGTGAAGAAATTCTGTCTAACCGTTAGACTCTAACGTCTAGAGACGTATCTGAGAGAGCTCAGGAGGATCTGTAACGCGAGGCTGCTGATTGTTGGCTGAAATGCGATCTTCACTGCTTTTAAAGGACCGTCTGGTTTAATGGCTTTAGATGTAGCAGAGTTATTAGAGTTTTGTATTTGAACGTTATTGTGACCTTTAGTCTGTATTGCTGTATAGAGGGTGTGTGTCAGAGGCACGATCTATGACACTGAACAGCGACCCTCAGCCTCAAAGATGTCCATTAAAACCTAGTCAGTCACGATGTCACAGAATTATTTCAAACCAACAAATGTTTACACTATATTTTTATCCTATTTTATTTTCCACGTTCATTTCAGTTTATTTGAGTTTTTATTGTTATTTAAAAGACTACGACTAATAATTTTTACTTTAGTGAACTGAAATGTGCCGACACAGCTAGTTTTAGTGAACTAACCCTACCTCAGTGTTTCTCTGTGCTGCTGGCTTTTAAACCTCACCCTGAACTAAAGTGAACGGCACAGCTCCACGCAGCTGTGAGTAACGTGAGCAGCTATGGCTACGTTCACACTGCAGGCGAAAGCGCATCAAATCCGATTTTTTTGACCCTATGCGACCCATATCCGATCATGGTCTGACAGTGTGAACGGCACAAATCCGATATTTTCAAATCCGATCTGGGTCACTTTCGTATGTGGTTCTGAATCCGATACATATCCGATGTTTCAGAAAGCGACTGCTGTTTGATGGTCATGTCGCATTAAATCCGTCTTTTACGTCACTGACACAAGACAGACGCCAATTATCAGCTCCGGAGAAGACATCGCGAACGCTTCCTGGACATCCAGTGTAGATGTCAGTGAAACTGTTGGGAAGACAACGTTGGAGAAACGTGAACATTTTCTTTGTACTGTATAATCTGCAGATTCTGACAGAAATCTGCAGCTATCCTTTGAAGCACCGCTCCTCTAAAACAGCAATAAGGATAATTATTAGGTTATTTACATTATTATGTAAATAACAAAATAACTTAAAGCAAAAATTGGGAAACGTAAAGTCCGAAGTCTTTATATTAAGGCCATCAGTCAAACATACTATTTGCTCTGGGTCTAAACAGAGCGCGTCGTGTGTGAAGTCTTCTTTTGCGCATGCGGGCCGCTTTGAGCGTTCACACTAGAGCGCGTTTGCTGTCGCATTTTATTTGTAGTGTGAACGAGCAGACAAAAAAATCGGATTTGATAAAAAAAAAATCGGAATTGAGCATTAAGACCTGCAGAGTGAACGTAGCCTTAGACTTTATCCAAAGTTTCTGGATTTCTTCCATGACCCTCACAAACTCCCCCACACCCTGATGCACGGACACACCTTCAGTCTGGGCACGTTTTAAAATAATGAACACACCTGCCAGGTATTATATTACCTGTGTCCATCGCCTCATCGAGTTTTCCGTCTCCTCCTCCGGAGATCTTACGGGGCTTTAAGTACGCTGCTGACCGATGTGGCGCAGCGATATCCGGGTTCTGTCTGGGACTCCGCCGCCGCTGCTTATTCTGTCTCAGTTCGGTCAGAGGAGGAGGACGAAAGTCCTGCAGTTTTCGGACGGTTATCTGGACGGATCCAGGTCCCGGTCCGCCTCCGGGACCGGTCCGGTCCGGGTGGAGGACTCGTGTGGAGCGGATTAAAACGTCCCCGGTGTCCGAGCTGCAGGAGGACTGATCCGGACTGAGTGCAGCCGGAGCAGACATGACGCTGTTTACCTACAGTGTTAATAAAGCTGATTTAAAGCTGTACTGTTAGCATGGAAGCTAACTTCGTCCAGACTTCCCGCTCCGGCTCTAAAACCCGCCGCTGGCCGGGTAAAGGTCGGAGGAAGGCGGAGGAAGGCGGCGGTCAGCGTCGCGGGGGGCGAGGAGAGAGTTAAAGTAATTTACACCCAACGAGACGCCAGGAAAAAAAAAACCCCACAGAAACCACGACAAAAAAAAAAGAAAATGTTCAAACACAGCAACTGTTGCTGACAACAAACAACCGAACTTCCGGCTTCCGCTCCAGACAGGATGCTGAAAAAACTCCGCTTCAAAATCAAAACACGAAGAAGAACAAACGGCATTGAGAAACAAAGTAAACACAGCAAATTAAAATTGTATTTATTAGTCGAAAACTGGACAGTACACCTCTATCATAGAAAAATCAATGAGTGCGAAAATGACTGAAAAGATGTATTCAAACGAATATTAACTCAATTAAATAACAAATACAAACATAATGAATGAACTTAAATAAAATCAAATAATAAAGTAACAATATAAATAAACCAAAAGAAACAGAGGTCTCGTCACATGACAATGGATTCTTGATCTTTGGTTTTTACATATTTGAACGACTTTTGAATGTGCCATGAGTTTGAGACATCATTCATAAATACTTGAAACACTCGTCTCACTCGTTCTAGAATCTGCAGTTGTGAAAACAGCTTCTTTGTCAGAGTGCATTTTACTGCTCGCGAGAACTCTGTTTTTCTGAAATGTGTTTGAAACGACCCTGTAAAGTTGGACTGGTTCAGGAGAAATTATGATTGAAGATGGTTTGCCTTTATAGAAGGACTTACTGATGAAGTTTAGATTTAGTTTAATGCGATTATATTTGGAGGTCGGAACACCAGTCGCAGAACTTTTGTCGCTCTCCGGTAAGTTTCGGTTTCTGACCTGAACATTCGTGACATTTTTCTCTCAAATGTACATTTTTATTCGTGTTTTGAGTTTAATAAAATTATTAATTAATAGCTGAATATTAAGCTTAATGCTTTTTTTCTTTTTAATTTACATGAAAAGTCGCAAAAATTGACTATGTGCACGAGACAATGCTAACTTCCTGGTTTGAGACCGGATGTGGGGTTGTGCATTTCCGGTAGCTTTACTTTGCGGTCAATCGCTACTGCGAAGATATACTCAAAAATCATGTCCAAAACTCGAAAACGGAAAGATTGCGTTAAGTTACAAAGAGCAGAAGGTGGGAACACTCACCGCTGTTGTGTCATAAAAAAATCTAATGATCAATTTTGACGTTTAAAGCGTTTAGATCGATCAGTTGTTTACATCACTCAACACAAGCAGAACTGCATTACTGCATGCAGAAGACACATCGTCCACATTCAGAAGCACATCTCTGTATAATGACTGGTCTTATGATTTAAACAGGCAAATGTTCAGCATTCAAACTACAGGTGAAGAATAGTCAAACCAGATGTTTCCCCCGTTATGTCGATATCAGCTAGTCAAGTACACAGCTACACAGCATGTTAACAAACCGTGAAAAAAGCCACACAAAAAATGAATGATTGCTGATAACGGTTTCTATACATTAGTATTTACGAAGGGTATGTTGTGACTTACCTTCAAAATTACAGCGGTCCCTCCTATAACGCGGTTCACCTTTCACCTTGCTGTTTTGCGGATTTTTTAGTGCAAGTTTGCATGCTTTTTTTATGTCACATTGTGTCCTGCGTCCTGATCGCTGCAGACGATCTCCTCCGTGATGTCTCTCCTGTACAGTACAGAATCGCTGCATCGATCGCTAGCAGTGTGACTCTGAAGTGCAGTACTGTATGTCCACGAAACGTTTTGCACCGTCAAAAAATAAAATTGGCTACTTGATTTCACCTATTGCTGGTTATTTTTAGAACATAACACCCGCGATAAACGAGGGACAGCTGAGAAATATAACATTTGAATCCCTTTTCTCTTTTGCTCTGAGGCGCAGGGGAAAAATATCGACAAGTCGATGAACATCATTTAAAGATATATTGGGTAAATGCCCAAGACATCTATAGAAATGTAAATCGCCGCTTGATTCATTCATTTGCTTAACTTGTTTTGGACCGTAAACCAGGCGCGAATAGGACACCGGAAACAAAGCTCCCCACAGGAGTTTCCGCACCGGAAGTAGCATATGCTAACGTGCACATAGTCAATATCGGAGAGAATCTGCTGCTCTGCGCGCATGCGTCCTTCAGTCCGTCACTCGGAGGTTCCCCTCAGCCAGCTCGGAGCTCAGGTGGAATAAAAACTGTCCTCCTGCTGCTGTAAAGAGAAACTGAGCGCTGCTGCTCGGGAGGCTGAAGAAGAACATCTCCAGGAGAACAGAGGGACCCTCATCACAGGGCGGGAACACGGCGCTAACCGGGCTAGCCGATAGCCGTTAGCAGCAGCAGTCCGTTTAAACGTGCTGTTTTATCAGGTAGGTTTGTTCATCATGTCACTAAATCCCGGGTAACCTCTGCTATCTGAAGCGTTACTAAACCAGCCAACCTAAGCTGAACGGTACACCTGTAAGGTCACATTGAAAGAATAACACGTGAGCGCCGGAAGAGCTTTAAAAGAGGCGGACCGCGAAGAGAGTTAAAAATGAAGGATTTATGAATGGAGTCTGGTATGTTAGCATTGCTGCTAATTGTCGCCCTGTTTCCCCTCCCACAGAGTCCGAATCATGGCGGTCCAGATGTCCGAGTCCGACCAGATCAAACAGGTAAGTGACCCCAAGAGTTTTCATGTCGACTCTGAGAAAAGAGGCTCAGAATTCAGAGGCACAAAGTCCGGTTACTGTGGCCTCCAGGGTCCATAGAAAGCCCGCACTGAACTATACATAAGGAGTCTAAGGAGCTTGGAAAGAAAAGCGTCTGGACATCTTTAGGTTGCTTGAAGACATTTCACCTCTCGTCCGAGAAGCTTCTTCAGCTCTGGGTTAGCTTCTCGAATGAGCGGTGAAATGTCTTCAAGCAACTTAAAGAAGTCCGGACGCTTTTCTTTCCAAGCTCCTTAGACTACGATGACCTGGATGACTGAGAACCTTCACAGATATACAGCAAGGAGGCCTGTAAGGGACAAAAAAGGAGAGAGCGACAGACCCGTAGGTAAAAATAAATAGATAAAAACAGAATCAATCAAAACAAACTCAAATACTGTTAATGCCAGAAAACTGTGCCAGCTTATTGGGACCAATACACGAGTGGAAAAGAAAGTAATTAGTTTTAATTTAGAAATGAAAAATTCCTTTAAAGAGTAGCTAAAAGCAATGCACATAAATAATAAATAAATGAAACCGTATAATTGAGAGATAGGATCATGAAATGTTTTAAAGTAAAAAATTAAGCACGTAAATTAGAAAGTATGATAAAAGTAACTTCAAAGATCATAAAGTATTTGTTCATTTCATCTCTGTCAGTGCGCCCCAGTGCAGCTGTGGCTACAATGTAGCTTGCTATCACCAGTGTGTGAATGGATGGATGACTGAATGTAGTGTAAAGCGCTATACAAATACAGGCCATTTACCATTTATAAATGAAAATAAATTAAATAAAAATAAATCAAGTAAAACAAGAAAATATTATATGGCATTATGAAAAATTATAGTTAAGAAATGAATATCTGAAATGAAAAGCAAGTTGGTAAAAAAGGAGGTAAATGAATGGAAAAAGGTGAAACTTCAGGAAATGAAAAAAGAAGAAAATAAAAAAAATAAAAAAATTGTTAAAAGTTTTTGAAAAAGAATATTGAAGGGCTTATTTATGACAAATACACTATTCTTTGTAATACTGTTTTATGAACGGGAGCTTCTGTGCTGCACTTCGCTGAACATTTAGTTTTTCAGAGCAGTAGACTTTTTTATTCCTTCACAAATGTGCTTTAGTGAACAAAAGGAGCAGCTCTCCAGCACACATGTAAATCTAATGCCAGAAATTGCACTAACGGTTCTACTTATGAGCTCCACCTGTAGCTGAATCATATTTTTTTTTATTTCTAAAACTGAGCGTGCCTGAAGCAGCGAGAAGACGGGGGTTAAAACCTGTTTGAGGAAATTTCTTCCCAGACCTGAACCTCGGATCCTTCTCGGTCGTCTCTCAGATTTTTTTGCTGAGTTGCTGCTCTGCAGCCGTTTTCTGAGCCGGGTCTGTTTCCTGTGTTCAGTTTAAGGAGTTTCTGGGGACGTACAACAAGGTGACGGAGAACTGCTTTATGGACTGCGTCCGAGACTTCACCACGAGAGACGTGAAGCCCGAGGAGGTAAAAAAAGATGATTGGATAATGGAAACATGTGAGTGAAGGAACATCTGGATAAAATCCTCACAGCTGTTTGTGTTTCAGTCGAGCTGCTCCGAGTCGTGCCTGCAGAAGTATCTGAAGATGACTCAGAGGATCTCCATGCGTTTCCAGGAGTATCACATCCAGCAGAACGAGGCGCTGGCGGCTAAAGCTGGCCTGCTGGGACAGCCGCGCTGACCCTGAACCTGGGCCGGGCCGTGCTGGTCCAGCAGATCCTCCGGCGCTGTAAAAACAGACTCTGAAGCTGCGCGTGAGGACGTTTTGTTGTAGTTTCTGACCTGAAGCTCCGCCCCCTCAGATTCTATCTGCAGGGTTAGTCGGCTGTTTTGTGCATCATGGGAAATGTAGTTTCAGATTCTTTATTAACATGCAGAATATTCCTTTAATGTGCACATTTGTCTTTTTATTGAACACAACGACCGACCGATGTGATGATGATGATGAGCTGACCTCATTTTTCATGTCTGGAAATAAAAAATAATCTGACATCAGGAATGTGTGGATGTTTTCATCCCTATTAGGAAGTGCTTTACTGCATCCGGCCTCACTCTGGCTCTGCTGCAGATCACACAGAGTCCCGAGAAACGTTCAGACCAGCTGCAGCGTTTCACATGATTCACCTGCTCCGGCTGGAGAGCTCGTTATGTCCTGAAAGTTACTGATTAACCTGCTTTTAGTACTGAAGTGTTTCTGTAGCAGACTCTCGCTGACGGCCTTACTCTAAAGTCAAAGGTTAGTTTTATTGCATGTTGCATTGCAACTTATACCAAATGTACACTGTATAAAACAATCACTAAATCAACAGTGAATACAGACTACAAATTACAACGATTAAAGACTGTGGCTGCATAACAAAAGCTCTAACAGACCTGAGAGCAGTTGTTTTTTGTTTATAGTGACTTAGAGTTCGGGCAGCTCTAATGTGAAAAGCTAAGTTTAGCAGTCACCCCTGAGAAGGCTCCATCGCCTCTGCTTTCAAACCTGGATCTCTGAATCTCCAGGAGCAGCAGTGCCTCAGTGCTGTGGTAGAACTGAAGGGTTTCAAACGGTTTGTCGGGTAAGGTGGTGCCAAACCATCGACGCTCTTAGAACAAATAATAGATTTTTAAACTGGATCTGAAATGCACTGGGAAGGCTAGAACAACAAAGTGATCAAACCCATGGAGACCATTCAGGTGTAGAACACATGACTGTCTCAGTTACAATCCAGTAATCTATTTGGGTCCATTTTGGAAGTCTGTGGTATTTGTTATTATTTCTCTGAGTGAGCACGACCACCATTCTCTGAGCCAGACTGGGTGCCAAAAAGTGATTTACTGAATGGGCAGTTTCTGCAGGTCAGACCTATCTGCAGCTTTTATCCCACCTGTCCGCACATTCTCATCGAATTACATTCCTCACAGTGAGTCACTGATGATGCACGAAGATAATCACAGCAGGCAGAAGTTAAACACAGCACAGCTGACTGAACAGATCACATTTATGAGTGATGTCATGAAACTGACATCACTCAGAGTAAACAACGAGCGAGGTAGAGGATAACTTTATTTTCCCTGTGTGGTTGTTTGAAGCAGACAGCAGTCCAACGAGCTGCATACATCCAAGACAGGGTAAGGAAGACTATGACTTGTACTCACCTAAAGACTTTACATAACTCTTTATTTATTTATGATCAGAACCCCCCCCATGTTGGTGTTCTTGGCCCCCTGTTAAAAATCCTGGGGAAGCCCCTGCACAGCTAGCCCAGCTGCCTGCTTTACTTTTAATGCTAACCTCGCTGTGCTGCATTCCATGTAGCGGCGTGTCTCATTGGCTGACACCAAATTCCTTTCATAGGTGCGTCCAATCAGCGTCACCGTGTTATCTAGCTGGTGGCTCGCTGGCCCCGCCCCCTCTCTGGAGCTGGGAATGACAGTGAGGAAGAGGAGGGGGGGGTCTCCGTTGATGTCCGAGCAGCGAGCAGTAACTTTGCCAGAGAAACGGAGAATCACCGACAGAAAGTCCGCGAAGCGAGTGGCGGATAGGGCTCACAGCGGTGCTGTGACCCGGCAATTTCCCGGGGGATTGAGTCGTGAGACAGAGGCGGAGGTCGGGCTGAAGCAGGTGAGGCTTCCAGCGCTTTCTGTTCGCTCTCAAGTGGCTTTGTTATCAACAGGTGCCGCTAGCAGCTAGCTGCTAACGCTAGGCTCGAATAAAGTGCGTTTTTCCGAGCAGGGCGGCTCGCTGACGGGCCAAACCGACCCAGGTGTCCGAGTTTAGGCTGTGAACGGAGCCGGTCCGCCCCGGAGCCCTGTCGCTCGAGTGAGAGAAGCAGGAAAACACAGAGAGGCTCGAGAGTGAGCTAAGGTTAGCCAGCTGTCAGTGAGACAAACTCCAGGCTGGGGGAGAGGTACCTGCATACACCGCCCAGCTTATCTTTATTTCAGTTATTCCACCTCAGCAGCGACTAAAAGCGCCATTTTTACTAAAATGCCGCCGCGTAGACCTGCTGAAGTTCACCTGAGTGCTGGACAACCGGTCAAACTACAGGAAGCTGTATTTACAGTGAGCTTCTTATTTCCTTGTACAGAGAAATAAAGCGTTCGTTTCCTGTTCCCTGCCGCTCCCCGTGACTGCCGTGGAAGGAAATGTGTTTTTGAATGGAGCGTTATCAGGGTCCGAGATTACCGAAGACTGAGTGGCAGTGGGCGGCTGGGATTCAAACCTTCAGTCGGTGTGAGGGACAAGCCCAGCCCGGCCTCCTCACGCAGTCCTCTCAGCGTTTGGGGTTTCTTTATTTTTTCTCTCTTATTTGTTTGTTTGTTTGTTTGTTTTTACCCCGCATATATGTTCTCAGTCATGTTTTGTGTGCTTTTTTTGGCTTTATTCTTCATTTATTTATTTATTTTTTTTAAACAAACAACCATGTGTGACGGGCATTCAGTAAATAGTTACTTTTTTTCCTAATCTGTTTTTGAATTTCTTTGTTTTTATTTTTTGCCCCACAATTTTATTAATTAATTCTTTTTTGGTAAATTGATTTATTTTAAGTTTACATTTTCCTCATAAATATTTGTACATTTTAGTCATTTTTGGAGGGAATTTTTTGGGATCTTTTTGTGTTTTATTTTACATTTTTTTTAAAGTAACGTTTTTTGTCAATATTTGAATTCTTTCCCTTTTTTTATTATTTTGATATTTGAGTTTAGAAAAAGTCATACCTTTATGAAAAAACGAATTAATTCATGGTATGTGTTTCTTGTAAATTTGTAGTTCTCTGCTCTTGTTTTGGGGGATTTCTGTCCTAAGTATTTGAGTTTCTTGTGAATGTAGGCGGTGTTAAGATGTGACCCCGCCCTCCCAGCAGCCTGTCGGCCTTCACTGTGAGTCGCTGCATTATTATTAGACTATTTTCAGCGTGACCTTGTGCTGGTTTGTCTCACTGCTGTGGACAGAGTCGTACCCGGCTTCCTGGCCATGGATCACACGGTCGCCAGCTCACTCTCTGAGTAAACTGGTGCCCAGAATTCATTTATCTGATTGAATTTCTGTGAATAAAGTTACGATGCAGTTGCTGTGAATGTTGAGTCTTACAAAGAGCGTAGTTTGGATGCGAGCGCAGGTCCCACTAAAGGGCGTCACGCCCTCACGCCACCATCTCAGGGTCTGTCTGGGAGATCTCAGTCAGACGAGGAGCCGCTGGAGGTCGCCGTGCTCCTCCTCTGCCTCCTCACACTGAGAAGCGGATGCTGGTCCGGTCCCGGCGTCTACTCCTCCTCCTGATGCTGCTAGCAGACGCAGCAGGTGTGGAGGAGCTGCATTACCTGTGCAGCATGAACGGGTTGCAGCAGGCACGAGGACACAGAACACTCCCCTTCCTTGTTGCTGCCGTTCTGATCACACCTGTGCAGGTGAGACAGAATTTGTTACCTTTCAGTGTGAGCTGTTCACAGGGCAGTCGGCTCTCGGGCGCTAGATGTTTCATCTGATGACATCAGGACTGCCTTGGAGTCCCACGGCGTGTTTGGGCGCAGTGAAGTGACCGCGGTCGGCGGCTGGTTGGATGTGACTCATTGCTGCATCTACAGTTTCCTGCACATGGTCACGGTTCAGCTGCACATGCGTGTCTGGCGTGTTTGTGGAAAGTTTTCTCACCTGTAAGAATTTCACATCAGGGCTCCAGACTCTGAGTGCTCTCCACCTTTAAGATGCAGCTCCCCTTGCTGTGTGTTCGGCTCTCAGACCTCAGACCCAAATGAAGAAATAAGATGAGTGAGGCTCTGCAGGAGAAGTGAGTTTTCTCTGAGAACTACTAGTGTTTATCTTTTTGGAGAAGGAACCATTGGACTTGTTTAGTATTTTTCTGACTTATTTTGAAGTCAGAGCTTTCCCTGAAGCTCGTCTTTGTTGTCCTTAATAAGGCTGGTGTTATCTGTGAGGGTGCTGTGGAAGTCAGGTCGGGTGCCTGTGTTTGGTTTCCTCGTCAGCGGCTGTAGGTTTGCTTCTGCAGCACAGGAAGAAAGCTGCAGGTGTTGTGCGAGCTGGATGTGGAGGGTCATCGGCTGAATTTCAGAGAGCGGTGGGAGCCTCACTTTACCCTCCACGCAGAGCGCTGGTGAAGCAGTGAGGTGAGGACGGGGCTGAGGGCGTCCGGCCAAAGAGAGACAGACGTCCTCTGTTCTCAGGAATGCTCGCTTGCTGCTTCTCCGGCCTGATTGGGGGGCTCGTGCCGGGGCCGACTGGTCACTGCTGTCTGATTTGGTCCATTTGCGTCCTCAGGCAGTGGGACGCTGCTGAAGTCCAGGTGTGTATGAGGACTGAGTTTAGTCCTTTCCATGCTTATATTTTTTAAATATTTTACAAAATTTCCTTATTTAATCTGCCAGAGACCAGCACCTTCTACTTTTACTTCACCGGACAGTCTGATTGCTTTTATTTTGAAAGATCCAGCCCTTCCTGTCTCGTGCTTCCTTCCTCACAAACACGGCCCTGCTGACCAGTCTGTCCTGCTCAGGTGAGCTGGTTAGTTAGTGGTTTAGGAACCAGTTCTCCACCTGTTGCAGGTTCTGGTTCTGGTGCAGGACCTCCAGACTAGAACCAGGACTACATCACCAGCTGCAGTCTAGCGCAGAGGTGGAGGACTTCGTCCGCAGGATGAGAGCCTTAGTGGGAAAGCAGCAAAGAGACGTGACAGGAAGGGCTGGGAACTTAGTGGGAAAGCAGCAAAGAGACGTGACAGGAAGGGCTGGGAACTTTCAGAATAAGAGCCAGGACGTTGCTCTCCAGTCAACCGATCAGATTTTGTGAGAGAACGTGAAAGGCTGTTAGAGGCTGTGGTGTTTCTGGAGGGTGGGGGAGGAATCAGTGTCACGTTCAACATGTTTAAATCCACTCGCGTGTCCATGACTCAGATGAGACTTTCTTTCAGTTTGACGGGTTTTTGTTGCTCACATAAAATAATTGAAGTTGTTTTTGTTCTGTTTCAGTGTGTCCGCCCTCCACTCCCTCCTCTCTGTTTTCCTGTCTGGTACAGGCTGGTACAGCTGTGTGTGTGTGTGCGCGTGCGCGTGTGTGTGTGTGTGTGTGTGTGTGTGTGTGTGTGTGTGTGTGTGTGTGTGTGTGTGTGACAAAACTCATTCACACTCATAAAGTTCTGAGAACAGCGGGTGGAGGAAGGTGGATGGGAGGGGCTATTATCAGGATTGTTATTGATTGTTTATCTTGATCGAGTCACATGATCAGTAACATGAGTTGAGTTAGAACATGCCCTTTCTGATGGTTTGAGGGCAGCAATCCAGCAGGAAACGGCTTCAAGTCCTGATCAGCTTCAGGCTTTTCCAGCCAAACTGGGTTTCAAACCAAGCTCCACCCCTTTCCCCGCAAACCAAAACACTCAGCAGGAGGGCTCGTCCGCTCTTCCTCACCCCCTCAGCTGATTCTCTTCAAGCACTGACTTTTTCTTTCTGCTGTAGGTCAAACACCTGCAGTCGTACCGGTCTTTAATGAAGCCATCAGTTTTACGCTCCCGGAGTCACGTTTGCTACAGGAAACCTCACAAAGTGCATTCTGGGTAACGGTTAAAGGCTGGTGTCAGCCTGTGGGAGAGGTGTGTGCTCAGCGTGAGTGGGGCACATGCATCCACAGACCAGGATCATCTTCATCTGCTGAATTTTGTAAATCTGTCAGGTGTCTCTGAGGCGGTTAGGCGGAAACTGTTTCTCTTTTTATTCAGTCAAACCTGTGATTTTACTGAATTAGACAATGTGAGCGCTCAGTGCAGCTCCTCAGACGTGTAGGTTTCTGAAGACTCGGGTCAGGACGCCGTGCAGTCAGAGATGGAGCCGGGTGCTTGATGGAGCGGCTCGGGGCTGCAGTGAAACCCGATGAATGAGTTGGTCCGTGTGATTCACGCACGGAGATGTTTGTGGTCCAGGAAACAGAATCCAGCAAACTGTCTGCAAACCCTGCTAAGCTTTGAGTATCAACTGATACTCGAGTACTCGTCTGACTGCAGTGGTCGTTAGTACTCAGGTGTGCTTACCTGGACACACAGTTGAGGACAGATTTCACATATTTAATTCTGTAAGCAGAGCTTTGCTGGTTATTGTGTTTGCACTCCTGTCACTGTAAACGTAGATGACCTCTGCAAATATTAAAGATGATGGGGGGGCTGAGAGCGGGGGTCAGGCTTTGGTTGAATATCTCACGATTATTTTGTGTGTATGTAACAGTGTGTGCCTGTAAACGAGCGCGTGCCCTCATCAGGTCGGTGTGTTTGTGCACAGCTCAGAGACGAGAGCTGAAAGTGTGCATCGATGTTTGAATCCCAGCTCTGTGTTTTTGGGACACGCTCCCTTCCCCCATCACAGGAATGCTGTTCCCAGGCTGCCTGGCATTCCTCACTGTGCATCATGGGTCGTGTGTGTCACAGATAACATACAAACATGTTATTGTGTTACTGAGATAAGGCCTCCATCCGTCTCTGTTTATTTTTACCTTCTCTCTCTCTCATTTTTTGCTTTCCATTCGTCGTTACCTCACTCGCCCTCTGCCTCCCCTGTTTCCTGACCTGAGCGCCGGCCCTCGTCCCTCCCACCTACCCGGACCACCCGGCTGCAGACAAAGCCATTGTTGTTATGGTTACGTGTATGGAGTGGGCGGCGGTCTTGGTATTGTTGCCTTTGAACTAATGACCGAGCTTCATCTGGCGCTGCTGTTAACCCGCTGCACCTGTCACTAAACCAGCTGTTTGTGTCCCGCACATCTGGCTGAATGTTCTGCGCCCGTCCTGTTCACACGCTTTATGGACAGAACGTCCTCACAGTTTGTGAGCACAAGGTGGAGGACAGAGGTCTCAGAAACGGGTGAGGAGCAGGGAGTAGAAGTGCCTCCTAGCTGGGGGACACCTGGGGGGGAGCCGGTGACAGTTTCAGGAACTCCTCGGTGCTCCTGCAGAGGAGCCGGGGCAGCGAGGTCTTCCCTCTCTGAGCTGCAGATAAGCGTTAGAAAAAGGAGAGGTTTGAACGTGGGGTGGATGTTTGGGGTCTTGTGATTGGATAAACTGTTTGCCGACCTGACGCCTCTCTGACTTGCAGCGCCGATCGCTTCACCTCGTCGTTGCCGTTCGTAGCTTGTGCGGCAGCGAGAAGGTTCCCGTCGTGACATTAAAATGCTGTGATGGCGAAACAGGTGTGTCATGTGACTGTCCTTACTTCCTTTTTAAAGTGATCCTGCTGTGCTTCATCAGCTCCACCCTGATGAAAAGCTGCTGAGTGTTACCTGGTTGGTGTCACGCCTTCATAAATGTTTCCTGTGACCTGTCAGTTAGGGCTGCCACAAAGGATTATTTTGATAGTCGACTAATCAGATCATCATCCATTGGACGTAAAACGTACAGCTTATTGCACCAGCAGCATCTGCTCTTATATAACTATCATTAGCTTACAGCTTTAAGTGTTTAAGGTATGTGCTAACTAAAAATAAAGACAAGATGATAGTTTGTTAAATTTTAATGACATTTGCAGATTGTTTCGGTGAAGTTTAATAAACTCCTTGCTATCTAAAATATAACAGGACACCGGAGTAAATTCTCGAGCATCTCACACTTCTGATGATCAGCTGTCTGCTTGACGTTTATTCAGCTGTGTAAAAACTATAACTTTAATCTCAGCCAAACCGATTTACTCAGGAACAAATAAAATACTGAAAAAAGCCAAACAATAACATTTTTAAGTTATCTAAGTGACTTATATATGTTTAACCTGAGTAGCGAAAGACGGCGGTGGGTTTGAAGCCGGGAGTCCGGTGTTCTCACGGCTCTAGTGAGCCTTGCCCCCGGCTCGCTATCGAGCTAGTGGGTAACAGACGTCTCCGAAAACGTCGGAGCGCTTTTGAAAATATGTGGTGTCTTGATAAACTGAGCAGATATTTGAGGTTTACACAGCTACATTCTCACCTGAAAATATGTTAAACGTTTATTTTGTGACCCAGAAAGAATAATAAGAATAATATTAAAACTAACTAGCTGCCGCCATTGTTGGAAACTGAGCAGGGCCGCGCTATGAATTCTGGGACAGCTTCTTCGGTTTAACGGCAGCTGGCATCCTTGTACATGCAGTGCTGCCATCTTCTGTTTCAGTTCGTTATTACACTCTTAAATCCTACTACTTATTCCTGCGTCTTTTGTGATCTTACAAAGCTCCAAACGACATCAGTTAAATCAGTCATCGACGATTTTAATAGTCAACGTAATCGTGACTAGGCGACTAATCGTGGCAGCCCTAGTGTCAGCAGACGTAGGTCTGTGCGATATGACAAAAATGCCATATCCCAATATAAGACATTTATCGTCCTGACAACGATATAAATCACAAAAATTTAAAATTTTCTGTAAATTCTGTGAATCTCGGGCAGCTCGACTTGCATTTAGTTTTTCCAGCTGGGCGTCTTTTACCTGGATTCGAGTGTTTTAACCGATGCATGAAATGATACATTTTTAGACATAAGTTGTAACGGCCGCCGTTGTCTTTCAAAGTTTGAGTCCAAGGTTGATTTTTTTTTAGCACATGACGGCTCTTTTTTTGCTTCTCCTCCGTAAACTCTCTGCATGCTCTTTCACATGATTCAGTTTATTTTGAAAAGTCTCAACAGGATCTTGAGCTTTATTGTGAAAGGTTTACGTGGAAAACAAAACAAGCGGACGCGATAGTTTTACCGTCATTGTTGCTAACGACAACACGTAAAAACAGGCGCTTGTCCGTCCGTAGTGTGGTTATATTAAATATAAGAGAAAGAGAGAACTTTAATAAAGCCGCTACCGTGACCATCAAAACCATGAAAAAAATATTGCTGTAAAGTTTATTTTCCGACACCACGAAACAAACGATAGCGTGATAGGAAACGATAGACGTTTTTATATCGTCATCCGATATATATCGTTATATCGAACAGCCCTAAGCAGACGCTGCGTCTGCCTCATCTGCTCCTTCAACACAGGTGACCTTGTGTGTCTGCTTCCTGCACAGGTGACGGTGTCATGGCTGCCTTCTTCACCGACTTACCCTCCTAAACATCTCAGGAACATAACCATCGTAGAAACTGCCCGTCTGAGGAATCGAATCAAACGCACACAGTACAAGACGTGCGTGCATGCGAGGGATGACGACCTCCCATCTGAATGGCCATGTTGCTGGAGAGGGAGGAGGAGGAGGAGATGAAGAGGCGAGGGGAGGACAGCAGCACCGAGAAATGGCCGTGGACTGTCCGGGAGACCTGGGCAGCCGAACGCTGCCTCTGCGGCGCTCCGCTCAGCTGGAGAGGATACGACAGCATCAGGTAGGACACAGAGAAACCTGCGTGGGTGGGGCCTTTATCTTCAGGTGTTTAGTTTGGGGCCGTGCATGTTTCACTGTGACAGGTTTTGTGTAACGACAGCGGGATGAAAGCACGCCTGAGCTAACCTGTGCAGCGAGCCCTCCGAGGCTCAGCTTAGCCAGCGCTCATCAGAGTTCCTGCAAACACATCTCTGATAGTTCAGTGCAGGAAACTTCACTAAGTGCATTGTGGGTAAACTTTCAGGCTGATTTGAGCGTGTGGGGGAGGTGTTGGCTCAGAATGAGCTGCAGCCAAAACAACACGAGGTTTAGTTTCCTCGAGTGGGCGTGGGATTGCTTCGGCTGATTTTTCAGTCCTGAGCATCGTCAGGTTTTACCTGATGTGGGTTTCATTTACATAACACACTCACGTGGGCTTTTAGCACAGAGCCAATCACAGCTCAGCGTGCACAGGTCGGTGCAGAGGACGCCGTGTGTGCTCTGATGCATGAGGAATATGGAGGGCCTCCTGTGTAACTTCCTCTGCTCTGTGTTTGTGTGTCAGGAGGACCTTCGGCGTCGTAGAGAAGAGGAAGGTCGGCAGCTGGATCTGAACGCCTCACTCAGACTCAGGAACCTCTCCCAGAATCCCTACAGCGGGATCGACAACCCCACATTCCTGCAAGACACACCGCAGCTGCCAGCGCTCAGCAGCCAGCACACACACGCGCTGCTGGGTAACACACACACACAGCAGTTATTACTGTGCAGATCTGAGGGGTCAAAGGGTGAGGAGGTGGAAGTTAAAGAGATGCTGACAGCGTTGAAAAAGGAGGAAAGTGAACAGGAATGTCAGACGCCAGTCAGGGAGGGAATTCCTCAGGGAGGGAGTGAAGCACCCGACTTAATTAAGAGTTTGTTTGTTGGGCGGCAGCGCTGACACACACAGGAGGACACACTGTTCGTCTCAGGTCAGCTATGTGTGTGCTTGCTTTGAACACGTGTGCTCTGTCTCTGCAGAGTTGGAGGAGCTGCTGCTGTCGCTGAAGCAGGTCCGGGGCAGCCTGTCGGACCAGCAGAGTCACAATGACATCGAGTTGGTCCTCGCTCTGCTGAACAAGGTAATATTAGCGAGCGAGGCCTCGGCCCGCTGTGTAATTGTGGCTTCTTTGTGAGACTCTGCGGTCAAAGACTCGTCACTGCTGTCTGAGCTGCAGCTTTGTGGTCAAGGCGGGGCTCTCTCCTGACGCAGGGCAACTTTTGGCTGCTGGGTCTGGTCCTGATGCGCGGTGAGAGACCCTCGGGCTGGTGGTGACTCTGCAGACGCTCTCACATGGTGCAGGTGTGCACTGACTGTGTTTGTTTGCTGCTCTGTAAAGCACACAAACACAGACCTGGCAAACCGCACGTTTCAGTGCATGAAACGGGAAGAAGGAAAAGGCTCGTCGTTTTCTTTGACCGTGACCACGGGGTCGCAGCGTCAGCGCCGGGTTGCACTGGCGTTTGAAAGCTGTCACTCAGCAGGGTGACACCTGCAGTGTGATTGGTTTCTAACAGAGCTTTAATGTAAAATCATCCTTCAGTGGGCCTGTAAAGTGGTCATCGTGACGCCGCCTGCCTGCCGCTCTGTTGCACTTAAAGCTGCAGAAACACGGAGACGTGAGGTTTTTAAAATCCGCTCAGAGGTTTAATCTTTGTCACAAAGCCGTGTGGAGTCATGTGGCTGTTTTCAGCCAGTCAGATGCATGAAAGAGCGCATTCCTGCGATGCTTTGGAGTCAAAGTTGACCCTCCTGAGTCGTGCTTCAGAGCCTTGCTGCTGCCTGAAGCCATTCGCCCACATAGAGACGTCTGAGTGGTTTTTGCTCTGCTGAAGGTTTGTTTTATTTCTGCCACACGGATTAGTGCAGGACTTCCTGTGAGCTCATTAAAATAAACTGTACTGATCATTTGAGGAAACTCGCACTCTGATTGGACTCATATTTCCTCGCAGTCATGAGCTGAACCGAGGGTTTGTTTTCACAGCGTCACTCTGCAGCTATGCAGCAGTTTGAGCTGCGTTTAATGATCAGAGCCACGCTGTCTCTGCTTCACAGGTTTTTATCTCTGAATCTTTCTTTTCTCTTCTGGTGACATAACCTGACTTCCAGCATGAAGCAGACCTGATGCAGAGCAGCCTGTAGCTTTACTGTAGCGTCTGTTTTTACCTGTGCAAAATGTCTCACCTGTAGCTCACCTGCAGGCGATAAACGAGCGTCTCTTTAAAAAGTGCTGATGTGTGGTGATGCAGCATTAATCTCATTATTATGATAAAGTTCATGTGGAAATCGACTGTTGCGAGCTCTGAGGATACCGAGGTCTTCCTCCAGAAGCTCGGCCATCTTTATGCTGACTCTGAGCCCTCGACTCGCCGTCCACCTGAGTGACCTGTCGGTGGGTTAACTGTCAGAGGTCAACACTTCAGTCATAAAACTGGAGCTTTTGCTGAATGTGAACTCGGTTTGTGAGGATTTAAATCAGCTTTTGACTCAGCGCAGCATCGAGTGGGAATAAATGACAGCTCGGAGTCGCTGACGTCTTTGTTTTTCTCTCTGCAGTCGGACTTCCAGTCGGCGCTGAAGATCCACAATGCCGTGGCCAGCAGCATGCACCGACCGTCTCCACCGTACCCCAACACGCAGCAGGCGCTTCCGCTCGCCATGGAGGTAACACAGCTGTATTTGAACTGCGGTAATGGAGCAGGAAGTTTAGCTTCATCAGTCTGGATGTGAACTAAACACTTAAAGCTGGTCTTTAATAGTCAATCCTTTGTTATTTCTCACCTCTTTGTGCTGCAGATCAAACTGAGTTAGTGGTTGTTTGTCCAAAGCTGCTGTGAGGGGGCAGCACAGCAGGGACACGTTCACTGTAGTATGTTTGTAGAGCTGCAGTAGGTCACACACTGTTTCCTGCAGGATCATTTTTAATTCACCAACATCATTCATGATCTTTCTTTTCCTTTGCAGTCACACAGGTGATTGATCAAAGCAACACCTGATCGATTCACTTGCAGTGAAACTAACATAAACTCAGCTGAAACAACCCGGTTTAACTAAACGCAGCTAATCCAAACCTACAAAAATGTTGTATGTCGGACTCGTCCAGCTGCTCCACGATGTTCTGCCTGACGTCTGTGTCTCATCCACATTTGTCCTGGGATCAAGCTTGTGTGGTTCCCTTTCCCACTGAGCCCACAGTCTTCCTGAGGGGCGGGGTCTGGTTCATCACACCGTCGGTGAGTCTGGGAGTTTTCCTGCGTGCCGCGAAAGCGAGGCTGAGCTCGGTGCTGGGGTTTGCGCTCCTCGGGCCTCGTTTCAGAGGCAACTGATTAAAAGCAGCACATTATCCATGTTGGCGTCTCCGCCCCCACCCTCATTTGGCTTCCAGAATCAAAGAGAAAAGAAGAGCTGGCGTGCACGCTGTCCTCACAAACATGCTGCTTCTTCATCAGGAACGAAGCAGAAACGTGCTGCAGCAGTGCAGGAGGACTGTTTCAGTGCAGCACACCGCTGTTCACGTCAGAGATCTGCCTTTGATCTTTAATACAACAGAAATATGAGCGTGAGAACCGATCTGTGAAAGTCCTTACTCACTGCTCGTGCACTTACCGAAGGTTTCCTCCTCTTCTTCTTCTGTTCTTCCTCACGTCACCCCAACGCTGATCAAGCAGCTCTGTGTGTGTACAGTAAGTACACGCCATCAGTTTTTACACTCTGCAATCTGTGTGATGTCACGGAGGGCTGAGCCACACTCACTGCTGGTCATACATCTGTAGCAACTAGAAGAGCATGGTCTTAAAGGGGGAGGAGCCTGTGTCAGTCAGAGACATCGCCGAGGCTGGAATCAGACAAAGAAGGATATTATGAGCTGTGAATCAGGCAAAGCTGCTCTAAAGCTGGAAATGAGCAACCTTCAAACCCACTGAAATGTAACACGGACGTCTTCAGCTGTGACGTGTAACAGCACCACAGCAAGGCCTCCATGAAGGAAAACACGGGTGTGTTTTTGTCTGTCCGTCCATTTTCTTATGGCCGGGTCGCGGGGGCAGCAGCCCAGACCTCCCTCTCCCCAGCCACCTCCTCCAGCTTGTCCTGGGGAACACCAAGGTGTTCCCAGGCCAGCCCAGTAATGTAATCTCTCCAGCGCGTCATGTCCCTGCCCCGGGGCCTCCACCCGGTGGGACATGCCCGGAACACCTCACCCAGGAGGCGCCCAGGAGGCATCCTCATCAGATGCCTGAACCACCTCAGCTGGCTCCTTTCAATGTGGAGGAGCAGCAGCTCCACTCTGAGCCCCTCCCGGATGGAGGCCAGCCACCCTTCGGAGGAAGCTCATTTTTGCTGCCTGTATCCACGATCTCGTCCTTTGGGTCACACCCACAGCTGGTGACCATAGGTGAGGGTAAGGACGTAGATCCACCAGTAAATTTAGAGCTTTTACACTCCGCTCTCTCTTCACCATGACGGACCGGTGCAGCGCCCGCATCACTGCGGCCGCAGCACCAATATGTCTGTTTTTGTCATTAAACACGACCAAAGTTTCTAATAATGTAAAAAATACGGTTGGACATGTGACAGGAAGTGATCAGAGCGGGGGTGTCTACTGCTGTTTCAGGTCAGGAACCTCCTGCAGGCGTGTCACAATAAAGAAGGCCTGGAGCTGCACAGCCTGCTGTCAGACACACATCTGCAGGTACACACACACCTACACTCGTTTTCATGTCTCAGCGAGGACATCTAATTGACATAATGTTTTCATGCTTTCCCGAATCTCCCTAAACGTCTCAGCCTCACCCTGAGAATAACCTCTCTGTGACCCTGAGGACGGGACTGCTGGTCCCCACAAAGATGTCTAAATATTTACAGTCACACCAGTGGCGTGTCTAGAAAATTTTTGGTGGGGGGGGCCAGGTAGGGGCACAGATTTGGAGAAGGGTGGCGGATGTAATTGGCAGATAATGTTTTAAAAAAAAAAAAATTCTACCGACCGTTAACCATAATTCAATAACCCTATAAACCTAATAACCAAATGCGCTTTTAACTCTTATTAGAATGAGATTTTAACCACTACGGTGCAAAGTTTTTAGATACTGCGTTGATAAAGTACAAGAGATACAATCAGTGCTTTGTCAGTGTTTACTCAGCATTCAAGGACAGCAATATTTGCATAGTATTTTTACTGACATATAGTGCACATATGTTTTGGGCAAAAACATTTTTTAATATTAAAATACGAACATTTGTAACAAACAATTGACAAATTAGCCAATTCCAATGCAAAACCAATGCCTATTAAAAAAAGAAGATAATCTTCTCACAAACTGGTGTTTGAATTTGAAACAGGAAAAAAGTGGGGAAACAACTGAAAAGACTAACATTTGAATAAAACCTGAAAGCAAGTAAATACTTTCTATGCTGCCTTATGGTAAACTTTGGTAATATTGATAAAGAACACTGGCTGATGATGAAATACAGCCAGCTGGCATGGTGACACTGCCAGTATTAACCTGCAGGACTGGACTGGGACAGAAAATCGGGCATTTTGACTATAGGCCGGCCTACCAGGTAATAAAGCCATAAAGCCTTTGAATGAAAACAAACACTGTTGTGACAGTGATGTACAGTCTTGTTGGTATATGTATGATTTCTATACATTTTACGTCAGATAAAACTTTGGTTGTAAGATTTAGATAATTATTTAATAAAAGCTAGATATTTTAAATGAGAATAAGAAAGAAAAGTATTTTATTTGTGCCCCCCTCTCCCTGTTAACGCCCTACCTGGCCCCCTGGCAAAACTTTCCTAGATCCACCCCTGCACAGTTACCAGCTGTCAGCTGCTTAGAAAAGGATCCTGGTGTTATTTGTCTCTCAGAAACAGTTCATAACTTCCCTTCAACTCATTCATGTCACCTAAAAGGTAAACCCGTTTCTCCATCACCTGTTCAGCTCTGATGATTCAGTAAGGACATCTCCTGGTTTCATCTTCATGTTTCCCTCTCACCACATATCCAAACCGACATCATGACCAGCAGCTTTACAGCTGTGGCTCCAGCAAACATCAGCTGATACTAGAAATTAATATTAAATAAATTCTAACAACAGCTGATCAAACGTGCTGCTGTTGTTTAGCGTGACATCCGCTGGTTTCCTCTTTCTGGCGCAAAGTGGGCGATAAATAAACAAGAGAGAAAAGCTGATCAGCGGATCATTGATCAGTTTCATGATTGAAGTAGAAACAGGAGAGAGAGGGGAGAGAATGAGAGGAGAAGAGGCAGCTGTGCAGCGTAACGACAGAATAACTCCAGCTTTGTGTCTTTTTTTCATTATAGCGAAAGTCCAGGACAAACTGCGTCTCTTCTCAGCTCAACACGAAACGTGTAATATTTTCTCTGAATGAGGGACCATTCCATTTTTTTTAAGGAGCCGTTGGCAACTCTACGAACTAACCTTATGAATAAAATAAAGTTCACTATCAGTAACATCATAGCAACCGAACAGCTGTATAGAAACTCCGTCAAGCTGGCTAGAACGCAGTACGAGTTATTGCAACTGACGGTAAAAAGTCAGCATAACGAAAATAAACTCCACCTAAACTTGGTTTATATCTGACCCAGATAGACTGCAGGTCATAACTTCTTACCTGAAGTTCAGTTCACCTGACACTCGGACTGGTGGCTGCCTCGGGGCTCTCCTCCTGCCTCCCCTTCCCTCATCCACCTGCTGGCCTCTGTGGAAGCCCGGCCATAGCCACCACCAAACAACTGAGTTATTTTTACACATCGACCTGCACTTGGCCAATCCACCACCTCTCATTGTTCATGCCGTTACAAAAAAAAATAAAAAATAAGTCACCGGGCATATGCCCAATGGCCAGTCCAGCTATGTTAACCTGCAACCAAATCTGCAGCTCCATACAGCAATGTTACGACTTAGATTATATCTTATAACTCATAACTCTTATGTTATCTCCCCTCAGTAGCATACTGTCTGAAATATTCGACGGCTGCAATAATTCTTTAAGTGTTATTTTTTCCTTGGTATTCTAATTTCACCGAAGTTTACTAAACTCAACAAACTTAATATTACTTACCGGTACATTTATTCTGTCCTCATTTTCTTTCACCGAAAAATTGTTTCCTGCAGTGCCGTCTTTTGTGCTTGGCTCTCCTACCTTTGCTAACGTGCTGCACATAGCGCAGAAGCCGATGCTGCATTCACTTACACTCGGATATCTGAGCTTCACCGTGAAAACATAATCAGACATTTGATATTTGATTGAATTTTATTGTTTTGCCTTTGGGGTGGCACCTGGGGTGGCAAGTCTGGTTGGGGGGGTGGCCTGTGCCCCCCCAGGCCACCCCGCTGGACACGCCACTGAGTCACACACAGATTTCTCAGTCTTCAGGTGTGTGTGTGTGTGTGTGTGTGTGTGTGTGTGTGTGTGTGTGCGCGCGCAGTCGTTGCTTCTGACCCATGACAGCATAGCAGAGATGGAGATGCAGCTGGAGCCGCTGCCCGCCGAGGGCGAGATGCTGACACAGTGGGGAGGAGAGACCGTGAAGATCGTTCGCATCGAGAAGGCCCGAGACATCCCTCTGGTACGTGTACACACACACACACACACACACACACACACACACACACACACACATTTGAGTCCAGATGTGACCCATTTTAATTAGATGTGAAATCTGAGGGCTGGGAAACAGTCGAGCTCTGTTCAAAACGACAACAACATCCTGGTGTTTGATGCCAGGTCTCCGTGGTTGTGATGAAATGCATGGTTTGCTCTGCAGGGGGCGACGGTGCGGAATGAAATGGACAGCGTGGTGATCAGTCGGATCGTTCGCGGCGGCGCGGCTGAACGAAGCGGGCTTCTGTCTGAAGGAGACGAAATCCTGGAGATTAACGGCATCGAGATCCGAGGCAAAGACGTCAACCAGGTGTTTGACATCCTGGTGAGTGTTTCACGTACGAGCACAGGTTGGACTCCGGCTGAGCGTCATCTGTGAGCTCAGGCGCTTTCACGTCAGTGGTTGGAGATGATTTTGTGTCTTTGTGTCTAAACAGGCCGACATGCACGGCCTCCTGACCTTCGTGCTGATTCCCAGCAATCAGAGCAAACCTCCTCCCGTCAAAGAGAGTGTGGTGAGTGCTGCGATATGAGAGGAACGCCTCGTTCCCGACGCGCTGAAGCGATGAGGGTGGAAGCCTTCCTCTGACCCCATGACTCTGCTCCGCTCCTCAGGTCCACGTGAAGGCTCATTTCGACTACGACCCCTCGGACGACCCCTACGTGCCGTGCAGAGAGCTCGGCTTGTCCTTCCAGAAGGGAGATATCCTGCACATCATCAGCCAGTCCGACCCCAACTGGTGGCAGGCGTACCGGGACGGAGACGAGGATAACCAGCCGCTCGCCGGCCTGGTGCCAGGTACGGCGGTCTGACGGCTGGAGGTTTTTATCTCAAGGGTTTGAAGAATGCTGCACGGTGTGAGCGCACTCAGAGCGTTTGATGTGGATAATAGAAAGCAGATTAGCAGCAACCTTTGACCTCCGTGACCGCTGTGATCACGTGACCGTTGGGACGGTTACTCGTGGCTTCCCTCTGCTGACTCCACACCAAACAGGAAGTGACATTTCACCTCGTGTGCAGTGCCACCTTCTTACCCCCCTCAGTCCTAAGGTCCAGCTGCCCTCAGAGGGCGTCAGTAAGCTCCGCCTTTGTTTCCGGTTGCCCGTGGCATCAGCAGAATTCCAGCTGACGTGCTTTTCCAGTTGTTCCTGGATGATCCCAGGCCAGATGGTGTCAGATCCTGGGCTCTCCCCCATTTGAGCGTGCCCAGAACTCCCGCAAAGGGAGAAATGCTGCGCTCACGCGAGCGTGGGCTCACCTCTGTTTGTTTTCATATGTTGGACTGAAACGTTTCCTCATGTTTGGCGTGATCGTGTTTTCCCTGAGGTCAGCTGTTCAACATTTGGAGGAAAACTCGGTTTGTTCTCGTGTCAGCTGAGCAGCTCTCTGCTTCTGTCTCCACAGGGAAGAGTTTCCAGCAGCAGAGAGAAGCTATGAAGCAAACCATAGAAGAAGATGAGCCAGAGAAGTCCGGTCGGTCCCTGCTCCGCCCACGTTATGACCTCATTGCTGTAAAAACCTGTGTGGGGTTAGAGGTCATGTGACTCGTGCACTGAAGTGGTGTCTGTTTGCAGGGAAGCTCTGGTGTGGGAAGAAGAACAAGAGGAAGAGGAAGAAGCTGCTGTACAACCCTCACAGGAACGACGGTGCGTCAGTCTGTCCCCAAACTCTGAGAGGCAGCGAGGAGGCGGAGACTCAGCTCCTGCTCTACCCTCACTCAAACTCCAGATGTCTCTTTTTCTTGTCTTTTGCTCCAGATCTCGATAATGAAGAAATTCTCACCTATGAGGAGATGGCGCTGTACCACCAGCCGGCCAATAGGAAGCGGCCGATTGCTCTGATTGGTCCGAGCGGCTGTGGGCAGGAACAGCTCAGGCAGCGGCTGCTCAACAGTGAACCAGAGCGCTTCGCTGGAGCTGTACCTCGTAAGGATGTGTGTGTGTGCGTGTGTGTGTGTGTGCGTGTGTGTGTAAACTAACTGTGTGTGTCGTAGACACGACGCGGAGCCGTCGCGAGGGCGAGCAGAGCGGTCGGGACTATCACTTTGTTTCTCGGCAGACCTTCGAGGCTGAGCTGGCGGCTGGTGAGACGTTTAAATCTGAGAATATTCGTGATGACGTCGTTGAAATGTGCTCGATTTAAAGTTAGAAGTGTTTAAACGTCCTGAAGTGCAGCTGCATCAGAGGAAAGCAGGGTGACGAGCGTGTCCCAAACATGCTGAGGCAGAAATATGGCGCGCTGATGTAAAACCAGTTTGTACCACAAGGTGGCGTCAGTGCTTTATTTAAACTGCAGCCTGTGAGGCTCAGGGTGTCTGCAAGTCTTTAACTTCCTGTTGGTGTGAAATGAGTTGTTTTTGTGTTTCAGGGAAGCTGATCGAGTCCGGAGAGTTCGAGAAGAATCTGTACGGGACGAGTACGGACTCAGTGAGACAGGTCATCAACACCGGGAAAATCTGCGTGCTGTGTCTGCACACACAGGTGTGTATGTGAACACACACAGGTGTGTATGTGAACACACACAGGTGTGTATGTGAACACACATGTTTCTGCTGTATTGAACGGTCCTGCAGGGTGTAAACTGTAAGCAGAGCTGCATGCTTTGTGTTTGCGGTCAGACGATCAGACTGGATTAATGTGGCAGGAGGCGGGGTCAGTGTGAACGCTTTCATTGGAGGAAACGCTGATGTGTGGCCTGTGTGTGTTCCTACTAAAGCAGCAGTGAAGGGCCGAGTGGGGAGCTGCGATTGGTTCACCTGCTGCTTGTGCTTTTATGTTGGCAGTGACTTCAGCAGAATCTTAATAATCGCAGTCTGGAGGTGATGATCAGCTGATCCACGTCATGCTGCCTCCACCTGTAGCACAGCTGCAGCACTGCTTTTATCTGCACTGGGTCTCAAACCGATTTTACTGGAGAGGCTGAAGCAGAGTTTCCAGCTGTGTTATTCTTATTGATCTCATCTTAAGAGGAGGCCAGCTCCCAAACTCGGTCTGAAGAACACGAGCTGTGCTGCTTCAGTGTGAAATGTCACAGGTGTGTGTTTTCAGCTGAAAACTAAGTGATGAATGAGTGTGAGGTTAGTGCAGAGCCTGCAGACAGTCACATTTGCATGAAATAAACGGAGTCTAATCAGATGAAGTTCTTTGCAGCTTTCAGACTTTATTCAGAAAATCAGACACATGAATGTTTTCAGCATTTTAACAGAATTGAAATCATCAGCTTAACAGTTTGGAAACAAATCATGTTGGAGAAGCTTCCTGTGTTCGGTCACTCAGGATGTGGCTTCAGGGATGATGTCGGACAGCTTGATGTTAAACTCTGTGCTGCTGTCACTGTGGGACTCGTTTCTTTGCAGCGATGCCTGGGTCTGATGAAGGGCTGCTTTTTGCTGGCTGCACTTTAAATACAGTTACCATTAAATATGTTCTGTTCTGGGAAACATCTGATACACTGAAATGTATTGCCTGGTCTGTAACACCGGAATATGTTTGCATAACCGATCTTTTCTGCAAGAAGTTTCTAACTCATCATCAGAAAACAATAGATTACCATCTTTATCTGTTGTGTATGGTTGTGTAAACACGAGGGCATGCTGTGGCCAGTTTGTCATCAGTGTAATCAATTCCAAAATGTTTTCTAAAGGTTTGTCTGGGTTTGCACATCTGTGTGCACATGGAGACAGGTATGTGTACAGAAGTAAAAAGCTCTTTTCATTTTTGTTGCTCCACGCATTGTAAATGTATTTCAAAACGAGGGGTTCAGCATGGTCATTTTCCCTGGGCCTGGGCTTTTCTATATAAATGTCTGTCCACATTTTGAATCGGACTTGGTCCATTTGATCCAGGGGGATGTTCACAGCAGCACAGAACTGCCCCGATTCTAAATTCCTGCCAAAGAAAGGACATTTCTAGTTTGTGCTGATTGTGAAGAAAACAGAATAATCCAGATGTTACCTGTGAGGATACTCACCTGATTAAATTGATAATCTGAGGCAGCTTGTTCTCAATCCCCTGATCCAGACTGGTTCCAGCTGACAGCAGCAGGGCCAGCACGGTCCAGGACAGGACACACCTCTGCACACCTGCACAGGTCACATTGGTGTTGTTACAGCTCAGCACACAGTGACCTCTGCTAAAATTTTCTCCACGCTGAGGGACAGAATCAGACTCACCTGATGAGCCGGAGTCGAAGCGTCTCACCTGTGGAGTCGGGTCGTCGTTTGGTGACTGAGGGTCAGTGTGGCGGCTCGAGGGTTTTATAACGGGCACGCTGACGTGTCTCAGCGGCTCCTCTTTCCAAAAACCATATAACATGTAAATTAGGGGTAGGCGATATAAACAATATACGATATAAACAATATACATTTGGCCAACGATAGAGATTTTGACTATACCGCTCTACCGCGATGGCGCATGTTGATGATGTCATCAAGCTGCGCCTGTTTTGGTCGAAAGCATCGCAGCGGCTACAACCATTATCATCTGCAAATTATGCCGACAGTCATAGCAAAGAGATGAAGCACTTTTGGAATATGGGGAAAGCCAAAAACTGCGCTTCCTCCACTTCCGTAACATTGATTCATTAATGTTGAATTCTCTCGCAGCTGTTCTATTCCCATGTTGTTGCAGTATATTAATAACTAACCTCGTATTGTGGATGAATAATCTCAGTTGTTCTCCTGACTGAAGTTTGGCCCGTGTATAGCATCCTGCTATGCGATTGCATTTGTCCCTGACCACCAGAATCCGTCACGTTAACTTTTATCGAGTGGGAAAAAAAGCTGGCGTTCATCCTCCAGCTTCACTGTGCTAATGTTATGCTAACATAGCTGTGTCGCTAGCAATCACGTAGCACAACATTATATACCAGCTAGTCCAACTTCAGTAACCCTGCAAACGCCACTGCTGTTTAGTTTTCTGTCTTCATTTATGTTGGAAGTGGTAGCAGAGCTGTACGTTTGAATTAGTTTCAAAAATCTGTCAGAACATGGTATGAAATGTTTAGGTGGAAACTAGCGAGCAAACTTCCTGTTAACTTCTAACTCCGTTAAATTTAATAAATTCTGTTTTCATGGATGTTAAACTTAATTGTTACACCCAGTAAAGCAGCAACGCTGATGATTTTATTAAAGGTGAAAGAATTTAGACCGTTTTTAACTCTGTGTTCGTTTGACTTTGGGACCTGAAGCGGACGGAGTTTTGGACCCAGATTACTCCGCGAAGCTCCTCACTACGGCAGCCGTAATGCTCTGACAATCCATCAAGCAGTGCGCTTACCAAAGTTGTACTAAAACATTTTTTAACTGATTTCTGCCCAAATCAGTTCAAGGTCACTAAGCACAACCAGAATTCATACATAAGGCACACTCTCGATTTTTGAGAAAATTAAAGGATTTTAAGTGTGCCTTATAGTGTGGAAAATACGTTAAACAGAAGAAAAGAATATATCGCGATATATATCGTTACCACACGTGCTTCAAATTATATCGCGATATGAATTTTAGGCCATATCGCCCAGCCCTAATGTAAATGTTTCTGAGTTACATTAACATTATCTCCTCTTCATGGAAATGAAAACAAACTGTCTCCAACGGTTCTCGGGAGGACTTCACAGGTGATAAAGTAGAAGGACTGGAGTTGGATGGTGCCGAGTTCATCAGAGGACACAGACAGAGGAGTGAATGAGGCCGTTACTCTGACATCTTTAACCTGCAGCTCTGACACAAATGCTTCCTCCAAACCACGCCGAGTATTTCCTGATTCCAGCTGTGAGAAACATCCCAACCTGAAGCCTGACCAAGTTCATGTGTACAGAGTTGCAGCTCCGATAAATCACGTTTTTAAAGAGGAAGCGAACCACGAGAAACTCTGAACCTGTGAAAATGAGAGACGATTAATGTGGCACTGTCGCTAAAACCTCGGAATCATTCACATCTTTGATTTTAAAATCCTCTGAGTGTGTACTGAGGCAGAACGAGGTGGATGTGCCCAGGTTCAGTTTTATGCTTTCCACAATCCTTTGAGAGAGGATTGCGTCATGTTTTCTTTCAGCTTGTATATGAAGGTCAAAGGTCGAAGCAGTGTTTTCAGAAAGTAGTCTATCCCAAAGGTCTGCGCATCCAAACACAAGGACGATTCTATGATAGCCTGGATGGAGCTGAGCCCTGAATAAATTAGCACAAAGTGCATCAGTTTACCTGACGTCCTGTGAATGCACCGTTGGACCTCACCATGCAGCTCAGAGTTGAGCTTCTGTGCTTCCATGATGAAGATCATTCTGCTTATCTGGGTTCCAATCACAGTGACAACAGTAACCATCGAAGCCCAGACCTGCCTCACCACCTCCTCCAGCTCGTCCTGGGGTCACAGAGTCGTCCCCGGGCTGCTGTTAGATACAAGCTGTGTCCCAAAACGTCAGCTGCATCCTTCGGAGGACCTGGCCTTCGTGGTCTACGTGGGCCGGGTCCTTCGAAGACCGAGAAGGCCAGAAGTGCGAGGCTGTGAGATGGGACGGTCGAGCCTTCTGATTAGCGTCACCGCTGTCTCGGTGAAGTTTAATAAACTCGTCCGTCTGCTCCTTGCTGTCTAAAATATAACAGGACACTGGAGTAAACTCTCGACCATCTCACACTTCTGTTTAACAATAACATTTTTAAGTTATCCGAGTGACTTATATACAGTGTTGGGAAGGTTACTTTTAAAATGTATTCCATTACAGAATACAGAATACATGCCCCAAAATGTATTCTGTAACGTATTCCGTTACGTTACTCAATGACAGTAACGTATTCTGAATACTTTGGATTACTTAATATATTATCATGCTTTTTACAACAACGTGAATGTACTATTGCTGTGTGATTTATTACTATTACTGAAAGTCCGCGACTCCGAACTGTAGTAAAGGGACCTCTGACTAATACAGCGGGGTCCCTGTCGGCTCGTAGCCGAAAAATAGCTTTACTTTGTTGTGTGGGTCAACTTTTCTTGCGAGAGACAGAGAGAGGCGTTGAAAGACTGCTCCAACGGAACTTATTGTTTTCGGAGGAAAACACGAACACAGTGTACAGTCGAGTCTTAATAGCTTACTTACAACTGGGCTCGTCAGGCACTCTTCTTGGCTGAAGTGGTTATTATTATATTTACATGCTTCCAGCTCCCGTTTTTCCTCGATGACAACTCATACCTTTCCACTCCCCTTTTTCTCCCTCCTCGCGCTCACAGACCCATAACGTGTATGGCAGTCCATTCTCCCTGCAACACGGACTACACTGCCCATGATGCTACATTCTTTAGAGCTATGCTTGTAGCATTCTGCCTGTTAGCTTAGCACAACAACAACAACAACGAAAAGGCGCTCTCTCACCCAGGAAACACACAGTCGCAGAGAGAGAGAGAGAGAGTCGCCCAGTAACCATGGCAACCGTAACGCTGCCGCCTGGAACAACAGAACGTAGCTGTCAAACAAAACCCAAACAGTCCTGACCCGCGACAAAATGAAACTGGAAAGTACCGCAGTGTAATCCATTTATTTCAACAAAGTAACTGTATTCTGAATACCACCTTTTTAAACGGTAACTGTAACGGAATACAGTTACTCATATTTTGTATTTTAAATACGTAACGACAGTACATGTATTCCGTTACTCCCCAACACTGCTTATATATCATGTTTAACCTGAGTGGCCAAAGACAGCAGGGGTCTGAAAACAATGAAGCCGGGAGTCCGCTGCTCTCGCCCGCTCGAGTGAGCCTTGCCCCCGGCTCGCTATCGAGCTGGTGGGTAACAGACATCTCCGAAAACGTCGGCGCACTTTTGCAAATATGTGATGTGTTCATAAACCGAGCAGATATTTGAGGTTTCCACAGCTACATTCTCGCCTGAAAATATGTTAAAAGTTTATTTTGTGACCCAGAAAGAATAATAAGAGTAATATTAAAACCGCCATTGTTGGAAACGTGAATTGGCTGAGCCGCGCTATGAATTCTAAGGAGTCGACGAATTGGGACAGCCTTCGTCACCTGGCTGTGACGTAATCGGCCTTCAAATGCGGCCTCCGAAGGATGCAGCCGACGTTTTGGGACACAGCTACAATCTCACCAGTGAGTCCTGGATCTGCTCCAGCATCTCCTCCCAGTGACACATGCCTGAAACGCCTCAACTCGTCATTGTACAGGAGTTCCAGCTAGGGCAGGGCAATATGGCCAAAAATATTTATCACGATATATTTGAAAATTTGTGATAACGATAAAACTGACGATATAATTGACATGAGACAAAATACTTTACAACTCCACAACTTTGTGGGGGTTTTTTGCACTAATAATGTATTTTCACTTAAACAAGCAGCTGTTTTTTATGTGCATTAAAGTTATATAAAAATGTAACAGTGCAAATGCAAATTCCTCGCTGACAGTTTAACCAAAAGGCATTTCCAGTGGAAACTGGCCGACATATCCTCAGCATAACCATGTATAATATCCACAAAACTTAAAAAGAGGTTATACACACACAATACAGTAATATTATGTTGAAGCACAGTACGTATCACTCCGCCAGGCTCCTGCCTACGACAGCCGTAATGCTCCGACAATCCATCAAGCGGTGCGGCTTCGTAGCTCAGCAAAGTCGTACTGAAACATTTGACAGATGTTTGAGCGCCGTGTACGTCATAAATTCAGTTCGGTAATAACGACGGCCCGCTAGCATGCGCTACCAAAAACTGTGCTTTGTTGTGTATCTGACGGACGAAAGCTAAACCAGTTCCACCACTGAGGTTGCAGCATTTTTACAAACCAGTTCTGGTTCATCAGTTTCATTCAACGATCCACTTTCGCTCTTCTCATTCTGCGTCACCGCCATGTGCGTATGAAAGCAAAGGCACTGCGCACGCGTGTTTTACCCATATTCTATCGCCATATTTCCCACGTGTGGGACTAATAAAGGTTATCTTATTTTCTTATCGTTGCCTAACATTATACCGGTATTACCGTGAACGGTGTGTTAAATATTCCAGTTCTTTGATCTTTGGGCTGAAGGAAGGACAACACTCGGTGTATAAATGCTCAATCAACAATCATTTTATTCCATACAACACTTTTAAGCATAAACAATCCGGAGGGGAGATGAGCGCGGGAGGGTGTCCGCCTGATCTCGAAGTGTCTGAGCGTTTCTCACGTTCTTATACCTCCAAAGTCATAAAACCTAAACATCCACATTCTTTCTCTCTCAGTGAGCCTGAGTTATGACCTTGGCTTCCTGTGCAGACAAATAAGGTGATGACTCTCTGAAAACAGTATTTCTTATAACGCTGCAGTAACATGCATCATAAAACAATATCACTCATTCACCATAAATTGGCAATCTAATGTAATACAAATCAGTTTAATAAATGTAATAGTTATCACCTTCTAAGTCAGGAGAATAATGCAAACTAAAACTACATAATGATTTCACAATCTTTACTTAGGGGTCTAATGTGGCATAAGATAATATAATAATCTCACAGGTGTGATATGGCCCAGCCTTAGTTGCGGCTCTGCTCAGAGTCCCCCGAGCTTCTTTAGAGAGGCCAGCAACGCTCCAGAGAAAACTGATTTCTCCTGTTCATATTTGTGATGTTGTTCTTTTCAAAGCTCGTGACCATAGGTGAGGGTGGGGACGTGGATTGACCACTTAATCATCATGCTCAGCTCTGTACTCACCACAACAGATCTGTACAGCTTTGGTCTACCTGTTGATCCCCGCTGCCCTCACTCATGAACGAGACCCCGAGATACTTCCTCTCCTCCACCTGGGTCAGCAGCTTGTCCCTGACCTGGAGTGGCCACTCCACCCTTTCCTGCTGAGGACAGTGGGCTGAGATTCGGAGGTGCTGATTCCCTCCTGATGAAGCCAACAGGACCACGTCTGCTTTGAAGGCTCAGCAGCAGCTCCAGCACTCAGAGGACAGGGGTTACGTTTCTGACTCTGCTGATTGAGATAAAGGCACAGACACAAGAAGAGTGTCAGACAGCTGCCTCAGAGGCTCTCCATGCAAATAACAGCTCATCATCACGTCCACTGATGATCCACGTTACACAAGCTGCACTCATCACAAACGGACCTCGTTTACACTGCGGTGCAGGTGATCCTGATAAACAGACACTGAAGTATGAATGTGAGCTGTTCAGATGCTGCAGGTCCTCAGAGCAGCTCAGCTTTGAGCCAGCAAGCTAATGGGAGCTCTGTGGAGGTGACCGGGTACACCTGCAGAAAGCCATGAAGGTGTTCATACCTGGGAACACCTGTGCTGAAGAGCTTTCTCCACTGTTTGCTTGTTTTATACATGACATAGAGTGTGTGTCTGTCTGTGTGTGTTTCCAGGCTCTGAAGGTGCTGAGGAGTTCAGACTTGAAGCCTTACATCATCTTCATAGCTCCGCCCTCCCAGGAACGACTTCGAGCTTTATTGGCTAAAGAAAACAAGAACCCCAAGGTGCTCGTCCGTTTACGTTTGCCCCTCAGCTGTGTTTATGCATGTGTCTCAGTACTGACGTGTGTGTGTGTGTGTGTGTGTGTGTGTGTGTGTGTGTGTGTGTGTGTGTGTGTGTGTGTGTGTGTGTGTGTGTGTGTGTGTGTGTAGCCCGAGGAGCTGCGTGACATCATCGAGAAGGCGCGTGAGATGGAGCAGGGCTGCGGTCACCTGTTTGACTCCATCATCGTGAACACGGATCAGGACAAAGCTTTCACCGAGCTGCTGAGACTCATCAACAAGCTGGACACGGAGCCGCAGTGGGTGCCCTGCTCCTGGCTGCGCTGAACGCGCGCGCGCGCGCACACACACACACACACACACACAATCGGAGCTCGGGGTCGGCGTCAGGACAGAAATAATCTGAGATTTTGAATCAAACTGGATCATAAGTGTTTGTTATTAAGGGCAGAACGAGTCCTGCTGAGCAACAATAGAATCATAATCGACTAACGAGACGGAGTAACGTCACACATCACAACGAGCTCAAATTATTTCTGTTATCTTAGTGAGAACATGAACAATCTGGTTTCTGACCAATAAAAATGAGTCTCGGCATTAAGCTCCTCCTCCTCCCCACAGTGCCTCAGTGTCCCAGCAGGGGGCGGGTCTCACAGCCTGTAGTGTCGCTGCCGCTCGATTGGTTCACATTTCAGCGTGTTTCTGTCCTCGCTCGTGGTCACGTGCAGACGGAGTTGTTCACTCACATTTTTAGAGATGCAGAGCTCTGTGCCCCGCCCCACTGAGGCATTCTGGGATACCTGAGGGCGAGCAGGCTCGGAGCAGCGACTTTATAATCCTTTTTTTTTTTTTTTTTTCATGACACAAACGGAAACTTTTGACCTTTGACCTTCTGCTCATTTCTCGTTTTTAAACGTTTTGCTGGAATATTTATTGTGTAAATCGACACTGATGTTGCTGCATTAAAAACTTTATTTTGGAAAGATTCTGAACGTCTTTCCAGCTTTATTCTGAAAGTCTCAGATGTTTGTTTCCTGTCGCTGACTCTGAATCAGTTTATGAACACACTCTGACGTCAGACTGTTTCAGGATGTCGTGTTTTTCTTGGAGTCATGTTCGTGTTGGACCTCGCCGCCGTCGGCACTGCCTCGTCATCATTTCGTTTGTTTTTAATGTTTGTTTTTATTTGTTGTATAAACACACCCACCTGTCCAGGTGAGGCTCCTCAGGAGGAAATGTGAAGATCAAACACTTTGGCTGCTGACTCCGCCCCCTCGGCCGGGCTGAGAGCGCAGACTTCCTGTCTGACTGACTTTTACTGCACTTGTGATTGTTTTTCTATCAGCTGATTCTGTTTGACCTTTGACCCGGCAGCCTGCAGGTGTGTGACTCTGAGCTGAAGTAGAGACTCTGTATCATCACTGTAGAGCTTTTATATATTTGTAATATTCAAAATAGATTTATGAAGACCAGAAAGCACCAATAGGAGTGCAGCTTTCTTGCCCTCATCCCCTGCTATTGGTCCAGGAGGAAGAACAAGTTCTTCCTCCTGGACGGGAAGGTGGGGGGGGGCTAGCTGTACTGAATGTAATTGATTCCACTTCCTGTTTCTCACTTCCTCCTGAGAGAAAACTTTTTGTATGAATATTCACCACAAAGACACGAATAATGAATAAAATAGATCATCAGTAGAAAATAAACCTGTTTGTTTTTATTCAAACTTTATTATCATAAAAACCTCTGACATCACTTCCTCCTTTCAAACAGAGTTGTAGCTTCCTACCTGAAGCCACAGCGGCTCAGAGCTGCGTGTGTGTGTGTGTGTGTGTGTGTGTGTGTGTGTGAGAGAGAGAGAGAGACGCACACATGGAGAAAAGACATGAACGTGTGTGTGGGGGGGGGGGGTCAGAGGGCCCGGCCTGGTCCCTCTCAGCCGTGCGGCATGTGGTCGCCCGCACCTGTGTGAGAGACGTGCACACTCACAGCAATAAGTTCAGTCCCACAGCAGAGAAACTGAAAAGATTCGACCTGTAGCTTCTGCAGATGGAGCTCTCCTCGGTTTTGTTGATGGGTGATTACTGCAGAGGTGGACTGGGTTTAATGGTTTGACCTCAATAAATGACACTTTCAGAGTCACCTGGACAAATATTGACTCTGAGATGCAAACCCCTTCATGGAGTTTGATTCCACATTAGGAATTTTCATCTGTCCGTGATTTTCTTTTGCCCTGCAAATACAAAAGTAACAAATTCCCCTAAAAAGATGTTTTCATAAACAGCTGGTCCTGTAAACATGACTGTGTTGCACATAAACGTTTGATGTGGAATAACAGCTCCATTCTTTGTAAAAACGAATTCATTATTTCCAGAACTGGTGCAATAAAACTCTCGCAGTACGCCAACTGTCTCATGAAGGAGGGCGCTGAATTCTGATCCCATCACAGAGGAACCGTTTCAAAACTCTATGATGCTATCCTGTCTTTTAGTAACCACTCAAGTGTCCATGGGAAGGAGAACTAGGAATTCAACTCCACGAGGAGTCTTGGGAACTGGCTATAGCGAGGGTATGATCTTCCACCTCCTGTGCTTGTCTTGGACTTACTCCATTTAAGGTCATACACAGGGCGCATTTCTCTAAGTGTAGACTTTCTGAATTGTATCTGGAAGTGGAAAATAAATGTGATAACTGCCACGGCTCTCCTTGTCACCATAGCCACATGTTTTTCTGTCCTGAGCTGGAAGCTTTCTGGACTGGATATGTTCCTATTATATCAGCTGTTCTTGGAGTAACTCTTCATCCCTGTCATCTGCTACGTTCAGGATTCCTGATCGCTCAGGAATCCTCAGCTTTTCTAAGTATGTTTACTCAGGAAAATGAAGAAAGGTTCATTGTATTTCAGTAAGTGCAAGTTCAGAGTCTGTTACCATGGTGACTGAGTCAGGGTTGAAGTTGGAGGACATTTCAATAACATCTTTGATGGACAAATGGATAAATGGCCACGTGGTTTACATAACAGAACAAACTCTGATCTCTCTGCTTTCATCTCACTGATATCCGGAGAGAGAAACATCCTGATGACAGAAGGTGAACAAATTAGTTCCTCAACCTAGAAGAACATCACTGCACCATTAACACTATTGTCAAGTTAAACATCAGTGTGGTTGTTACTGAGGACCGAAACAGCCAACTTCTGATCCAACAAACAACTTTACAGATCCAGTTTCTCACAGGCAGATTCCTTTCTGACCTCCATTCCTACAAAGACCTTAAATAATAGTTATGTGATCGAACTATCGCAGCGGGAGGTGCTGAGCAGTATTAATCTTCTCAAAAATAACAAATCAGCAGGAGCGGACGGTCTAACTGAAGAGTTTTCTAAGGTTTTTGCTGCTGAGCTGAGCCTGTTTTTGAGCAAAGTCTTGATGAGGGAAGTCTTCCCCCCACTATGACTCAGGGCCCGCCCACTCTCATTCCCAAACCCAATAAAGACCGTTTACTTCCAGATAATTGGCGCCTATTTGTCTGCTCAATAAGGATTATAAGACTTTTGCTCTAATTTCAGCAAAGAGGCTCAAAACGGATTTCCCTCATAATGAACACAATCAGGTTTTATGGCTAACAGACAAATAACCAACAGTATCAGGTCAGTGCTGGACGTTTTAGACTACTGTCAACTTTTTGATGACAGTGGATTCATGTTATTTGTAGATCTTTATAAACACCAGTTCATTTTACAGTCCTTACATAAACTTGGCTTTTGTTCATCCACAGAGACTCTACAGAAACAGCTCAGTGACACTAACGGTGTCAGACAAGGATGGCCTGCTTCTCTGTACCTCTTTTTACCATTCGTTCAACTCTTAGCAGACCACATCAGATCTCATATGTGTCTCACTGCTGGACAGAAATCTGATCATCACTCAGCTGCCTGATGTTTTACTGATGAATGAAAACCAAGCAGCTCTGGAAGCAGTGAAAGTTCTGGCTTACATCTGAATATTAACGACCGTGAACTTATGGCTGTCAAGGAATGTTCCAGTACATCTATTTGTAATATACAAGTTAAATGATGTTGAATAATAATTACGAAGGATCAGCAAAGAAGGACATCCTTAAATCTGGAACCTATCCTCAGAGAGATCTCTCCTTAAGAGGAAGAGTTCTGCTCACCAAAGCAGAGGCAATCTCACCATGAACAATAGCAGCTCTGTGTCTGCATGTGGAGAAAAAACTCTAGTGATGCTCTTTACCTTCCTGTGGAGAAATAAGACTCGTTATGTAGGGAAACCTGTTCTCACGAGTGTATATGCTAAAGGTGATCTAAACTGTACACATTTAACACATTTAAGATTTAAATATAACACATTAATTCAAACAGTACATTCAATGTGTTCATCACAAAACCGAAAAGCAATTAAAACTGTAGGAGCCTGCATGAGGTTCGAGCTCGCGCTGTAGTCTCTTATCGCCCCCTAGTGGTTAAACAATCCTGCTGTACTTCTACTGCACTTTGTAGATGATTAATTTAATTTTACTTATTTATCCTTAATGTTTCTTTTTCTCTCTTCTTCTCCACTAAAGCAATTACAACATTCATGAGTCTCACTAAATATGGTGAAACTTGTGAACAAGATGTAAAAAAAGACTCAGACTTGAAGTTAACTCTGGAAGAGAGAAAAAGAAGAGAAAGTCAAAGTCAGAGGACACCGGGCCACCCTCCAAAATAAAAGTATGTCTCAGCAGGTGGGAATCATAAATAATAAGAACCAGTAAATAAAACTGAAAGATAAAAATGGAAAATAAAATAGAAGACTAAATAAAAATAAAATATATACAAAATGAACAAAAGTGGCGAAAATTCACACTCAAACAAGTAAATAAAAATAAACAGACTAAAAATGAAAAGATATCTTAATTAGACATGACTAATTAAGTCAAAAATATGCAAAAGTAAAATAATTGAATAAGAAAAATAGAAAACATAAAATTATAACAGTAAAAAAAACAACAATTAAAATAAAAAAAATGACAAATGAAACGGAACAAAAACATGAAATGAATAAAATAAAGATCCACAGTAGAGACCACAGTGGAATATAAATAAAGGAGCGTTCAGAAAGAGGCGGGATTTTCTGCGCAGCCGTACAAACAGCGTTGCGCTCTGTGACGTGTAGTAGCGTGAGTGCGCCACAGGGTGGAGCTGTTCCCACACGGTGTGAGCGTGTCTGATGGACTTCCGGTGTTCGTGTGAAGCCGTGAGCTCAGGTTTCCTTTCAGAATAAAAGCACACACAAAGAGAGAAAACTGGGGTGCAGGACCACAGGTGTGACCCGCCCCTCCTTCCTCCACAGGTGATAACGAGATAAACTGATGACAAGCGCAGTGACGTCAGACTGAAGCACGCTGACGTGTTTATGAAAGTTTCAGGCGTAAAAACGTCACAGCGCGTGCGCCACTGCGGCTCCGTTGCTTTGATCCTTCAAACCTGTAAGTAAAATCAGAGAGTGCGCAGGCGCAGCGAGAGGATTCCCTGCTGCTCACCCCGTGAGGTCGTTTCAGGAGAAAACCTGCGTTAAACTCAGTACAAACAGGACGGCGAGTATTTACAAATTTTAAATAAATAAAATCAGTCTTTCAAACAGCAGCTCAGGATCTTTATTGATTATGAACACAAACATTCAGATCACAAAAGAATCGATTTAAATAAAAAACAATAAAAAAAAAATCATCCTGAAGAAATTCTGTCCTCACTCTTGCCTCCCTTTAGGGGGCGCCACAACCAGCCACCTGCCTGCATCTGCTCCTAACGCAGCCTCCTCCTCTGTCACTCCAACCCTCTGCATCCTTCATCCATGAACCTCCTCTGAGCTCCTCCTCCGTCCACTGCAGCGGGTAAAATAAGCACTGAGCACGTGCAGAAAAGTCTCAACAACAGTGATTACAATGAGTCCTGCTGCTCGGTGCAGATTAGCATCAGCTGGTTCAGTCCCACCTGATGGCCTCAGAAAGGTGCGTCATCACCAGCGTGTCACACAGAAACATCTCGTGATGGTGAAACCGTGAGCTCTCTCCAGACCTTCAAACTTTATTTAAAACATGCTGAAGCTTCCAGTGAGACTGTCGGGCCACAGTTCATCATCATTTCAATGTAAACCATCAGGTGCTCCTCACAATAGAATAGAATAGAATGCCTTTATTGTCACTATACAGCTGTACAATGAGATACAGAGCATCTCCTACTCAGTGCAAACATGCTGGGGGGCACAGTTCTGCAGCGCTATATACATATGGATAGTATTAACAGAGGGAAAAGATATATATATATATATATATATATATATATATATATATATATATAATGTACAAATGTACAAGCTGGTTTAAAAACAAATGGGGGGGGGGGGGGGCTGTGTTATCGGTGCATGTGTGAGTTCAGGGTGGTCATGGCTTTGGGGAAGAAACTGTTTTTGAGTCTGTGGGTTTTTGTGCTGATGCACCTGCAGCGCTGCCCTGAGGGAAGCAGGCTGAACATGTAGAAACCAGGGTGGGAGCTGTCCTTGATAATGTTTGCTGCTCTGCTGAGGCAGCGGGAGGAATAAATGTCCATCAGGGAGGGGAGAGGGCAGCCGATGATCTTCTGTGCTGTCTTGACCACACTCTGAAGCCTCGTTCTGTCTGCCTTGGTGCAGCTGCCGTACCATACCGTGAGGCAGTAGGTTAGCAGGCTCTCAATGGACGAGCGGTAGAAGGTCAGCAGCAGGTTGGAGTTCAGCTTGTACTTCCTGAGGACTCTCTGTTGGGCCTTCTTGATGACCGCTGAGATGTTGTCTGTCCAGGAGATGTCAGCAGAGATGAGGACACCAAGGAACCGGGAGGTGTGGACCCTCTCCACACACTCCCCGTTGATGTAAAGGGGGGCCAAGTCAGTGCTGTGTCTCCTGAAGTCAACAATGAGCTCTTTGGTTTTCTTAGTGTTCAGTGCCAGGTTGTTTTCTGAACACCAGGCTGCCAGCTTCAGGACTTCCTCTCTGTAGTCTGCCTCGTCTCCCTTTGAGATGAGTCCGACTACCGTGGTGTCATCGGCAAACTTGATGATGAGAGTGTTGTTGTGGGTCAAACTGCAGTCGTGGGTGTAGAGAGAATACAGGAGGGGGCTCAGCACACAGCCCTGTGGGGAGCCGGTGCTCAGTGTGCGAGTGGAGGAGAGATGATGGCCGAGTTTTACAGTCTGGGGCGGGTTTGTGAGAAAGTCCTTTATCCAGGCACATGTGAGAGGAGGGAGGCTGAGAGTGACCAGTTTGGTGATGAGGATGTCCGGGATGATTGAAGGCTGAGCTGTAGTCCACGAAGAGCATTCGGACATAGCTCTGCCGCTGCTCTAGGTGACTCAGCACAGCGTGGAGGGCTGTGGCGATGGCGTCTTCTGTGGATCTGTTTGCGCGGTATGCAAACTGGTGGGGGTCGAATTCTGGGGGGAGGTAATCCTTGATGTGCTGAAGGACTAGTCTCTCGAAGCATTTCATGATCACCGGTGTGAGGGCCACAGGGCAATAATAGTTCAGGCTGGTGATGGGAGACTCCTTCGGCACTGGGATGATTGTGGCTGATTTTAGACAGGATGGGATGGCTGCCTGATCCAGTGAGAGGTTGAAGAGTCTGGTGAAGATGAGGGTGAGCTGGTGTGCGCATGCTCTTAGTACCTTGCCAGGTACTCCGTCTGGACTGGCCGCCTTCCTGGGGTTCACTGCTAGGAGCACATGTCTGACATCGTGCTCCGTTACAGTGAGTGAAGCAGTGCAGGAACCAGGTGAGGATGAGGATGGGAGCAGGGCTGAGGCAGATGAATGCTGCTGTTGTGGTGTTTCATAGCGGGTGAAGAAGCTGTTTATTTCCTCTGCCAGCTGCACACTCAGGTTTTCTGCTTTCACAGCCTCTGTGGTTGATGATGTCTTGTACTCTCTGCCACACCTCCCGTGTGTTGTTGCTGGACAGCTGGGACTCGATGTTTATTTTGTGGTCTGACTTGGCTTTTTTAATCCCCCTTTTCAGGTCAGCTCAAGCAGCCCTGTACAGAGCTCTGTCACCTGACCTGAAGGCGGCATCGCGGGCTTTGAGGAGTGAGCGGACCTGGCTAGTCATCCAGGGTTTTTGGTTTGGGAAAACCTGAATGCTTTTGTCCACAGTCACATTTGCAGTACAGAACTTGATGTAGTCCAGTACTGATCCTGTGAAAGTTTCTAGGTCCTGGTGTTCAAATATGTCCCAGTCTGTCTCTGTGAAGCAGTCCTGTAGTTTGGAGAGAGCATTTTCAGGCCAGGTCGTAACCGTCTTTGTGGTGGGTCTGGCACTGCACCTGAGGGGGGTGTAGGCTGGGGAGAGCAGGAGGGAGAGGTGGTCGGACTGACCGAGGTGGGGGAGGGGTATGGCTCCCCATATGGAAAAGAAATAGTAAAAACATACATGATTTACTCATGAAAGTGGCCACTTTCTCATTACTTTCATATATTTTGTTAGTAGGTATCCAAAACATACAAGTTTCATTTATATAATTTTTCAAGGGATCTTATATGTGTTTTCACTCTTGTTTGCTTTTCATACAAGTTTCATACAAGACAGATACAAACTTTATAAGATTTATATATATCTTTTCCATATGGCTCTATATGCATGCTTGATGTTGGAGTAAACATGGTCTAGAGCGTTTTCTCCTCTGGTGGGACATTTGACACCAAACCTCCCTGTTGGTGTTTTTGGGGTGATACACTGTTTGTCAGTGTACGGCACCGTGAAGCTTTGTGTAAGTGAAGGAAGCTCGAGACGTTAAATCTGCTGCCGTCTGCCGGGATGATGAAGAAACGAGACGATGACCAAACACAGCCGTGAAACTCTCAGCTGCTTTCAGAGACACAAAATAAAGCTGCTGGGATGGCCCAGCCAATCAGATCACCTGAATCCACCTGACACAAAGAACGAAGGTCAGAGTTCATAGACGGGCCCACAGAACCTACAGGACGGGCCAGAATCCCACCTGAGCCGTGCAGGAGTTGTCATCAGCAACAAAGCTGAGACGATGTATTCAGTGCACTTCAGTAAGTGGGTTTGTGCTTCTTTTACCTGCAGCATATCCACCCTCCCTCGTCTGCACATGCTCAGACCGTCTCAGCCTCTCTGACTCTGAGCCGTCCACAAAGACTCAGTGAAGCTCCTCCTGACCTTCTCTGAACGTCTCCACCAACATCTGGTGGTCAGGACGGAGCCACACGGCTGCTCTCTTAGGTCAGCTTCAAAAACTCCTTCTCACATCTGTAGCTGCCATCACCAGTGTGTGAATGGGTGGATGACTGAACGTGTAAAGCGCTTTGGGGTCCTTAGGGACTAAGTAAAGCGCTATACAAATACAGGCCATTTACCACAGGCCACCTTCATCATCAGCTTCACCCTCTGTAGCTCCTACAGCTCTGCACATCAGCACCTGTACACTTCCTCTCCATCCCTCCTCATCCTCTCACTCTCCAGTTAAACTGTTTAAAGTGCCCTCGATGCCTCGCTGCTCGTTACCAGTCCCTTCCTCACATCCAGCGCTCAGTGAGCCTTTTCCTGTGAGGTACACCAGTACGCCTCCCTTTCTTCAGCTTATGACTATCACACATGTTCTTTAGATTACTGGAATAATTAAGTAAAACAAACAAAAAACAAACAAACAAACAGACAATATAACTGGCAAATAAAGACTTAAAAAAAATTCCTGAAATAAAGAAATAATGCAAAGGAAAAGATCAAATAAACACAAAATGATTTGTAAATGTAAATTATAATTGTAATAAATAGGTAAATTAACAGGGCTCATGTCACGTGTTGTGATTTTATTACGATGTCTGTATTTGATTTTTAAGGCATTTTAATTTGTCCATTATTGGCAGTTTGTGTCCTCCATACATTTCCCTCCTCGGGGAGGTCTCCATCTTGTTCTGTCTGAACTCTTTGATTCGGTCTGTTGGTGACGTCAGACAAAGAGTAAATTTGGTCTGTTATTGGCAGATTTCCTGAAAAGAGGCGGGAGCAGAGTTTGTAGTGAGCGCTGATTGGCCGGCGGGTCCGTCGGTCTGTGCTCGTGCGTGTGGCGTCTGTGGGTCAGGTTGATGGAGCGCTGTGGAGGAGAAACACGGTGAAGGTGCTGCGAGCAGCGGAAACTTTTCTGTGTGCCTCCGCTTCGCGTTTTTTCTTCGTCCCGCCTTTTTCGGCTCTTTTTCACTCACTTTACTTTCTTTTTTCAAACTTCACGGCTGTTTCTCCACTTTACGGTCCCAGTGGTGTCTCCCTGGCAACACGATCAACTGTCCTGCGAAGTTAGGGTCGGTGTTTTTACCTTCAGCGGAAAAAAACTGCTCGTTCACGCGCTGAGCTAACAGAACCGAGCCGGGACCGACGGGAGCGCGCGCAGAGGCTCTCCCAGTACTTTTTTGGTTCCGTTTCCGTTCGTGTGGCTCGGACCGGCTCTTCATCGCGAGACAATAGTGAGGGAAAGAAAGAGAGAGGGAGCTCGCGCTGGTGGCGGGGAGGGTCGATGCCTCGCGGCGCTTTGTTCTGCCCGCTGTGGAGACCTCCCGCGTGCCCGCCGCAGATACCTGCCGATCGATCGGAGTATTGATGACCGAGCAGAGCCATGGACGTCACCCTGTCCGAGCTGCTAGGCGCGTTCATGGAGTCCCCCCTGGTGGTGTGGGTGAGTGCACGCGCACACACACAGCTGTGAGTTTTGGTGCCCACGCGCTGCACACGTCAGGTGTATCTCACACACACACACACACACACACACACACACACACACACACACACACACACACACATTGATTTTGGGGAGTGAGCGGTTGGCGGAGCTTCTGGTTCGTGATTGTGGGACTTTCCAGGTGTTACACAGAAAAGTTCACGCACTGTTTTCCAGAGCACATTTTAATCTGAAAAGAGTTTGAAGGACTTCCGGTCAGTCTGAGCTTCAGGGGTGATTTGAGTTCCTGAAGAAGCTGCAGAGACCAGGAGAAGCTTCCGGATGTTTCACCTGAGCTCACCTCATCACACCTTTAACAGAAACACACAGAGCACAAGCCAAGCACTCAGCATCTCTGAGAATCCGCACAGACGGAGCAGATGTGCGAGTGGACCAGGACCAGGACCAGGAATGAAACCAGGAACAGAGCCAGGATCATGATCAGGGTTGAGACCAGGAACAGGACCCAGAGCTGGACCTGGACCAGGGTCATGGCCTGGTCCTGGGGTTCCTGCAGGGTTCAGGTGGATCGATGATAGCTTCAGTTCGTGGATGTGAAGAAGCCCGCTGGCTGGCCTGGTGTCGGCCCATCAGCCAGTTTTCCCTGCATGAGCAGCGGATTCAGACTCTGCAGCTGTAGCCTGAGCACCGCTCTGCTGGGAGTATCCGGAAATTCACGGCCAAGTTTTAGGAATTAAAAACTGAAAGTTTCCAGAAAAAGTCCAGACAGATACTAAAAATCCAGCATGAAGCCACATCTGCAGACATGTTTGGATCTGGATCAGAACCAGGGTCTGGGTCTGGTCCTGGAGTTCCTTGAACCCTTGGATGTGTCGGTGAAAGTGTCCCTGTGTCACTTTCCCACCGTGTCACTTCCTGATCAGAGTTTCTGTCCAGCACAGACGGGCACAATGGTTGGCTGAGCCGGCAGGTCAACAGGAAATGAGGGCACAGGGAAGCGGGAACAGTCCGGTGGACCCAGACTGACTGTCGGAAATCCTTCGCGGCTTCATGAAGCTCCAGATGTTTCAGCGGTGATGGTTTGGGCTGTTCTCAGGTCAGTGATGGAGAAATGGAAACATCTGGACGACAGCAGAAACTGCAGATGTGCTTCAGCTCTCGCAGATGCCCCAGTGACCCCTGCACGTGCACTGATGCCTCTGTGGGAGGGTCTTCTTACAGCCAATCACGTGTAAAAACTCGATTGGTCGATCATTTCCTGTGTTGGATGTTTCAAGAGCTGCGGGGTGTCATTAACACTAAAGTGTTTGCTCCTGCTATCCCGGAACATTCTTAAAGCAGAGGCAAATTTAAGTTGGACTACTTAATGTAGTCCCAAAAAAACCCGGTTCATGGTGATTTTATCGCCGTGGTGATGATGTTCCTCTGATGGCTCCAGATGTTTGGACTGGAATCATCTCTGAAGCTTTTTGGAGGCAGGTCAGAGGCTGGGACGGCCAGCGGAGCTGTCAGCTGCTACTATCTGTGGCGCTTCCTGTTGAGCTGTCGGCTCAGCCAACCATTGTCCCGTGGGCGGAAACTCGGATCAGGAGGTGACACGGTGGGACTGTGGTTTGGCTTCCAGCAGAGCCTCAGTGAGCGCGTGCAGGGCGTTCCTCGCCATTACTCGAGTGAGTAATGCTTAAAAAAACATGGAATCCACTCATTCAAGCCGGCTTGTCTCCGTGAGTCTGCACGCTGTCATTTAGACCCTGAGCCGCCGCCACAGCCAAGGTCTGTGACATTAGAGCCCCTATTTAATGTGTCACAGCACCGTGACCTTTGACCCTGCTCAGCCTGGCTGCAGGCATTAGAATGTCTCAAACTGGAGAAGACGAGAACAAACTGCTGTTTAATACCAACGTGATCATAAGAGACTCCAGGAGAACAAAGCGCACGTCACCTGCTCGGGACGCCCGAATCACCCGGCGCCTCCTCGGGCCCAGGCGGAGAGCTCGGCTCTGTAGATATGACCTAAACCCCGTCAGCCTCCACTTCCTGCTCACTGAGTCACATGGTCACATCCAATAACCAGTCTAATTATGACATTTGTGTTTCTCCGTGTCTGAGCTGTTCTCCTCATTAAAAGTGAAACGATTTCCTCACAGTCAGCGTCAGAGGCTTTTATGACCATGGAGCTGGTTTCAGAGGCCCCTCCCGTCACACACATACCCCACCTCTACCACAGAAAGGTGGAGATTCACAGAGGAGCAGAGATGCCAAACTGTGCCGTCCTTCAGCCCGGTGTTTAGATTACAGCTGAGGATGATGATGATGTAAAGATGACAGGCAGCCTGAGAGCAGCGGCAGCACTCGGGAAGCTGCCTGCTCAGGTGTGTCCAGGTGGTTCAAACATGGAAAATGGGGAAGATTTTATTTTTATTCCTTGTTACTTGACTTGTTTTGCTGCTGGTGGAACGGCTCCTTTAAATGAGCCAGAAAAGCATAAAATGGGGCAAAGTTTGAGCTCTGAAACTCAGACAGGTGTTGAGTTTATTTCAAACTCACCTCTGTGTTTCTCATAGTTTGGTTTTTAAATGTGAGATCTTTTAAAGCTGCAGACAGTTGATGTTCTGATTCTGCCCTCAGGTGCGGACGCTGGGCCCGCTGGGGTCAGGTGACGGCGCCGGCTCAGACGAGCGACTCAGCATGTTCATGGAGCTGGTGGACGGCGTCTTCCTGCACAAGATCATGACACACATGTAGGTGGCAGCGAGCGCGTTCATTTGCATGAGTCAGTCAAAACTGCCGAGTGTTTCTGGTGGTTTTTGCCTGTGCGTGTGTGTGTCTGTGCGTGCGTGTGTGTGAGTACATAAGGGGGTAAGAGAGGTAATCCTGTGTTTCCTGTGTGTGTCTGTGCGAGTGTATTTGTGCAACCACATCCTGAGTTTCAGGTTCAGACTTCACAGCCAGATGTGCTGCTCGGCGCTGAAGCACTTCACAGAGTTGTCGTCATCTGCAGCCTCAGAGCACAGATCAGGTCAGCTAGACTGAGGTCCAGGAATTAGACCGAGCTGTGTGTGATGGGCAGAGGCTTGTAGGCTGTGGGCATTCAGGAGAAAGAGTAGAAGCATCGATCAGAGAGCAGGTGCGGCGCCTCAGTGACTCGTACTGTCACTGCAGCCGTCACCAGCCGAGGCGCTCGTGCAGGCTGATCCACTCATTAGAAAACCCTGACAGGCTGAAGTCGTGGTTAAAGTTCGCTTATTGACAGCAGCTGCAGGAGCTGATCGCAGCCGTGACTGGAAGGAGAGACGGCACGGCTGCACACACTCATTCAGATGAGCCCAGCTCACGTCTGACAGGATGTCCAGAGGTGGTGCAGCTGGGTGGTGTTATGTAATGATGGCAGAAATCGACTTTTCAGTATCTGCCTTTCAAACCTCGAACATTTAGAGTCTTGTTTCCCCACAGAGCTGCAGGGAGGAGTGTGTTTGTGGGGCTGGTTACTGGGTTTACTGGTTTGTGTTTCTGGGATTTATTGAAATTAAAAAGAGAAAACAGCAGCAGACTCATCCTTCATGTGCTGATAATCCTCTGTGTGGGACGCCCCCCTGACCCGATCGCACCACATGTTCATGTTAGTTATTGTTGTCGGTTATTGTCCCCAGGAACGACGATAATCGCGCTATTGTTCTCAACGGCGAGGGTCGGCTGGGCCCAGGGGGGGTGGTTGGGGCTTCATGGGAAACTGGGTTACAGAGGAGCAGTGAGGAGTATGAAAGGAGACGTTAGAGAGTCTGCGGAGCCGTCGGCTGTTAAATCACTGAGTTCTCCACAGAAACCTGCAGCTAGTTTAACGAGGTCTGCGGAGCCGGCCGAGAGTCGAGGTGGAGATGGTCTAATGTCGTGGAAAAAATGAGCTCACGGTTCAGAGCGAGCTGCTGAGAGATGCCGGAGTCAGTGAGGTCGGAGCTTCAGTTATGAAAGAAGCTCGTTCCCCTCTTCGTTTATACCCCGAACGTGTCAGCGTGGATCGGCACTGCTCGCTTCCAGCTCCTCGTTTTTATTCTCCGACTCTGTCAGAGCAGCTTTGCATGACTCACCGCTCAGAATAATCCTCCTTTATCTGATAGTGGCCCTCACAGCCTCTCACCACATCCTCTGTCGGAATCAAGCTCTTTTAGCCCCTCCCTCTTTAACAACGTGTTCTTCTGATTAGCTGCCAGCAGGTGGGTGGGGCAGTTAGGCCCTCCTTGTGACATCATCCAGATCTAAGAGTGTAAAAAGCTGTGATAAACAGCATGTTTGGAGCATTCTGCAGAGAGCCACCTCCTCCTGTGACAGTTGGTCGGAGTAGTGTTTGTCCCGCCTCTGCTGCACTCTGATTGGACGGCTGAGTGAGATGTGACCTTAAACTTCTTTTAAGGTGTCTGCCGCCTGACAAGATCTGCTGGAGGAAAGCTGAGGTGGTGGGACAGAGACCCCTGCAGAAAGCTCAGTCTGAGTGACTGAAAACACGACATTTAAATCAGCTTTTAATCAGTTACACCTGATTCTCTGTGAGGGTTTAATGAATAATCACATGTGAAGTCCTCGCTGCGCTGTGAGACCGGCCATCTTCACGCGTCACACTGACACGATGACAGCGACAGGAGGTCAGACAGACCGACAGCGGGACACGCCCCCTATTCACATGCTAATCAGGCTCCGTGCAGGGAAATGCCTGCGCCATGGTTACCCGAAACTTGTGTGTGTGTGTGAGATGATCTTTGTCCCAAACAGCCACAAACGTCAGCCTCAGCGCTCCTCTGGTGTGTTTATTTGTCTCCATAGCGACCCGAGCCCCACCAATCAGAGGCTGAACAAGAACGTGAACAATGATGTGTCGCTGCGCCTTCACAACCTGGCAGTTCTCACCAGACACATCAGGACGTACTACCAGGTACACACACACACACACACACACACACACACACACACACACACGCAGTCCCAGCAGGAAGTGATGCAGGAAGTGCGTTCACTGGAAGCTGGTTTAGAGTGTTGACCTTTCAGCACTGCTTCATCGGTGTGCATGCTGTGGCAGACTGACAGGTGAGGTTTACCTGTGTCAGAGCAGCAGTGGCTGAACAAGGACACGGAGTGTGTGTGTGTGTGTGTGTGAAGTACAGCCCTGCGTGCATGTTTGTGTGTTTTCTATAAATCAGAGATCAGCTCAGATGGAGCTGATTTGGCTGAACAGCTTCACATCCTGCACGCATTCTTACACACACACGCACACACACACACACTCACTCACTCACTCACTCACTTCCTGTGTGTCGTCTGGATTATGTGACTGTATTTTTTCCGAGAGCTGTTAACATTGTTGAAACTGAAGTTTATTTTTGAGTTTCTGCTTTTATTACAGAGGATTGTTGTCTGTGTGTGCGTGAGGCCTTCAGTTGCTCGCCTATGAAAACAATGCAGAATAAGCGACTGCAGCAGGTCTGTAATGATTTGATTCCCAGCCTTCGTGGCTCGTTCATCCCGTGGCTCATCACAGGAAGTGGAAGCACCTGTGTGACTGTGCAGACCTGCTAAAATAACTTCTGCCAGGAAGCAGCAGACACGTTTGCATCCTACAGGCTCCAAACTGGACCTGAGCAACCTCCTTTGGCTCCTGTGGAGGGACCACGGTGTTCCCAACCCAGCAGAGAGATCTCTCCAGCTGACCCAGGGTCTGCCTCGGGGCGTCCTAAAGAAAGGAGCAGGAAGTGCTGTCAGGTCCTGAAAGCTCTGAGCCAGATACCTCTGCTAGGTAACAGTCAGGTTTCAGGTCCTCCAGTGTTAAATATAATACAGCTGGAACTGATTGTTGGGAGTTTGTCATGAGCACACATGCATCATCTGCATACGCTGATGTCTCCGGCTGTGACCTGCAGGTCTGCGGGTGACGGCGCACCGTTTGTCCTTTTTCAGACTGAAGCTGCTGATGGAAACGTTACTGTTGGTCTGTTTTCAGCAGCTGGCTGAACACAAAGAGGCTGTTTGTGAAACAGCTGCGATCGTGGGGCGATCGCGGCTCAAGAGTTGGGAGTTCGCCTTGTAATCGGAAGGTTGCCGGTTCGAGCCCCGGCTTGGACAGTCTCGGTCGTTGTGTCCTTGGGCAAGACATTTCACCCGTTGCCTACTGGTGGTGGTCAGAGGGCCCGGTGGCGCCAGTGTCCGGCAGCCTTGCCTCTGTCAGTGCGCCCCAGGGTGGCTGTGGCTACAATGTAGCTGCCATCACCGGTGTGTGAATGTGAGTGAATGGGTGGATGACTGGATGTGTAAAGCGCTTTGGGGTCCTTAGGGACTAGTAAAGCTCTTTACAAATACAGGCCATTTACCATTTACAGCTGCGACTGAGCGATCAGAGCTCCTCGTTTTCATACAGCCGAGCTTACTGAGGATCAGCCTCCATCGTTCTCTGTGTGACACACACACGCAGGTTTGGGAGGCTCCACATAGAGTGAAGTGTCCCATCGATGATGCCCTCCTGCAGCGGCTGCAGGTGCTGTTTGAAGGGTCTGGGTCGGGTCTGGGTCTCTGGCTAGTCTTAGATGCTGATGGGTGTTTAGGATGAGCTGATGTTTGCAGTGAGATCGTGCTGTGCGACCTCCATCTGTCCACAGGAAGTGTTTCAGATGGAGGTCAATGGACTTTAATGAGTTTTAATAAAGTTTTGGTGTTTGAATAGGGAATGACCACGAAGAGGCCACACCCCCGACAGACACTTTACTTTTATTCTGAGATGGATTTCATTTTTAACTTTGTGCTAATTGGACCGTGTATGAAGTTGTGTCTGGATCTGTGCGCTCTTTGTGACCTCAGCAGTTCTACTTCCTGTAAGGAGAAAACAGCGATGGAGGTGTGGCCACGGTCATCTGCTGGTCTTTGGGTCCAGGTTAATAAACGAGGGCTGAGACACTTCAAAGCTGTCGTACGATTTCTGTTCCCTTTAAACAGCTGAAGGAATAAAAACAAAACATTTACTGAGTAAATGAAACGAAACCCACAAAAACACGACAAAATAATTATGAATGAATCCAATCCTATAAAAACAGTTTGGTGTGTGTGCGCGCGTGTCTTTGGGCAGGACAGAGTTAATCTGCTGCCTTTTCAAACATCTTTTAAAAATCTGAGCACAAACACACCTCGGATGATAATATGAAGTCAATAAGCTTTAGAGAGCAGGATCAGCTGCAGCACACGGACACACAAACACGCATGCGCACACACCTCCAGCTGTTCGTGTGGAGCTGGGCGTCGGCTTTGTCCTAATTAGATGAAGTCCCAGCAGATGCAGACTGGCCTGCTGAGTCGTGTGTGTGTGTGTGTGTGTGTGGGGGGCTCAGTAAGCTGATATCTGGAGCTCTGTTGTGTCTTTGCTGTTTCTCTGCCTGACTGTGTCCACAGTTATTGATCTGTTTATCAATAAAAAATGAATCAGTGAAAATACAAAGACGACTCTTTGTGTCTGAAACTGGTTCAAAGGTTAAAGGTCCTCTCACCCTGAGAGGTCATTTATGTACAGGTACAGGTGACCTCCTCGCCGTCAGCTGATCTATATAATGTGCTCTAACTTCATTTCACGAGGCCGTGTGTGTTCAGCAGATCTCTGAGTTTCTCAGGGCTGAAACATGCAGACTAAAGGCCGGCTCGTCTGTCCCAGAGCCTGGGTCACCTGGGTCACCTGCAGCAGTTTGATGTCTGTGACGTAAGCAGAAAGCAGCTGCTGCCTGATCTTTGATCTGTTTCTGATCATTTGCTACAGGAAACCTCACAAAGTGCATTCTGGGTAAAGTTTAAAGCCTCGTATCAGCCTGTGGGAGAGGTGCGTGCTCAGAGCGAGTGGGAGCACATGAAAGGTCTCCTTTTACCTGCATCCACAGACCAGGATCATCTTCATCTCCTTCTGGCTCAAAATAATTTCCAGGATCAGAATCAACACTGTGAATGCAGCTAGTGTCTGTGAAAAGGAGGACCCGATCACAGGGATCAATCACCTGATCAGGAGCTGAATCAGCGCTGCTCTGTTTTTATGAGAAACGTGTACACAAACTGTTTATTATGTACAGGAGAGCGCGTTTCTGTAACTCACCTGCATCGTTAGGGGCGTGGCCTCTGACAGGTAGCTGCTAACTGAACCTCTGGACTGTGTTTGTGCTGCGGTGGTGTTTCCTGTGTGCGATGTGATCACATCGGCTTTATTAATGTTTTACGTGGTCTGAGGTCAGAGTCCATCCTAAGTTTGGCCCTCAGCCTAGTTTCAAAGGTCACGACCGGTAAACAGCCGGTGGGAGAGCGTGACGCCTCTGAAGTGTGAGGCTGTGGTGACAGAAGTTTTAATTCTTCTGCAGTAACGCAAGCAGCCCTCCTCCCCCCCTCCCCTCTCACTTTACCCTCCTCGGTTACCGTGGGAACTCCAGAACAAAGGCCTCAGCCTACAGTCTAGCATGTTTGGAACTCCATATCCTCTGCCCTACTTTATATACACACACACACACACACACACACACACACACACACACACACACACACACACACAGCTTTTCCTGACAGTAACAATAAAACACTGACAAAGTGTCTGAGCATGCTGGGTGTGTGTGTGTAAGGTCAGGCTGCAGGGTAACCAGAGGGCAGTTTCTGATTGTTGTCTACTTTTGTGTGCGCGCTGTATGTGTTTTGGTAATTTGTGTGTGTTTGTGTTTTCTCAGACTGTCATCTGGTGAGAGACACCGCTCACGTTAACGTGTGAAAACAAACAAAAGTCGCTTTTTTCTTTGTTTACCTCCAGCGTGTATGGAGGACCAAAACTGCCAACTTAAAAATCATGAGTTTAAAATTAAACAAAAATGCTAAAAGTTAAAAACTCAGTAAGTGAACAAAGATTCCAGTAAATATAAAAAAAGTAAATATTTTATTTTAAAATGATATTTATGTTAAATTTAATCATTTATGCAGTATTTTTAATTTAATTTTGAAAAACTTGTTTTTGAATAAATCTATCAAATATTATTGCTAATATTTTAAGGTTCTTTATGAAACTTGTTATTTTTTTACTCGTTTTTTTTATTATGTATAAACTTTTTTCATCAGTTTTTTCTATTGTTTTTATTTATCTTGTGTTTGTGGGTTTGTCTCAGTATTTATCTTCTCACTGTGTTTCTTTTTTACATTTGCTCGTTATTTTTCTGTTTCACTATGCAAATGATGGGCGTCACTCGAAGCGTGTCATGAGCTCAAGAATAAACTTATAAATAAAAGAAAACTACATTTAAATGGAAAAAGAAAAAATGTTAAATTATATATTAAATTTAATGAAATAAATAATTTGTATATATATAAAATAAATAATGGATGATATATTAAATGGCTGCATTTTGGGTTTTTTGGGCTGATTATTTATTTTTAAATGTATGTTTTGGTCCTCCGTACAGTAACCCTGCCATTAAGTGTTTCAGTGACGTAAGCTGAAGCATTTAATTTGTTCCTGGTGAGAAACAAACTAATTAACCAGACTAGTTTTTACCTCTTTTTCTCCTGTCAGATGAATCAGATTAATTTTAGTATATTATAGTGACGCTGCGTTTAAATGACAGCCTGAGGAAACGGACTTCTGAGCTTCACAGGAGTGTGCAGACAGTTTCGGGTTGTCGTTAGAAATGAGCTGTGATGCTGCGTTAAAGTTGTAAACCGACTGTCGCTGTCAGAGTTTTGTTTGAGGAGGTCTCCTTTGTCCTCGAGGTTAAACTTCACGCTCCGCTGAGCTTCGCCCGGTCTTTGCTGTCGCACTGCAGTGTCTGATGGTGGTTTTCCTTCTTCACTTTCTGTAGTAAACTTGTTCTGCGGCTCCAGCAGCGCTGAGACTTGGTGGAGCTTTTATTTTCCGCTGCATCGAGCACTTTTTCTGTCCCGCTGAGGTCTGTGGCCTGCAGACTCTGCTGGCACGTTTCATTGAAGTCTGGTCTGTGCTTTGCATTTTAAATTGGTGAGAATTTGTTGGAACGCAGACGCCGGCGGCCCGGGAGAAGTCGGCTCTCTCGTTGGCAGCCACAGTTTCATTGATCTGGGATTAGAAACGTGAGCCCAGTGTGTCAGCAGGCCGAGGATTGAGGCCTGTTAAATGGGTCAGTGCTGCCGGCTGCATCGATCTCATGTCAGAGATCCTGCTGCGGACGAGATCGTGATTCGAGTTAAAACTCTCACGGCTGAAACGCTTCAATCAGACTGCAGCCACGATGTGTTTGTGTGTTTTTATTCATTTGTGTATTTAACGGGACGATGCTTTGAGCTGGATGTCAGTAGGATCAGCAAGCACGACTAACTTGCAGATTTGTTCCTGGTGTAACTTGTAAACTTGAGCTTTATGAAAACAGACAAAAGGAAAGCTGATGTGTGTGAGTGTGTGTGTGTGTGTGTGTGTGTGTGTGTGTGTGTGTGTGTGAGAGTCGGTGAGTCTGTCACATTCAGGATAAAGACAGAAGCTCACGCTGCAGACAGACAGATGGTGGCCAGGACACATGTTTTATTCATGCTGTAGAGTGTGTGTGTGAGTGTGAGTGTGTGTGTGTGTGTGTGTGTGAGAGAGAGCAGGCAGCCTGGGTGGCTCTCATGTTACCTGTACAGACCAGTGTAACATTACCTGCAGGCACCTCAACGCTGTAGCACAGCTGACTGTGTGTGTGTGTGTTTGTGTGTGTGTTCGTGGTAAAATGCGGTCCTGCAGACACCTACTGTACCTCTGGTCATCATCAGCTCAGCTTACCTGTGGTGTGCGTCAAACTCAGATAAACCTCCCCCTGACCCCTGGTGACCCCAAAGTCCTAGCTGTTGATTTAAACAGTGATCTTAAATTTGGAGGGCACTGAGACACTTCCTGTCTGTTCTGTGCCGTCTCGCCACAGACGTTAACCAGGCCGGTCACTGATAACAAACATAACTCAACCCCGAGCGACAGTACATGTGATGATGTTGTTAATCAGTGATGCACATTCCTGACCAAAAGTACAAGAACGAACTTTTCTCTGGAAGCTCAGAGACACCTCAGACTGTCTCTGCCACAGATGTGGAGTCATGTGACCTGCTGTGTATTTGTTTTAAAGAGGTTTCTTCCTGGAAATGTCGTCTTTCTCCACGCTGTACTGTCGAGCGCCTGGCAGCCATATTTTCTTCTTCTTCTGTTGTAGCTGCCTGCTGTCCCGTCACACCATCGACAGACTCCACCTGCAGACCATCTCGATCGTCTCCTTTACTGAAACCAAAGTTGGAGCTGATGCAGGGGCACGGGAACCTTTCTGAATTTCCCGTGCACTTCATCTCCTCCGTGTGCTTCTGCAACAGCTGCAGGTCCTGGTTCTGGTCGAGGATCTGTGGACCAGAACCAGGACCAACGTATCAGCTGCAGGCCGACGTGTGAACGTGGAAATGCTCAGTTCCTTCTGTCAGAGCTGCAGGCGTGAAAACGGCTCAGAGCATCGAGATAAACGATTCAAACTTTGTAAACTTTAATTTTTAATTAAATTTTCCACTTTTCCTGAAACGTTGGTGGATTTTAGGCTCAGCTCTGACACGTTCCCGCACACGCTGAGCTGGGGTCACATGGCAGGGTGGGGTCTGCTTTGTGCTATCAGTGCCAGGCTGTGGATAAATGTGTGTGTGTGTGAGACACCGGGCAGGTTTGGATGGATTGCTGCTGACAGCCACTTCCCTCCTCCTGTAAACACTCCGATCAGGACGTTTCCCTGTCAGCCCTCCTCTGACCTGATGAAGGCCCACCTCCTCCACCTCCTCTGCTCTGCTTTGAAAAGTGTTCATATTAAATCTGTGTGAGTCTGTGTGTGTGTCTCTGTGTCTGTGTGTGTGTGAGTGTGGGACAGTGTTCTGGAATGGAAAGCATTCCCTCCTCATGGGCTTTTTGTTTCATGACACACACTTTGTCAGCAGCAGGGTGTTTCCTGTTGGCTGACTGCTCACACACACACACACACACACACACACACACACACACACACACACACACACACACAGGTGTGTGTTTCTGATTTCATGAAGCACAAACCGAGAGACTGAAGCTTGTACCTGTGAATGAAGCTGGTCCTCCTAGGCACACTGGATCACACGTTAGCCTCTGCAGGACTCACTGACATGTTAATATTTATAAAAAGCAGAAATATTAAAACCTTTATTTTGGCGGTGGGAACATGTGAAAGGTCTGAACGTGGATCCACCCACCGCCTCATTGCTAAGCACGCTTTGTTTCCTGATGTGATGTCATCATCGTCACTGTAATGATACTTTTCCTTCTTTGCTCGGTCACAGGACACGCTGCAGCAGCTGATCGTCATGCCGCTGCCCAACATCCTCTGCATCGCCAAGGACCCGATATCAGGTAACGCTTACGTCGACACACCTTCCCAGGTGAATGTACCTCCACACGCTGATCAAAGCGCCCGACCAGCGCAGTGAAGATAAACTTAGGTCAGTCCAGTTAGGATCAGAAAACACGCGAGTCCATCTCACCTGCGCAGGTGCAGCAGGCGGTGCTCATCCCTCCAAACTTTGTCCCAGCTGCTAGAACGAGACCGCCCGCTGCTCCGGGGCGGCTCGTCCATACGCGCCACCCGTATGGTGTCCTCGCAGTGAGGAGAGCTGAGACGCTCAAACGCACTGAGCATCTGTGCACAGAGATCAGCTGATCACACACCTGAGGCCAGGCTGTGCTGACAGGTGACCGTGTGCAGACGGTTTCATTAGACACACTCATCAAGTCCAGGGGTCCCAAATTCTGGAGGTTTCCTGGGAAAACAGGGGTGTTAGTGTGTGTGTGCGTGTGCCTGTGTGTGTGTGTGTGTGTGTGTGACAGATTTGTGTAGCTTTCGTGCTTTAAGCCTCGTCTTTACAGACTCACCTGTGGTGACATCAGCCCTTCGCTCTGCTGAAGATGCAGGATTTAAACCAGAGTGTGTGATTGAAAAGTGGTTTGTATTTATTTCTCAGTTGTTCTCAGAGGTCGGACGGCGTGACCGCCGCACCTCGCTGCTGCTGTGGCGTGAAATCATGGTGCCGTGTATCGAGCCGTGGCGTGACTGTAACCACGAGTTTCTCTGTTTTGTTCCCTCAGCAAAGAGCATGGAGGAACTGAAGAGGCTTTTGTTGCTGATTCTGGGCTGTGCTGTGCAGGTAACACACACACACACACACACACACACACACACACACACACACACACACACACACACACACACACACACACACAGCCTCTCCCAGGAATCGTGTTTGTGTGTGTGTCGTTTTGCATGTCTGAGCACAGTCGTCGCTTCGTGTTCCTGCTGACGAGGCCTGGACTGGATGTGGGCGGGGCTTCTCGCTCTTTTAAACACCAGTCAGTTGTTTTTCTGTTAACCCCGTGGATCCTGATCACAGTCAGGTTATTTAGCGTGTTGCTGGAAGCCGCTCCTCCCTGGAAGTGATTTATCCAGATGTGTCGAGCTGAGTTTACCTGTGCTGACAGGTGGGCTCAGTCTGTTCAGCTCTCCCATCACTCTGAATGCAGCTTCCTAATTTCCCTCCCCCTTTGTCTCCCTCCCTCCCCCCTCCCCTCCCCCTTTGTCTCCCTCCCTCCCTGCACTTGCTCGACTGGTTCCCAGGAAGAGGAAGGCCGTGAGGGGAACAGGGAGGGAGGATAAACCACAGGGAAATGATGTTGTTGTTGCATTAAATAGCTGTGACCCCGCCCTGCAGACACACACCTGACAACTAACGGTAGAAGCACATCAGTGAGGATGACGCTGCCCTCAGCCCTGTACCTGCTAACGTTCACCTGCACACCTGCCTCCTCCCACCTGAAGCTTTATGCTTTGAGTTCTCTGAGCTTTGCTGCTGTACGTTTGACATCATCAGCCCGGACGTGTCGAACACGCTGGATTTTAAAAACTGCAGTTAGTCTGTGATGTTGGGACTTTGTGCCCGACAGACGCGAGTTTAGAGCAGAAACCAAAGATTCATTTTTGTGCTTTGAATGTAAGAAAGCAGACGTGTGCACATGCAGTTACATCATCAGTGTTTACTGGGTCGTGGATATAAACTGCACAGCCCCTCACCTCCGAGTCCACCTGTTACTGACGTATTTACCATCTCGACTTTTATGTGACGTCGTCTTTTATTTACTCTTTGTGCTGTTGATGTGTAACACACACTTTCATTTTTAACTTTAGTTTTCTGACGTCTGTCATGTTGTTTTTAAAGATGCTGAATAACTAAATAACTAATAACCCACCAAACAAACAAGAGAAACAACAGCTGCTATTTGATTTTAATCCTTCATTTCCTGTGTGTGTCTGTGTGTGTCTGTGTGTGCGTCTCCTCAGTGTGAGCGTAAGGAGGAGATGATCGAGAAGATCAAGCTGCTGGACATCCAGACTCAGGCTGCCATCGTGTCTCACATCCAGGAGGTGATTAAACCTGCTGAGAGCAGCTTCACTGCTGATCACTGATCACATGGTCCTGCTGCAGCGTCTCCACCCGGGAAAGTTTGTCCCAGGTGGAGCCGCTGCAGCAGCAGCACCCTCACGTTAGTGACCCACGTCAGCCTCACAGCGTTCAGGTTAACCTGCAGACCGTCCTCTGGCGCCTCCAGGAGGACGCCACCTGCATCGAGCAGAGACGTGGCCTTCTGCTGGCGTCTGTGTCGACTGTGACGCTAAAACATCTTTGAACTTGAGTCTTTAGAAATCATTTTGTATCAATAGCAGAGGCTGAAGGGGAGGGACCCCTCAGAAACCAGCACGGGACGATCACCGTCGCCGTTTATTAGCCAACTAAACCGCTCAACCACCTGAGGAGAGGCCACACCCCTCCTCTGGTTTAGGTTTATCAGCACCAGGCTTGAACCAGAGAGCAGGTGTAACACTCACTGTGACATCATCAGCAGCAGGAAACTGTTTAGAAACTTTAAAATCTAAATTTCAGCTGCATTGTGTATGTGCGTGTGTGTGTGTGTGTGCGCGCGCGCGTGCGTGTGTGTGTGTGTGCGTGCGTGCGTGCGTGCGTGCGTGCGTGTGTGTGCGTGTGCGTGTGCATCAGGTGACCCACAACCAGCTGAATGTTCTGGACCTGTCCTGGCTGGAGGAAGGAGCAGAGATCATCCACGAGGAGCTCGAGCCTCTGTCCCGCAACATGGCGGCGTCCCTGCGGCAGCTCATCGATCAGCGCGACAAAGCCAGCGAGGTACGCTCGCAGACGCAGCTTTATACACATGTCGTCAGCGTGACGCAGACGCCGTGATGTCTGTGAACAAGGCGCTGAGTCTGAAGGTCGTGTTTAACTGAAGGAGAGAGGATAAAACTGTAACGTCTCAGAATAACGTGATTGGTCGCCTTCAATGATCCATGTGACGTTCTGTTGACGGGAGGTCACAGTTGCTCATATTCAGTGTGTGGTCAGAACGCTTGTCTCGTTAAGCTTTAAAGGACCGCAGGGTCACGTGTGAAGCTTTGATTGGACTGATCGCATCGATCTCACGTCCGTTGTTGTTGTTGACACGAGATTCAACATATTTCACCTGAAATGTTCACGTTTCCCACTCTGACACCTGCACACCTGCCTTACAGGTGATTGTGGACCTGACCCAGGAGAGGGACTACCTGTCCGGTCAGCAGCCCCAGGACGGGTGCAGGGTCCTGGGCACGATCGGCCCGGAGCACGGGCGGAGCTCCGTGGGGGCGGGAGTGAATAACGGCGGCTCGGCCAGGGCGGCGCTTTCCAAGGAAGAGAAGCAGCATCTGTCCGTGGAGCTCGCCGACACCAAAGCCAAGCTCCGCAGATACAGACAGGAGCTGTGAGTCTCTGCCTTCAAACACGTCCGTCCAATAAAGTCTGACGAGCCTGAGCTGTAATGTTTATCTCACACGAACGCTAACGAGGCTCCAGCACATCTCACAGGCTGTGTGTACACGACCACGCCGCTGTAATCACAGGGCGGAGACATGTGACTGGAGGTTAACAGCAGGCACGCCTGCGTTACTCACTGACCCAGGAAGCTCTCTGCTGAACACACTCACGTCTTTCTTATTTTTGGTCCTAAACATAACGTTTTTTTTTTTTTACATGAAGGTCAGAGCGCCGATGGTGTTTCCATAACGACGCTGACAGGACGTGTGTGTTTAACTGGTGACCGACAGGAAACAGTTTAGAGACAAACAGAGCCACGAAATCTAACACACGACCTCGACCACGTTAACCACTGAAACAGCAGAGTGCTCTCAGAGCGAGCGTGCTGTTGGCGTCAGATCACTAACGGTGTGTGTGTGTGTGTCTGTGCGTGCGTGCGTGTGTGTGTGTGTGTGTGCAGGGAGGAGAAGACGGAGCAGCTGATGGATTCGAGACATGAAGCGGAGCGTTTGGATCAGGAGCTGCAGAGACTGAAACAGGAGGTGAGAAACAGGAGTCACACATCGCTGACGCGCTGAGCCACAGAAAGCGGTCACGTGTCCGTGAGGAGCATTTCTGTGGAAGCTCGTTTTCCTGCGTGCCGGTGTGAGTCGTGCTCAGCTTTTGGGAGAATCCTCGTCTGCAAGCGGGATGCTTCCTAAAAGGAAGCAAAACCAGAGCCTGTAATTATTTAAAGATGGTCCACAGAGAGCATCCAATGTTCAACCTGAGCATTTCTTATCTGCTCACTTTGGATCTGCCATGAAGTTGTTCCTGGAGCAACAGAAAGATGGAGAAGTCGGAGCTGTGGGAACATCTGACGGCTGATGACGGGTCGGATGAGGCGAAGGTGTTCAGGGGCGGAGCTCTGTGGCGGCCTGTGAGGGCGGACGGTGACTGAATACAGGCTGGAAACATCTGGAGCAGCTGGAACCGCTCCTCAGCAGGAACGACGCTGCATCAGGTTGAAGATGAGCCCATATTCTACATAAAAGGATTGATCAGTTTGACCTTTGACCTGCTCTCTGTGGGCTGTGATTGGAGGACGGCTCTGTCCAGCTGAACATGGTTTGCACGATGGATTATTTCTAACACGGTCCTCTCACACAGCTGGGATTAGACTCACATGTAATCTGATGGAGGGTCATCCCCTTCTGCAGTGGTCTCGGTCACTTTGTCCCAGTTTGATGAACTGGTCTTGAGCACGCAGCAGAGATTAATACGTGTACAACAGGATGATGTGTAATCCTGCACGGCTTCTGCATTTAAATTACCAACAGATTACAGAGCATCAGGAGATCAGAGCGACACAACGTTTGTATAGAAGAAGTTTACGCAGGCCGCTGCTCTGGGTTCGTACAGAGTGGTTGGATGGTGGCGGCGCTTTTATCGTGAGGTTTGGATTAATAACAGGAAGGAAGTGACGATAATGTGTTCCTGTTTTATTTTTCAGAACCAGTCTCTGTCCGTTGAGGCGCGCTCCGCCCGGGTGTACCGGGACGAGGTGGACTCCATGCGGGAACGAGCCGCTCGTGTCGACCGCCTGGAGACCGAACTGAGCAGATGCAAAGAGAAGCTCAACGATGTTCACTTCTACAAAACCCGAGTGGAGGTAAAACCAGAGCGTCACACCACAGAGCAGCCTCGACATTAAAGCCACCGACAAACACCACCATCACCTCCGCACGCCGCCTGAAACAGGAAGCTGTGGGTCCTCTGGCGTCCGCTTCAGGCTGGTTCCAAAAGGGAGTCAAATACCTGGCTAGTCTAAGGAGCTTGCAAAGAAAAGCGTCTGGACTTCAAGTTGCTTGAAGACATTTCACCTCTGATCCGAGAAGCTTCTTCAGTTCTAAGGTCAAATGCTGGAGAGTCCCAGACCCACACCTGTTTTCACACCTTGGCTCATGTAATTAGAGGATCATCAGGGGGCCCTTTGTCCCTCTTTGGGGGGAAACTCCCACTGGGTTTAAATCTGGGACTCTCCACCATTTGACCTTAGAACTGAAGAAGCTTCTTGGATGAGAGGTGAAACGTCTTCAAGCAACTTGAAATCCAGACGCTTTTCTTTGCAAGCTCCTTAGACTACGATGACCTGGATGACTGAGAACCTTCACAGACAGATACCTGGCTACTTCCATCTTCTGCATACAGTCTGTGTAAGGAGCAACAGTTGAATGCTGTAAACAGATGAGCATAAGAACAACAGCGTGTGCAGACCGGGTGGTGCTCCGGGTGGTGTTCAGCTGGGACACCTGGGTCCTGCTTTCATGTTTGATCCCCTCCCTAACCACAGACCTGCACACGCCTTCGTGGCGGCGCCCTCTGTCAGGCGGTTAATGCCTGACTGAGAGTGATGTACACAGACCTCACCGCACAGCTTCCAGAACACCTCCTCCACTCGGGGGAGGGGCCTGGTGATGTCAGGTGGTTTTAATGTCGTTGCTGACAGAAAAAAAAGACAAAGGGGTGAACGATTATTTTCATGGTTTTAATATTTTCATATTTCTGTTTATGTCCTCACACCAAACACATTTCTGCACTTAATCTGACTGTGTGTGCGTGCGTGCGTGCGTGCGTGTGTGTGCGTGCGTGCGCGTGTGTGTGTGCGCGTGCGTGCGTGTGTGTGTATGTGCGTGCGTGCTCCAGGAGCTCCGCGAGGACAACCTGACCCTGCTGGAGACGAAGGTTTTGTTGGAGGAGCAGCTGTCGGCCTCACGGGGGCGCTGTGACAAACTGCACACGCTGGAGAAAGACAACCTGCTACTGCGGGCGAAGATCCACGACCTGGAGATGGTACGACCCAGACGCACGCCGTCACATGGTTCACACAGTCACCGCGCCAGATGTTTCCAGATGTTCTTGACACAAAGCTTTCTCTCTGTGACGGAGATGGTGGCTGGGTGGTGTGTGACGTAGATTAACACACGTAGGATGAGAGCACCTCCCCTTACTGTCAGGGTCAGCCTCTGAAGTTCTCATCATCATCGTTTCCGATCACGCCCCCTTTACCTGTAAAAAAAAAACCAAAAAAAAAAAAAACACTTCCTGTGACAAACAGTCACATGGCATCAGCGTGCTCAGGTGATAAACAAACTATAATAAAATGCAGTGTAACAGCACACACGTCTGTGATGGGCTGGCCACCTGCCCAGTCGATACCCCGCCCCTCCCCCTGTGACCTCTGGGATAGGCTCCGCCCCCGGGACCCTGAAAAGCATAAACAATTAATAGAGTGGGCAGAAACCAGAAGAACGCTGGTCTCTGTAAAAATCCAATTCTCCTGTTAGTGTTGCTCATCATCCACCTGTCTGTCCTCCACCTGTCTGCAGGAGCGGGACAGCGAGCGGCGACGGCTGGAGGAGCTGGTGGAGGAGAACATGCTGCTGGAGATCGGACAGAAGCAGAGCATGAACGAGTCGGCTCACCTGGGCTGGGAGCTGGAGCAGCTCACCAAGAACCACGACAACACCGAGAGTGAGCCTCCACCTGTCTGTCCTCAGCCCGTCTGTCTCCATCATTCTGTCCTAACCCCGTCTGTCCTCCACCCGGCTGTACACTGGTAACCGGCTCTCTTCTCTCCGCCCAGCCCGTAAGTCTCTGGTCGACGAGCTGAACGAGTGCGTCTCCAGCCGCATGCTGAAGCTGGAGAAGGAGAACCGGGAGCTGCAGGCGTCCATAGAGAGGCTGAAGGAGGAGAACCACCTCCTGCAGGAGCAGCAGCTCCACACGCAGGAGCTGGACCGGGAGAACCAGAGTCTCAGCAACAAGGTGGGACCTCACAGTCACACCTGCGGCTCGAGGCGCTGCTGTGGGGATTCTGTTTTTTAATTAAAGTTTAATAAACTTTGATTTCTGTCATCTGAGCGGTGATTTGATTTTACAGTAACAGTGATGCATCGCGCCTCAGTCCTGCAGGCGTGCAGCGTTTAGTCTAGATGCTGATATGAGACTCATACGTGCAACTTTTACTGATTGATAACACAGCTGATCAATAAAGAAACATGGATCTCATCGGTTAAGGTTTACAGTAAAACTCATACACACAAGCCGGTGTCTCCACCTGACTCCAGGTGCACCAGTCGTGCACGCAAACATGAACATCACTCAGTAAACCTTCATACGTCCAGTATTTGTGTTTCCGTCTGTGCTGCAGGGGAACTTTCAGAGAGTAAACATGACGACGTGAAACCTTGATAACAAACTCGTCTCGTTTTAACTGTTTTTGTCCAGTTTTAACGTCCTGCAGCATCATTCAACCTCAGTGAGCTTTGAAACACTCACCTGTCTCTAAAAGCTACACCTGTGTTTGTTTCAGCTGGAGCGTCTGCAGGGTTTACTGGACCAGGAGAAAATAACCAATCAGGACATGGAGGCTCTGGGGGAGGAGCTACTGAAGGAGAAACAGAGTCTGGAGCGCGAGATGCACGCTCTGAAGGCGGAGAAGGACCGACAGGTGTGTGGCACGCTCAGGTAACATCTCCTTCACTGTCAGTCGCAGAGGAGACCGGCTGACTTCTGTTTGTCCAATCAGATCTCAGAGCTGGAGAGCGAGAAGCAGCACCTGTCGGAGGCAGTGGCGTCCCTTCAGGAGCGCGCTCAGTCTAACAGCGTGGCGAGGGTCCGCGAGGTGGAATCAGAGAACCGCCTGCTGCACCAGAGCATCACCGACACCAGCTCCCGATTGGCCAGCCTGGAAACACAGCTCAAAGTATCCAATGAGGAGGCAGAGAGGCTGAGGGAGCGGGTGGGGCGGTGTGAGGAGGTGGAGCGAGAGGTGGCGCGGCTGGAGAGGAGTCGGGAGGCGCTCAGCAGAGAGGTACGTAAACGCTTCCTCCTCTCTGACGAGTCTCACTGCAGCATAAGTGTAACGTGCCCATGTCGCCTCCAGGTGGCGTCTCTGCGGGCATGCAGCGAGCGCTCCGAGGCTCTGGAGAAACAGGTGACCTCCTTGGAGCAGGAGGTGCACAGGCTGAAGCGGGAGGCGGAGGAGAGCCAGCGGGAGCTGCAGCGGCTGACGAAGCAGGAGGCTGAAAACGGACTGCTGTCCAAGGAGAACCTGGAGCTCCGCTGCTCCCTGGAGAGCCTGCGCTCCTCATCCACCCGCCTCACCACTGTGCAAGAGGAGCTCCAGGAGGCGCAGAGGGAGCTGCAGGAGCTGCAGAGGAGGCTGGATCAAGCTGGGGAGGAGGCGCAGGGAGAGAGGAAGAGAGCGGAGAGGCTGGAAGTGAACCTGACGGCTCTGAACCAGGAGAAGCATCACATAGAGGAGGAGATGGAGAAGAGCAAAGAGGAGAGGGTGGAGGAAGAGAGGAGGCGGCAGGAGGCAGAAAGCAGAGAGGAGGACCTGAAGAGGGAGGTGGAGGAGCTGAAGGAGGAGCGGAGGAGGCGAGTGGAAGGAGACGAGGAGAGGAAGAAGCTCCAGCTGGACCTGGAGCAGTCGGAGAAGGGCCGGAAGCAGCTGGAGAAGGAGAGCTGGAGGATGAGGACGCTCCTGGAGGGGAAGGAGACGGAGCTGGAGGAGAAAACCAGGAGGCTCACCGAGGTCACGAAGGAGGGAGGAGCTCTCAAAAAGGAGGTGGAGCGAATGAAGGAGACGGCGGTGAAAGCAAAGGAGGTGGAGCGAGAGAACAAGGAGCTTCAGAAACAAGCGACGATCGACAAGAGGACGCTGGCCACGCTCAGAGAGGTGAGAGGACGGGCAGGGGGAGGAGCTTCGTTTAAGGCGTCCGTGGCGCCGCTGGGCGGGTTATTTAGATTCTAGTTCAGAGTTTGGATCTGAGCAGGTGAGCTTTGGAAGCGTCACTCGTGGGTCTGCGTCGGTCTCCTCGTTGCTGCTGACGCCTGTGAGACCGCGAGGCTGCCATCAGAGCGCACACGCTCCGAGTAACTACATTTAAATCCCAGTAGAATTGCAGCCGCATAAGCTGTCGCAGGAATGTTTTTGCATATGAGACCGGAGGAGCCGCACTTCCATAACATGCATTCAGCTCGTCCTTTGCAGAAGGCACGTAAAAAACGTCATAATCCAGAAACACGCTTTGCAGATCCGATCAGCTGTTCATTGCACTTCCTACTATGGCATGTCAGGAAGTGATGTCATTTTTTTTTCTTGTGGGAAACGTAGTTTTTCCCACAGGGCCTTTCAGAGGAGCGTGTTTGACTTGAACTTAAACTGCACTGTTTGAGTTTCTCCTGAAGTTTATAAAAGTGAGTGTAGCTCAAAAATGAAACTACAGAGACACTCAGTCAGTTTGCTGTGGTTGGAAATATGTGTAAAAACAAAAAGGCAGGGTATATAGTTACTACGGGCTTAATGCATACATGTTATTAAAACTTGTATTGATGTATAGCAGCTTGAAAGATGGAACCACAGCAGGTAAAAATATGAAGGTCAGCTCTGGTGGACTTGGTTCTGTGGTGGGCTTTAAAGGGTTAATCAGTTTTATGTATAAGGTGCATTTCTTTGCTCTCAGAACTGCAAAAAAAGCAGTAAAATGAAAACAATGTATCAAAATCTGAATCTCAATCAAAGACGAGGCGCTCGGTCTGCTTTAACTGAGATATACACCAGAAGGCCAGCAGGGGGCGCTGCACTGCTAGGTACTGAACACTGGGGTGTTCTTTACAGCATCAGCGTGGAAGGTTCCTGTGAGCACCACATCGAGTCCTGAACAACCAATCAGCAAGTCTGAAAACGCGCATGTGGTTAAAACAGACTGTAACTTGTGTCAGCTGTTCGTTCTCGGCTCTTTGGAAACCTGCAGTGTGGGGCGGGGCAGTGTGGCCAAACGATGTAACTCACCATGTAACTGATGCAAGACTAAATACTTTACAACTCAACTTTATTAGTGCAAAAAAATCATCAGTTTATTTCCACTTGAACAAGCAGCTGTGTTTTATCTGCATTAAAGCTACAAACATGTCACAGAGCAAATGCACCTGTGTGAAACCTTCTCCACACTCTGAGTGGGCATCATATCCTAAACGATGCGTCTCTGCGTGAGTTCGTTCCCCCCAGCGTTGGCTAAGGTCTGCAGCTATTTAAAGCCGACTGTTTGTTGAGTCAGCTTCTCTGGTCTCACCACCGCGCTAGTTGAAGCCTCTTCGTGTGCGTTGACAGCTTCTGCTTCAGATGATGAAATAGGTTTGTGGTGTTTCCTCCCTTCACCACGACGGCCCGCTGGCATGTTCTACAAAACATTGTGCTTTGGTGGCTTTCTGACGAAAACCAAACCAGTTCCACATCACTGCGGTTGCTCCACTTTTACAAACCAGTTCTGGTTTGTCTGTTTGCCTTCTCGTTCTCCACCGCCGTGATTTTTACGCCATGTTTGTATGAAAACAAAGGCACTGCGTGATTTACCCATGTTCTATTCCATATTTCTTATGTTGCCTAACATTACACCGGTGTTACCGTGAAAGGTATAATATGTCCCAGCTGTACTGCAGATGCTCAGTTCTGGTCGCTCGGGCAGACGCTCGGGCAGACGCTCGGGCAGACGCTCGGCGACGTCGGCCGCTCTGAGCCTGACGCCGAGCACCTGTGACCTTCAGCGGTGTTTGTGTTGCGGTTTTGCAGGAGCTGGTGTCGGAGAAGCTGAGCGTTCAGCAGCAGAAGGTCGAGCTGGAGCGACTGAACGAAGAGCTGGAGAAGATCGGACTGAACCGGGAGAAGCTGCTGCAGCAGGAGCACACGCTGGAGGACAGGTACGACCCCGCGACCTCACCTGTGGACTTTAAAGCGGATCTCTGACGAGGGACTCACGGATGTGTTTGAATGTCAGCAGGTACAGGCTGCTGGAGTCTCGGCTGGAGGAAACCGTCCAGCAGACCATGAAGGTCAAGGAGGAGAAAATCTCCAGCCTGGAAAAGAAGCTGGAAGAAAGCGGCGCCCTCAACAAGACGCTTCACGCGGAGCTGGAAGCTGTGAGGAAACGCGCCCTCGCCTTCGCCTCTGTAAAGTTGAAGCTGTGCGACAGTCTGAGATTTTTCTTTCCCGCTGCAGGCTCGTCAGACGGCGTCCGCCTCGCATCAGCAGCACGAGGAAGTAAACCACAACTCCCAGCAGCACCCGGCAGCTGACCACAGCGCCACGGCCGAACTGCTGCGAATCAAAGATCACCTGATCGACGTGGAGAAGAACGTGAGCCGCTGTTTCTGATCATCATCATTAATAATGATGTTATCACTGTTAATGATTGTAGCAGCACAGGAACGTTTCCTGTTCAGCACCTCAGAAATGTTCACACGTGAAAAATGCTTTGTGCTAATTTGATGGATGAGTTTGTGTGACTGCTGTGAAACTGTGTTTGTTTGGTCCAGAACGCCTCCCTGCAGACGGAGAGCAGTCTGCTGAAGGAGCAGCTGAAGCAGCTGGAGAACCAGAACACTTCCCTCAACAACCAGATGGCGGCGCTGCAGCGGCACACCACCACGCTGCAGGAGCAGAACTCGGCGTTGCACACGCAGACGGCGAATCTGCAGGCACGCTCACGCACGTGTAACTTCGACCCAGTTTACATTCAGGCCGTCGCGCTCACGCTTCATCTCTGTGTCCTCTCAGGTGGAGAACTCCACCCTCTCCTCTCAGAGCGCCTCTCTTATGGCCCAGAATGCCGTGCTGCAAGGCCAGGTGACCGCCCTGGAGACGGAGGTGGAGTCGTGGCAGCGGCAGCGCGAGGAGGCGTGGCGAGCCAGAGAGGGCGTGCTCAGCGATCACGAGCGCCTGCTGAGCGTTCACGAGAGGCAGGCTCACGAGTACGAGCAGCTGATCAGTCAGCATGCGGCGCTGAAGGGCAAACAGAGGGCGCTGGAGAGCGAGCACAGGACGCTGCACGGCAAGTAAGTGGACGCGTCGGCGTGAAGCGCTGGAATGATTCAGGTGACAGGAAGCAGCACAGGTGTGAGAAAGGGCGCCGAGTGTAACCATGGAAACGGCTCCTGATCTACCCATCCTTGTCACTTCCTGTCTGTGTCACTTGTTCTGTCAGCTTCACCTTTGACCCCTTAAATCAGGCTAATACCTGCGAGGTGTGCATGAATTTGAACCTCTCAGAGAGACGCTTTGAGACAGCCGACCTTTGACCCAATGACACTTCCTCCTTTCACAGTTAAATAGAGGTTTGCGCTGAAACTGCAGCTGCAGTCACGATGGCGATGAAGAGCAGAGGGTCTGATGAGCACGGAGCGCCGCTGCTCACTCTCTGTCAGGGGTTAAATGTGTTTGTTCCAGCTGAGAAACATCAGGCGTCTGCACTCTGAGGTCAGAGCCTCCATCGGCTCAGTGAAGTTTGTCACACTTGCTGACTGAACACACAAACATGCAACACTGAGCATTTCATCAGATTTTAATAAGCAACAAGCTGCAGTGAAGCTGCTCTCAGAGTAAAGCAGCCTGTAAGCATGACAGCATGTGTTCACCTGCACCATAAACGTGCTGACATTTGTGCGACACAGTTAAGATCACAGTTAGTGTTTACATGAGTTCATGTGTGCAGTGCTGAGGAAAGGATGAGCTGCGTGACTCTGCAGAGATCAGTGATCAGTGATGAAACAAAGATTTCCTGCTGCAGCAGACGCACCTGCAGCCTGCTCCACATAGCAGTCATTGTCAAACAGCTGACCTTCAATTTTTTTGTGGTTTTTAAGAAAGTCATGAAGCTGTGACAGGGTGCACTTGCCAATCTTGTTCATAGTGTTTTTAGCTGTGGCACCTCCACTCTTACAAGATTTCTTGTCACAGTAGCAGTAGGCGACCCACATGTAGTCCGGGATGTTGACACGATCCTCTTCATTTCTTCTGATCCAGGTTCCTTCTGATGGAATCGCACCGACCAACGTAGACGGAGTTATCTTTGGCCAAAGCTTTAAATGTATCCTCATGATCTTTCCACAGTCCTTGGTTCAGCTTTTGTTTTTGGGGAACTATATTAGTCAGGGTCTGAGTGGCTTTGGCAGCATCATCTGTAGAAAATGATGTAGAGACAGAAGAAGGATGTGATTGGTGGGTGGATGAGAGTGTAGCAGGTTATGATAAAGTGCTGTGTAGAATACATTTCCCTCATAAACAGAGTTGAATTATTTTTAAAGGTCTTGTGTTTGAAGTCTTCTTCTTTCCTGTGTTCTCTGGTACATGTTCCTGGGACCGTGTTCTGTCTCCCACATGTGAGAACACGCGTGTACATCTTACTGAGTGTGCATGAGACACACGACAAACCCCTCAGAACAGCTCGACCTCTCTTACCTGCAGGTGACCTCGGCTGTATCCTGCAGGAAGTTGTTTGTAGTCATCATTTATTGCCTGCCTCATTCCTATTTCCTTAGGGTCTAGTTTCAGTGAATCCTGTGTCATCATCTCCTTTTCAAACTCCTTATTTACCAGCTAAAGGTAGAAGATCGACATGAAGTGATGTAAACATGTTATAGATCAGCTGATCTACATACACACAGTACTTTGTTTACATTAAAACGACCCACTCTGGTGTATTACTGTAATATTAAACACAGAAAGTACTGCTATCACTTTTTACAGTCTTCACTGAAATGTTAAATGTGTGCTGAAGCTTTAGCATCTGTCAGGAAGTCTGGGATCAGCTGTCTGTGGAAGAAACCTGAGTGGGTCTAATTTACAAAGCTGTCGTATACCTGAGGCTCCACCATCCAGGTATCATACCGCTGTGTCTCATTGTTGTCCTCAACTACATAAGCAGAGTAGACGGGAATGCGGTTGGTGGTGTCGTACAGGGTGGCAAAGTGGTATCTGGTGGTTCACAGAGTCAATAATTAGAAAGATTGAATCTTAAAAGTAAAGTTCACAATAGTAACAGCTCTGCAGTTTAACAGAATAAATAAATACTTTTAATATGATCATTACCTGTTATTAAACATCTGGCAGATGTGGACGTGATCATTGGGAGTCCACTTTGGCACATGCCCGTTGTAAAAGTATTGCTTGCACGTCTACACAACAGAGCAGCAGAAACCAGGTTTAAACACACACAGAAACCATCTTATCATATTTGTGAACGCACTGACACACAAACCCCAAAGTTTTTCACGACGTGTGCGTTGACGGGAAAGACGAGGAGGAGGAAGCACACGGTCACCGAGCTCTGCATGCTGGATAAGTCTGAGATCCTCCGTGTGAGTAACACCTAACACAAGAAATGACCCGAGATTTTCATCACTGTGCTGGAAGGAGGCAGCTGCATGCAACGAAAGAGCCAGAATCTCACTAACGTCCCATCAATGCTCCAGAGCGCAAACATGATGAATATATTCTGTTTTAATTTACACGATGATTCAAATCAGAATATTCTAAAACTAAATGCACCCTTTACAAAACACAATGTTCTCATTCTCCTCTGATTCAGGCGGAAAGTTATCTGCTCTGAATAAGCTGTTATTAGGGCAGGGCAATATGGCCAAAGTTTTTATCATGATCTATATTTGAAAATTTGTGATAATGATATAACTGACGATATAATTGACTAACTTTATTAGTGCAAAAAAACCCATCAATGTATTTTCACGGTGATAAAGGGCAAAAAACAAAAACAAACAAAACAAACAGACAAAAAATACATCTATCAATCACCTGGATCACCTGTTGAGAAAGAAAAAAGAGAAAACAAGCAAAAAAAAGAGCAACATAATAAACAACATCATGATGATATATGTGAATATAACAGTAAATACTAAATATTAAACATTATTGTGCAGCACGTAAGATCGACAGCGCACAGTGTGCTTTGAGGTAGGAGCCAAAAAGGGTGTAGTTTGTGTGTGTGAGCACCCGTGTGTACACCTGTGAGCATGAGCGCGCTTGTTTTTAAAATGTTCCTTCATGTAACGATCTGCTAGAGGGTGTGGGGGGGCCACAGCCCCGTCCTCCCCAGGTCTAGGTACCCTTGCCCCTGGAGGGGGAAACTGCACCCAGACCCAGGTGGTGTTACCCTTTTCCCTGGAGTGGAGAGAAGCAGACCGCCCCGGCTTGGCAGCAGCAGGGAGGCCCCACATTCCAGACCCCAATCGGACGGCCAACTCCTCCTCCAGCCCCAGCCCCCCTCCGCTCCAACAGGCAGCTGAGAACAGGGGGGTGTGAAGACTCCAAACCTCCCTCCACCTGCTCCACCTTATCAAGGCCAGGTTTCACAACGAGCTCACCTGAAACCCTGGCTGATTGGGACCCACACCCAGTTTCACACCTTGGCTCAGGCGATTAGAGGATCATCAGGGGGTCCTTTTGTCCCTCTGTGGGGGGAAACTCCCACTAGGTTTAAATCTGGGACTCTCCACCATTTGACCTTAGAACTGAAGAAGCTTCTCGGATGAGAGGTGAAACGTCTTCAAGCAACTTAAAGAAGTCCAGACGCTTTTCTTTGCAAGCTCCTTTGACTACGATGACCTGGATGACTGAGAACCTTCACAGACATATTGCCATGCTGTGTTTAACACAACAGCGCAGTTGGTCAAATGGTTCTTAATCAGCGAGACCCTGCAGGTCCTCCATTGCTCCATCAGTTAATGTAATTTTATATTCAGTGAAGGTCCAGAGGTCAGAGGTTACGCAGAAAATTGTGCCGTTTGCTTTGTAAAGTACAGCCAGGAAAAATCTGCTTTGATTCCAGATTTATGAGTTTTATTCTGCTGCAGTCCTCACACGTTACCTGTGGCAGGTTAAACGCCCACAGTCCTGGATCGCCTCTGGAAGCTAACAGCATCACTAACAGTAACTCTTCACTTTGATCGGCTCCTTCTGACTCGGTCTGAACTTAAGTCAAAGCTGCTGCCTCGGTACGACTCGGAGTGTGGTGAAGAGCAGAGGAGGCTCACAGGTGGGGCTGGTGCTGTTCTCAGTCACATCTCTGAACCTGCTCCAGGGCCCACTAATAAACAGATGCAGTGCTCTGAATGCAGCTGTGATGCCTGAGTGTGAGGACAAGTGTCTGAACATTTGTACCCGACAGAAGCTCTCAGTGAGTTTGCTCAGGATCACAGTTTCATTGTTTTAATAAGCAGGTTCTCTTTAAGCCTGCAGAGTCCTGATTGTTGGACCTTGTGACAAATAAATATCCGTTCGCATATCTGAGTTTTAATTTGTATGCTACGTCCACCACGTTTATTTCGGTTTTTCCGCTAAAAAAAATGGCACCGATGACGGAGAGGCGTCCGCAGACTCGTGTATGACACACCTGAGGTGACGGGTCAGAGGGAAATCTGCTCTGTGAAACGTCACGAACGATAATTGCTGTAGCCGCCGTGACGTCACGGACTGATTTCGGAGGAGTCTTTAAGGGTGGGGGCGGGGCTCTGACTGTGGTCGCTCATTGGCTAGCGGCGGACCCGCTGTTAAACATTTACGGAATTTGTATCGAAATGAGCGCGGAGTCGCGAGCTCTTCGGTCACGTGGTCAGAGGTCAACTCATTCCGCTCTGGCGCATCATCCGGAAGCGGCTTCCATCGTCTGTGTTTCCAGGCTTCTCCGGCTTTAAAGTGGAAATCCGACCCGGAACTCCCGGTTTCCAACTTCCGCCTTCACACTTCAAACAGCGCGCGGCAACGTCCCCGGTCCGCGTGATTCAGTGCGAGCAGACACGCGGACAGACCGGAAACAGAATAAAGTTCCGTTTACCTGCGTTTACACACCGTGTCAGTCACACTGCTGTTCGCTCTGAAGGCTTTGACGTGCAGGCAGTGTGACGCATTTACTCACCTGAGAGAACAGCTGGAACACAGCTGACTGCTCCTGGCTTCAGAGCGGGAACTCTTATTCTTCCTGCCGAACTCTGCTTATATTTGTTCAACTTATCTATATATACCTTTCCAAATATACCACTTTACAGCCCCACCCACCCCGCGATAAGCGCCCCCCATCGTCTGGTTCTGGACAAGAAACCAGAACAATGAAAGATGTGATACAGGCAGTGTTGGATTATTACTCACAAAAAGTAATCTATTACACATTAGTCTTTTATTACAAGTAATGGAGTCTGTAGCTGCTAGAGAAAGTAATCTGTTACATCATGTACCTGTAACGGTGTCAGAACGACAGAAACCTGAGACTGCAGTTTGTATCATTCCATCATCTCCCCTCCTAAAGCTCCACCATGCTCCACTTCCTGTCTCTGTCAGCCTCACCTGTGCTGAAGTACTCTCACCTTTAACCCTTTGAGTGGGGTTGATATTTGTACATGAATTTAAACCACTCTCAGACACAGAGAGACACTTTGAGACAGCCAAACTTTGACACATTGAGACTTCCTCTTTTCACAGTTAAATATAGTTTTACTCTGAAACTGCAGCTGCATTGATGATGTGCGAGTTTTAATGATGTTCGCAGCACAATGGCGATAAAGAGCAGGAGGTCTAATCGTTGGGTTGACGTGACCTCGGCTGTATCCTGCAGGTTGTTGTTTGTAGCACTTACATGTTGCCTGCCTCGTTCCTATTTCATTAGAGTTTAGTTTCAGTGAATCCTCTGTCATCATGTCCTTTTCAAACTCCTTATTCACCAGCTGAAGGTAGAAGATCAACATGATGTGATGTAAACATGTTATAGGTCAGCTGATACACACAGTAAAATTGACTTTGTTTACAGGAAAACGACTCATTCTGGTGTATTACGGTGATATTAAGCTGTCGTATTCCTGAGGTTCCACCATCCACTTTTCATGCCGAGGTTTCTCCTTGTAATGAACGACATAATGTGACTGGCAGTGTCGTACAGGGTGGCGAAGCGGTAGCTGGTGGTTCAGAGAGTCGATTAGAAAGATTGTAGTGATAAAAAATTAAATTCATTTAAAGCGTGTGACATGACGTGGCTAATCATTCTGCTCTGCACGTCTGCAGGTACTGTGCACTGCTACAGCAAAAGGAGAAATGGGAGGAGCATGAGGGGCGTGGCCTGAAAGAGAAGGAGGAGCTAAACCTGGAGATCCAGAAGAACCGCCTCCTGCAGCAGGAAAACCTCCAGCTGAAAACAGATGTGGACAGGTGATGTGTTTTCACACACAGACTGTATAGCAAAGATGGACAATCATGACATCACGCATTAGGTTCTGATGTTTTGAAGCCTCTGTGTTAGCGTTTTCTCCTCCATGTTGGTTCCAGAAGTGACCATGTTTGGATGAGAGGGCGGAGCTACCAGCTGATGCTGCTCATCAGAGCTCAGTAACAGCCAATGAAAACCCTTGACAGCAGCCAGCGAGCACAGACTTTAAACTGTTCACCTTCTGCTTCCATCTTCAGACTCTCCGAGAGCCAATCACAGCAGGCGGAGCAGAGCAAGGGGCTCCAGCAGCGACTCAACGAACTCAAGAGCTCTTTAAGCTCCGCCCAGCTGGAAGTGAGTCAGTGGATGGCACAATACGATTCGCTGATGGAGCAGCACCAGACACTGGATCTCACCATGACTAAACTAGACAACCACTGTGAGGTAAGCGCACGTTTTTCTGAAACGGCTGATTGACGGGCTGCAGCGTGGTCACCGCCTCCTCTGTGTGTGCGCCCAGCTCCTGAGTCGCCTCAAAGGGAACCTGGAGGAGGAGAACCACCACCTGCTGAGCCAGATCAACCTGCTGAGTCAGCAGAACCACGCGCTGCTGGAGAGGAGCATGGAGAGCAAGGAGCTGTACCACCAGGAGCAGAAGCTCTACATGTGAGTGCTCGTCAGCCGCCGCGAGGTTCAGACAGGCGACGTCCTGCAGGACGAGCTGATCGCTGATGAACGCGGTTTATCCTCAGCTGTCAGTCGGTGCAGTCCTCACATCTGTGTTTAGCTTTTACGGGACTGCAGGCACACACCTGCAGGCACACACCTGCAGGCACACACCTGCAGGCACACACCTGCCATCTCATCAGCAGGTTGGAACATCTAAATCAGGGGTGTCAAACGTACGGCCCGTGGGCCACATCTGGCGGTGAGATAATTTCATGTCAGTTATTGATGGCCGTCAGTGTGGGGGAGTTGAATCGTCAGCCCTGCTGAGAATCCTCGCAGGGAGGGGTGGGACATTATTTTGACGGGCACACCATGCGGCAAATCACATTCAAAGACAGATTGGGATCATACCATTATGTGAAAGAAGGAAGGGGGTAGGCGAGTGTAGTGGTACGGGCCAGGTACACAGAGAGACGGGAGCTGGATTTAAATACAAGCGTGTCGGGGGAACGCGAAGAAAGAGTGAAAACGTAAAATGAGCGGTTGTCTGTGTTTGAGTGGAAAGCTGAGGACAGAAATTATGAGGATTGTCCTTAAACCTCACGTGTTCTCGCTGGTAGCAATAAATCCACAAAATAAGATAAAAATCAGGTCCTTGAAAAGAAAACGTACAGTTCAGTGATGAATATTAGATAAACGTGTGTTTGAATGTCAGAGATGCAGAAATGTGTGCGTGCAGCTCACGGCTCAGTGTCTGAATGAGTCTCACAGGCCTGAACGTGAAGCTGTTTATAATTATTATACTTCTGCTGCTCATCACAGACAAGCACACGCAGACGTTTTGGACTTTCCCACTCAAACCTCCTCATGGCCATTCACACACAGTCACTAACCCGAGGCCCCCTACCGGGGCTTAACGGACGTACTGTCACATCTCTTATTTAAATGTAGACGCGTGTGGTTTCCACGGAAATGCCAGAGTCTCAGCGAAAAGCTCAAAACAATTTCAGCAACCAACCCAAACAGCTGCCACAGCAGACGATTAAAGAGAAATATCAGTTTTTCTGTGACTCCAGTGAAATAAAGTGGAGAGTCTGAGTGAGCAGAACTTTTCTGTCATCTTTGTTCTGACAGTCGAGTCGAGCTGACAGAAAAACAGTTGAATCTGTAACGTCTGACAGGAAGTTGCACTGGTGTGTGGGCCGCCAGACATAAAGTGAGTTTGACACCGCTGATCTAAACTCCACCCGGTACCATGGTGCCATCAGGGATCAAACATGGCCGACTGTGACCGATGTCTGTCTGTCTCGTCAGTGATAAGCTGAACGCTCTCCGTCGTCAGAAGGAGAAACTGGAGGAGAAGATCATGGACCAGTACAAGTTCTACGACCCCACGCCTAAAAAGTAAGAGTCCACACTTCACCGCATCAGCTGTTGGGTATCCATACGCATCTACAGACCAAATCCCAGAATCCTACTCAGCGCTCACGTGTGCTGCCAGGTTGTTTGTCACAGGTGTGACAAACAGGTGAGCGGCTGCAGGTTTCAGCGCAGAGGCCGGAAACAGCCCAACATGCTCGAAGAGGTTTGATTTTTCCAGGTCTAGTCGGTTAAAGCGCTTTGAGGCGACTGTTGTTGTGATTTGGCGCTATACAAATTGAAAGAGTGACGCCGTTTCCTGCTTTATCGTCCAATCAGAGCCCTGATTGTGTTTAAAAGTGTGAGTGCTCACTGTGTTGCAGGAGGAGTCAGTGGGCCGGAGCCAAAGCTTTAGTCAAGCTCATCAAACCCCGAAAGGAGAGCAGCCGGGAGAGGGGGGCCGAGAGGGAGCGGACTAAGAGCGCCCCGGACATCCCCCTACCAGCCACGCCCCCCCTCCTGCCCCCCGAGACCCCGCCCCCTCCACCCCAGAGGACCCTCAGTGACTCGCAGGACGGCGGCCATAACAGCCCGGGCCCCCAGAGTCCAGCTGTGACCCCCATCAGCCGAGGTACACACACACACAGAAACTCGTTAAACATGCCTGCAGAGTGTTTCGTTTCCTCTCAGGGACTCGCTCACTGTGAAGTTTGGGGACTTCTGATCAGAGGCTCAGAGCACATGTGGGGGAGCTGCTCTCTCTGTCCTGTAGAGGGCGCCGTTGGCTTTCACATGACTGACAGTAAGTTCACATCTGGAACCTTCCCGAGCAGCTGATCCAGCCGTGCACACGTCTGATATTTTTACTGCAGATTTTCAGGGTTTTTATCAGATTCGATCCGTTCTTTGACTCGTTACCTGTCGGTCATCGCTCCACAGACGCAGCTCATTTAAATTCAGACATGCAGTGACAGGTCCTCGTCTGCACAGCTGTTTGTGCACTTTTAGTCTGAACAGGAGTTTTCTGCAGGTGTGTTGTTGGCGTGTTACTCCTCACCTGTATGCACACGTGGAGCGAGCAGCCCTCTCACAGAAACCTTTGTTTGTTTCTTTGGAGCCTAAAAGAGAACAAAGTGAAACAGGAAAGAACAACAAAAACTGTCTTTGTGCTTTTTGGCCGGCGTGATGTTCCAGATGTCACATTCTTAGTTTGGGACCGTCGGGAATGCCGGCACACCTTCAACCCTTTAAATGGCACGCTCCGTTTTGCGTAACTATTTTTAAATCCCGGTAGAACCCGAACCACGTAAGCTAGCGCAATAATTTTTTTTGCATATGAAACCGGAGGAGTTGTATTTACATGTTATGCCATCAGCTTGGCTGGTTATGCCATCAGTCACGGTTTCCTTCCACATATAGCTTTTGCAAAAATTGCATAAAAACCACTTGCAGCAGCAAAAACATAATATTCCAGAAACACGCTTTGCCGATCCGATCAGCTGATCAACACTTCCTATGTTGGAATAGACGTCAGCGCGAACGATCGCATCTCCGCCATTACCTGCCCGAAACCGTAAGTGACGTCATTTTCGTGGAAAATGTAGGTTTTTATCTTTATCTTCACCTTATAAGCCTGTACTGGAGTTTTTAAAAGTCATGTTTGACTTCATGCTTTTCTTTATTATTTCTGGGATGCTTAGAACTCAAACTGCACTGCTGGAAATAGTTTATTTTGATACAGATGCTGTTTTTTAGCAAATCTGCATTATAATATTTATCTTCGTTTTTCCTGCAGTTTATAAAAATTGGTGTATCTCAAAAATAAAACTATGAAGACACTCAAAATAAATTTCCTGTGGTTGGAAACTATTCTGTGCAACGTTTTTGTATTTACAGTTTTGAGGGATAAACCTCTTAAATTTCTCTAACTACAAATATATTCAAAAAAACAAAAAACAATTTTCAATTTTTTTTGTAGTTTATTGCACTTTTTTGCAATTTATGTAGTTACTCTGCACTTAATGCAGACATATTATTAAAATTTGGGCTGTAATGGTTGTATTGATGTATAGCAGCTTGAAATGTTTCCACAAATGGCTCCACAGCATGTAAACATATAAAGATAAGCTCTGGAGGACCTGGTTCTGTGGTGGGTCATAAAGGGTTAAAATCACTCACGGACCGTCGCTGAGAGCAGGAACGTGTGTCCACGTCTGTGTCCATGTCTGTGTCCACGATGAGCAGCACCACAGTGTCCTCCAGCTGTTCAGCACATCTGGACAAAACAGGACAGATCATGTGTTTGAGAAGATGTTTTCTGTGAAGCAAACTGTTGGATGGAAGTGAAAACAAACCTTTGTGTGTGATGGCTGCAGGACGGCGTGGACTCCACAGAAACAGAGACGTGCTGTGGAAACGTCTTACATCGGGACATGTCCGGGGTTGAACGTGCACTTACACTTCCTCACACTGACACAGAGGGGTGCGTCGGGTTTTTGAACCGTCACATACTGACATCGTTTAGGCTCCGCCCACATTTATAAACAGTAAGAAGGTCGGCACTGAAGCGTTTGTGACCCAACAAGTGCAAAAAGTGATGAGTCGTCACAGACAGCGGCTCCTGCGTCGTCCTCTTCCTCGCTCTGTGGTGCATGCTCCTAACATCTGTGGGTTCTCTGGAGATGAACTCGGGCTGAGCTCGGCTAAAAGCCTGTTTAACACAGGACGGTACATCCTAGTCTTCCTCACCTCCCTGCTCTCCTTCATCAGTGCCGCGCTCAGCGATGCCTCCAGCTTCAGATGGAAGTCAGGTGTTTTTAAAGGTCACTGAAGCTGGGAACACTTTAATGCAGCCTGTGAGGGCGTAGTTCCCCTGTAACTAAAGGTTTCAGTGTAATCTATTATATTTACATACAGATACTTTCAGGAAGTGTATTTAGTCGAGTATTTCCACATCTGCGTACGCTGTGACGTGTGTTATGGATTATTATGGAGTGGATTATATTTATATCCAGACTTGCTTTGATGTGCACCATGCTAAAGGTTAAAGGTTGATCCACTCCAGATTTCGGGCAGCTACTGTCAGTACTGCAGTACTTTAATGTACTTTCAGTATAATTACTTCTCTGTTTGCTGTACAGCCTCATGACCTTTGAGTATGTGTAGGTAATTACAGTGTAATTACCGGCGTTAGGCCTGAGTTGTTACTGAGAACGCTGCGCAGCAGCGGCGGCGCCGAGCTTCAGGTTAACCTGAGCGTGAGCCGAGCTCAGCTCTGACGAGCTCTCTGATTGGTGGGTTCTGGGTTCTCTGCTCGATCTCTGCTGTTCATCCATAACAAGTTCTCACGTCGGTGTTTTCTTTCGTTTACTCACCTTTCCTTTTCCTCCCGTCTCCTCAGCTCCTCCTCCAAAACGCTTCAAATTTCTCCGCAGTAAAAGTCAAGACAAGATCCTCCCCTCTTCCTCCTCCTCCCTGTCGCCGTCCTCATCCTCCCCCATCACCCGCCGCCCCTCCCTCTCTCTCACCAGACGACTGCGATTTTGGTCCTCCGCCGACCTCACAGCCGACCTCATCGCTAGCCAGCCAATCCTAGCCAACGGAGATTTCTAACATCCTCATCATCATCCTCATCCTTTGTTCCCACTGACACCATCCTCATCATCACAGTCATCAGTGTGACACACGCACGCGCACACACACACACACACACACACACCTCTGACACTAAAACATTAAAGACAACCTCGAGCAGCCCCGTGTTTCTGGACAGTGTTATTAGTAAGTAGTGTGTGTGTGTGTGTGTGTGTGTGTGTGTGTAGCTTGCAGTCTGTTTTGAGCTGTGAGTCTTTAAAGTCATGAAGGTTTTCAGTCCTGAGTGGATTTGTAGCGATGGCGCTCGCTCTCATCACTTCCTGCTGCAGAAAGCTTCAGACGCCGCTTTAACGCAGACCTGCAGGCTTCGCTCAACGAAACACTCACAGAATCACAACTGCTGCAGGCCGTGTCCCAGCTCACCTGTGCGCTCACCTGTGCGCTCAGGGTCACATGTCTCAGACAAGCACAGCTCGCTGCAGCTGTCATGTTTCATCGTTTGATTAGTTTTATCACGAAAGTAAAAACCAGCGTCTTTAAAGTCATCATCAGACAGGAAGTACGCAGACAGGAAGTAGGTTTGTTGTTTCCTGTCTGGACAGCGATGTTCCTGAACCTGCAGATGTGCTTTAATGGAAACGTCACAGTTATCACTAATGGCCCTCCCCCAGCTTCTGATTGGTCAGATCACAGCACAGTGTCCTTAGTTTTGACGAACCGTGTCCGCTGTCAGGTGGGACGCAGCAGGTGTGTTTGCGCTCTCACTGCTTCAGCTGCGTCCTGTCCCTCGAATGCAGATCAGGAGCTGCCATCTCTGATCACGCTGTGATGTCATCAGGTCACATAGTGAGTGTGCGCGCGCCGCCGTGTCCTGCTTTGCTCTTTGTGACGCTGACCTCACGCTCACGGCCCGCCCACTCACGCTGCTGTGCTTCCAGTGATTTTAACCCTGCCGCTGTGAATCCCTCCTCACTGCATTCTGATTGGTCCACAGGTTTGTCGGACAGGAGCCGGGGTGTTTATCACAGCAGCACGCCAGGAGGAAGCAGCGAAAGCGTGAACGGAGAAGATGCACAGGGACCAGGTACCGTAGCCCTCACAGTGCTTTCACAGGCTGCAGGTCAGCTTCAGTCCCGAGGAAGGCTTCCAGCTCGGGCTCTGAGGTGTTCCTGCCCCACAGAGCGGGAGCTCCGCCCACTCTGTGGCAGTCTGTGGCAGTCTGTGGGTCCTGACTAAAAGAGTAAAAGCGCCCATTAAAGCAGTGAAACTGAGCCTTGCTTGTGCGGCTGAGCTCAGGCGTCGAGCCGAGTCGGCGCTGTAACAAAAATGATTCCTGAGGTTTGAGGAACTGCACATACAAGAACTTCCTGATTGTCTGTTTTAATTCCAGGTCAGACCCATAAAATCCATCTGAGCTCCACTCCGAGCCATCCGTTGTCTTCGCTGGGCTTCACCGGCAGCTCCGCTTCCAGGCTGGGCCAGATCGCCGTGCGCAGGCCCAGAGGTAGGCCGGCTTTTTGTTTTACTCAGAGCAGCTGTAGAAGTCTGAAACACTGCACGTGTGACGCTGCGGCTCACATTTACAGGCCCGTTACTGGACGAAGACTCGCGCCACAACGCCTCGGACCCGGCGTTCGGAGGTCGCCCGGGGTCAGCCGACTTCAGCCACAACACGTCCAGCTCCAACTCACCTGTGAGCTGCAGAGGTACAGACACACACCTGGTTAAACGTGGATGTCTGTGGCCTGCACAGAGCAGGAGTCTGGAACTCCTCGAGGGCCGCGTGTCTCTGCTGCAACACGTGGTCACGTTTAGTAGGTCGTCAGCAAGACTAACGAACCTGACTGCATGCTGAATTCAGTCATTTGATTCATGTTACAGCAGCTCATGAGTGAATGAACACGGTGCAATAAAAGTGCTGTAGAAGTGCAGTTTTCCAAACGTTTACTCGAGCAGAGTTAGAGCTCGCCGCCTCAGCTTCATCGTCTTACTAAAGAAGGACTCAGGGTATTCAGGTGTGTTGCAACAGAGTCTCTGATAAATGAAATTAAAGAACTTCAGGTCAAATCTATGCTAGCTAAACTTTGGAGGTGGGACCTGGTGATCTGTGGAGGCGGGGCTAGTTTACAGGCGCAAATGTCACCTTTCCCACTTTCGCCGCACTCAGCTGTACTTTCTTTTCAGATTTCTCAGAACACCAGGGCCGCTCTGCCAGCCTGTCCAGTGACGACGTCACAGGTCTCAGCCAATCACAGCTGACCCTGTCGCGAAGCTCCACCCTTCCATATGACCACGCACCCCAGAGGGCCCAGCCACAGCGTGGAGGCGGGGTCAGAAGCAAGACCCGCCCTGCTTCTCCTGGGAGTGAGATGGTGACGCTGGAAGAGTTCCTGCAGGAGAGCAACCTGCAGTCTCCTCCTGTGGTGAGACATGAGGCACATATTTCTGCACACACGCCGCCGTCGCCGCTGATCACACGAGGCGAGCTTTCGGTCGGGGAGACTCAGGCTGAAGACGTTCTGACCTTTGAACCCCTGACCTCAGACCTGCCCACAGAGCAGACGTGACATTCAGTCTCACACCAGGAGCTTTGTGTTAGTCAGTTTAGACCAGCCTGAGGAGTCAGAGCGAGGACGTCCTGCGTTACTTCCTGTTGAGCCTGAGTTTCAATATGACCTTCAGTGAGGATAGAGTAACCTAGCAACCAGATAACACACATACTTTTAGTAGAAGCAGCAAAAGGTGAGACTGAAACGTGATGATTCAGTGAATCTGGGTAACACTGTGAGAAGCTTTAGTCTGAGAGATGAACTCATGACGTCACAGCGGTGTCAGCACACTTCCTGTTTCTAGCAGATCAAAGCGTTCGGAGCAGCAATGTCACGATTGTGTGGTGTGCAGCTTGATGATGATAACGTCTGATAAATAGCACGTAAGAACCAGCCTGAAGACCTGCTGCTGTGAGCGCTGCCCTCGGCGTTTTAGTGAGTCGGCGCGTCGAGCGTCCGAGAGCAGAGCGGCAGTAAAACAGGAAGCTCTGCTGCTTCGGCAGGTCAGATGTTTCTTGTTGAAGCTCGGTGTTTCGTGCAGGACGGTGCGTGAAAAACACTGACGGTGTGGTTGATATGTTGAGGTGCAGCTGATGGGTGGAGGCAGGCACGGCAGTGGCGGCGGTTTCTAACTGAAGCGTTTATATTCACCGTGTTTCGGTTGCTCGCAGTGATATGCGGTTCGTTTCCTGTCAGGAGATTTCACTGGTGGGCGGTCTGTGTTTCCACCTTGTAAGAACTGTGGAGCTAACGTCCCGACACGGTTGGTTTCTCTCAGAGCTGCACACGCTCTGATCACGCCGTTATCAACCGCTTCAGAGGTTGTTTATAAAAGCGACCCGTTGTTTTTCCCGGCTTCTCAGTCACAGCTCAGGTGTGTTTGACCTTTGCCCTTTGTCAGCCCCGCCCTGACTGCTTCTCTGGTTTTCAGGTGTCCACAGGAAGCAGAGAGGACCTGGTGACGGACTATTTTGCTAGAAGCCCCGCCCCCTCAGGTCCTGCCTGCAGAGATCAGGCGACGCCCACCAACTACGTCACGCCCACCGTGCAGTCGTCCAATCAGAGGCCGGGACAGAGTGTGAAGCCCTCGCCTTGTCAGCCCGTGGGCCAGTCACCGGCCTCGGGTCAGAGAAGCAGCCAATCACTGAGCAGGACCTTCAGCCTGGCCTCGGCCGACCTGCTGCGCTCCAACGGGCCGGACAGCTTCAGAGGACACGACGTCTCCCCCGGCCACGCCGACGCCGTGATGCGGCGTCAAGGAGGCGGGACCACTGGGAGAGAGCGGCCGCTGTCAGCTCGTTTTACCGCTCTGTCCAACCAGCACGCAGATGGCAGCTTCCTGAACCCGCCCATCCACCACTCCGCCTCCCTGAACCTGCAGGCGGAGCGCTACGCGGAGCGAGAGCGGGACCGAGGGCGGAGTGCCACCTCCCGAAACGGCCCTCACCGTGGAGAAATTGCCATGGTAACCCCAGTGAGAGCGACGCCTGCCGCGCAGCCTGACGACACCCCCGAGTATGCAGAGGTCCCGAGGGAGGGGCGGTTGGGCGACTCCGCCCACACGAAGAAGGATGGCGAGAGCGGGAGGTGTGGCTCTGTGGAACGCCCAAAGAGTACGCCGGCGTCACCCGACCCCAACAACGACCCGCAGACGGTGTGGTACGAGTACGGCTGCGTCTAAATACCGGAGCACCACGCCCTGCATCCAGCCTCAGAGACAGGAAGTGAGACTGAAGCAACGCCACCCTTTCACTTCCTGTTAGTAAATAAGTGGACAGGTGAGGCAGTCACATGATCATCTCTCTGAGGTGGATGCAGGACTGGATGGAGCTGAGTTTTTGCTGATGCCATGACACTACCAGCGCTCCCCACAGGGGGGCGGGGCTTACCGGAGCGGGATGTTTCCTGAAAACATCTTTTTTGGATTCTATAGTGACGCTGAGCTGACGCTCCGTCTCTAACACACAGAGAAGACGCTGCTCCATCACCTCCACCCTGCAGCCACCACAACACAACACTACGAGCGGCCCTGTCTAACTGCTGGACTCTCTGCAGGACCGCCGCTAGAATGTACGGGACGCCACATTCCCCGCCTCCAACATCACGCCATACACTGGAAAAGACACAGGAGGGGTGGTGGGGGGTGGGGTAAACAGGACAGGCGGAGAGCCTCCTCCCTTTTAAATTACAGCTCTGCTCCATCCATCTTTAGATTCTATCCCAGCATGCAACGCTCTGACACTTTACTGGAAATGTTGCTCAACCCAAGCCGACACTAGACACACACACAGACACACTCACACAGAGACACACAGGCTTTGTCCTTGGAGGGTTTCTGTGGCTTCTCTGCCTGCTCAGCTGGATTTAATTCAAACACACACACAGACAGACACACACACACACTCACACAGACACACACACTCACACAGACAAACACACACTCACACAGACAAACACAGACACTCACACAGACACACACACACTCACACAGAGACACACACTCACACAGACACACACTGAGGTTTGGAGCGTGTGGCTGAGAGTAAAATCATTCACGTGTTTCCTCTGAGCTGTAACAGCCACTGTTTGTGTTAATTATAGATGGAACACACACACAGACACACACACACACCTCATTCCCGGATTCACGCTCGTTTGCTTAATTGGTGATTGTGTGTTTGTCTCAGAGGTCAGAGGTCACGTGAATGATTTTAGTGTTTTTCCCTCTGGCTGAGCTCACAGACACTTCGGGGAGGAAGAGGAGGAACAATGACTGAAGGTGTGTCTCACACACAGCTGATATTTAATGACTGACCTTTGACCTGCTGTTTCAAAGCACTACGTTAACGATGATGATGATGGTAGAGATGAAGATGTAACACTGGAGTTAGGAAATGAAGACTGAGCTGATATGAGTTAAATTATTCCTCCTGGAATTTGTATGTGTTTGATGATTTTTTTTTTTACTTTACTTTGAAAATACCAAATGACTTCCTGTGTGTGTGGCGGCGCTGCAGGTCGATGATGTCATGTTACCTGTGCGTTTGCTCTGTTTGTGTTTGCTGTAAAGTCGACCTGTTCTGCTGGTTACTGCTGCACAGAGTGGCTGAGCATGAGTCTCAGCTCAGAATAATGCTTCTGTGTCTGAGCTCTGTCTGAATCAGGCTGCTTTAGCTCCTCCCTCTGCAAGGGAGGATTCATACATACACATCATGCTCATTTCTCAGCAGCCAATTAAATCCTCCGGCTTCATCACGAGCCAATCAGATCACGTTATAAGAATATCTGAGAGCGAGCGAGCTGGCTGTTAGAAAACTTTCTTCTGATTGGCTGCCCCTCACAAACAGTTTGAATGCAGGTGGGTGGGGCCTCTGTGACACCTTTGTGACATCACTTAGATCACCTGTGCATGCAGCAGGTGGGTGACGTTAAGAACAGTTCGACTTTACGGTCTCTTACTTCTTCCTGACTTCCTGTGTGCTCACCGCGAAGCGTCATCTTTCATTAGGAGGAGGAAGTGAAAGAGGAAGTGGCGGCGTCAATGACGTTCCTGCTGTAACTGGATTTGCTGTAGTTCACTTTAAGACTATTTCTGCTGCAGTCGCTGCAGACGCGCTCAGAGGCTGAGAGCAGAAACACGTCAAAGCTTTTTGCTAATAAAGATTTTTAACCTTTGACCTCTGTCACACTCGTCACACCTGAACAGACACACACAGCATCATTGGCAACACAGCGCTCAGGAAAGTTTGCTTCCTGTGACGTTTTCCCTCTTAAAGGTAGAGCCTGACGGTCGAGGTTGCGTCAGGAGCGTGAGGTAACAGGTGGTCGTCTCATCAGCCACGCACTCGTAGACGCTGTTGGACGAGCTGGGATCGATCCACTCACCACCTGATGGGAACACCACCCGCTCTTCCACCTGAGCTCTTGCTGCTCAACGCTAATTAAAGCTGTGAGATCGTCTGAGTGGACAGGTGTGCAGAGGAGGCTCCTCCCCCCTGTAGAGTGCGCCTTTGGCTGATGACCTCTGAGTTCCTCGAATCAAGACACTTTCATTTTAACGCATTTCCTCTTTCTCTGACGTCGAGATGAGTCACGGCTGCAGACGGGTAACTGTGAGGGGCTCTTTTCATGTCGTGGGAACGTTTCAGATGACTCGCCAGATGTGCTCAGACAGCTGCTTTCCTACACCAGGCATCGCCAGGTTAAATTCAAACTGTGACCTTTGACCTGACCCATCAGTGACCACACCACCAAACCTGAGCTCACAGCGTCAGAGTCGCCTTCAGAACGCTGAAATGCAATTGGTGTGAGAGACTCTACGGCCGTCTCCGGACACGCAAACAGGTGAGCGTGTGCAGATCTACTTCGACTCTGCGTGCTGCTCGTGTTTCAGACGTCTGTGAACGTTTGTTCAAAGATTCAGAAGTTAAAAAATAAAAATGAGGCTGTGACATCACAGTGTGTGTGAGTCTCTGTGTGTGTGTGTGTGTGTGTGTGTGTGTGTGAAACCTGCAGAGGAAACCGTTGTTTTGCTTCTTCCCTGCAGCACCTGAACGCACCATGAGCCCAGCGTTCTCACTGTTATTCAGGTGTTTGTTTTTATCACACCTGAGCACCAACCTCCAGACCAGCACAGAGCGCTGCAGTTCCTCTGACGTCCAGCGGAGGCAGCAGTGAGTCAGTCTCCCGTGTTAAACTTATTTCTAACAGCTGGAACAGCCTCAGACTGCAGCAGCAGGTGATTGGCTGATTATTCAGAGGACAGGTGACTGTAATGGAAGCAGTGACCTCTGACCTTCGCCCTGTGCCAGAACATTTGTAGCCGTGGTCCTCTCATTTGTTTCAGCTCCCTAAACGACACTGAGGCGTTCCTTGGAGAAAGACTGGGATGCTAAACGTGGCGTTCAGGGTGAAAAGCAGGGAGCGTGCGGCACAAGCTGTCAGACTGCGCCTCAGGGTGGCGCTCTCACCTGGACCTTCAGTGTAACCGCTGCTCATCCATCTGCTGAACGAGCTGCTTCACACCTGCACCATCATACGGCTCAGGTAGGTTCATGTCCTCGTAGCTCTGCTTCCGCTCAGGTAAATACTCCATATAAGGATCACTGTCACTGTGAGCCTGCCTGGTATCTTTGACCTTTGACCTGCTGCAGCTTGAGTCTTCAGCATCGACAGAGGACGTCATGTGAGGACTGTCCCCACACGGAAGCCCCCTGTGGACACCTCTCAGCTTTCGCCGTAATGATCGGATCAGGAGGAGCTGACACCACGCCGGCAGACATCCTGAGGATGCCGCAAACCCACCAACACCAGCCTTCTTGGCTCACTCTGGAAGCGCCGCCTTCAGCGGCGTGAGCCTGCTGGAGGGCAGGGAGCTGAACACACGGCCTGAGTTGTGTCTTTAAACTTCAGCTGAGATCAAACTAAAATGGTGAACTGGAGCTCAACAAGGTGGACTGGGACCAGAACGCCAAAACGTTTGAGAAAGCAAACGTGTTTGTGGCTGAAACTAACCGCCTCAGGTTTGAGGCCACCATCACCATCACTTCCTGTTTCCTTTTTCTGCTAGCATAGTGTGTGGTGGAGGTCCTCATCGAAACCACGATGAAAACTTCCAGAAGAAAAATATCTCTCCTTCTGCAGGGGAGGAGCTCCGATTATATTAGATGATATCAGAAGTCGTGCTCGGGATGGCGCTCACTTTGTTTTCATTGGATTTGCCTTTGTTCATGTTTCCTTGGTCTGAACTCCAAAACAGAATAAACTCAGCTAACACGATAAAATGTAAACATTTCTATTTTATTCTATTGTTTTTTTTTCTTAAGAATTGTTCCTTTTCTTTCTTCCCTCTGAAAATGTGTTATTCTATAGTCCCCCCCCGCCCCACTTCCCAGCACTTTATTTATTAATTAATTTAATTTCATGAATCTCCGCCAGGATGGGCCGACTCCCCCTGAGGTCTGCTGATGCAGACTGTGTGCAGCAGAGCTGTGGACTGTGTGGACACTTTCATATGTTCCCACTCGGATATCATAAAGACCGTGTGTGTGTGTGTGTGTGTGTCAGAGTGAGATTGTGTGTCTGTGTGTGGGCAGGCAGGAGGCAGAGCAGCAGCGTTTGCAGAGACATTCAGAGCGGAGCTGCAGAGCCGGTAAGACCGCGTCCTTACTGAAACCCTGAAAGTGTGTTTGTGTGTGAGCGGGCTCGTGCTGTTGGATGCATCATTTCTCTGGCTGGTCTGAAGCTGTGAGTTATTAATTATTGATCAGTTATTAATTGGTTTTGGCGTGTGTTATTCTTCCTGCTGGATGGAGCGTGGAGCTCGTTCATGTAATATTCAGAGAGCACGTGCGTGCAGGATGATTAACAGCGGGGAGCACGCGGGCCGTTTCCAGCTGGAGCGCCATAAAGGCACAGACTACGTCACATCACCTGTGGAGGGAATACCTGAGTCTCAGTCACGTCACTCTGATGTCCCACAACACCTGAAGGCACCGCTGTCGTTCCTAATGAGCAGTGAGGTGTTGGAGGACCTCCACCTCCAGAGACGAGCAGCACAGCTGACTCTCAGGTGTGAGTGACGCAGCAGACTCAGGCTGACTGGGGTTCAGTTTGCAGCGACAGGTGCCCACAGCAGGATTCGTTTACAGTTCACATATAGTCCTGCTGGGGTCTGAATCAGGAGTCCCGATGTTGGTGGTGCCGGGTTATCCTGGGAGCTTCCCGGCTGTAGTCAGGATGTGCGGTAACTGATGCATGGGTTCAGTCTGTGGTGGTTTCGGGCAGGCTCGCAGGAAATCTGGCACACAGGGTGGCTTCTCTCTCCCACTCAGAGTCTGTGTGTCCTTTCAGCTGCTCGATCAGAGGCTGAGTTAGTATTCGGGGGGCGTCGGGGTCCCACGGGGGCAGCAGCAGGCCTGAAGAGCGTTCAGCTGCAGAGGCTGAGCTCAGGTGTGGAGCGTTATTAAAGCAGCGTGCAGGACGTGAGGCCATGATGTGTATTAATAATGTATTCGATGCAGACCCCCGGGGCCTGAAAGCTTCGAGCTCACAGTGGGAACCTGCTCGCTGTGGATTCAATTACAGGCAGGCGGTGTGGAAATGACACTTGGCTCTGAGTGGGCCCACCCCACTCTGATCAGTTTAGCTAACCGAAGGTCTGTGAAGGTTCTCGACCATCCAGGTCATCGTGGAGAGATGTGAGGAAGGGAAGGATCTCAGAGCTGGATTACGCCCACTCTCAGTAAGTCACATGATACGGTGGAGCAAGATCTCACAGTGGGTTCACCTCATTGTGACCCACACCCATCTTCACACCTTGGCTCGTGTGATAGGTAGAGGATCAATAGGGGGTCCACGGCCCTCTTGGGGACACTCTGGTCTGTTGGAACTGAAACGTCTTCATGGAAACTTAAAGAAGTCCAGACGCTTTTCTTTCAGAGCTCCTTAAACTAATCGTACATTAATGAGTCAAAGCATTGAAAGCCCCTCAGTCAGTCTCTGTGGGAGTCACACAGGTGGGACGGGTCGACTGACACTGACAGCCCACGGCTGACGCCACACCTGTGGCTGATGGACACAGCTGAGATACCATCATACGAATAGCGGGGAGCGGTTCAGAGCAGGGGAGTCTCAGGGAGGTGCTCGGCGGTGAGGACGGAGACGGACGCTGGGACTAACACTGCTGTCCAGCTTCGTCCACACTGGATTTATTTGGGTTTCTTTCTGGCTCCGACTGTGTCCGTGCCCTGAGGCAGCGAGCCGCCACGTGCTGGTCGTGTCTCTGGGAAGAATCCAACTGGAACTTTCCGGCAGGCTGAAGCAGCCATGCGTCACACGCCAAATTACACACGAGGGCAGTCAGGAGCTGTAGTTCCTCTGGTGTCCAGCAGGGACAGCACAATCATGTGAGAGGCTGACACTGCGCTGGGCGCACAGATAACCTCCCCCTACATTACTGTACGGGGGACCATGTGTTTATAACCCACCTGTTTGCACTGTGTTCTTGGGGGCGTGGCCTGTGTTTCATCGTGGTGCTGATGTCGGTGCTTTTGTTGACGTTACATAAACTCTGCACATTAGCACATTCACACCGCTCGCGTGTGCGTTATTCATAACACGGACATCCACCGACACTAAGAGCTGCCCGACGGAGGTGGAGGTGGGGGCGGCCCTGCAGACTTCAGCTGCAGCTGCTGCAAACTAACACTTCCTGTAGTCTGAGAAGCTCCACCTGCAGTCCTTTTGTGAACACAGATGATCTCCGTCTCCTGGAAAAATCTGCTCCACCCATCAGCAGCTAACACGGCCAGCCGCTAGATTCAAACCCAGGACCTTCTCCCTGTGAGGCAGCAATGCTGACCACCGCTCACCTACACCTGCAGAAACATTTGACCCTGAGCTCAGTCTGACTTAAAGAAGAGCTCCGCCTCTTCCTGTAGAGAGAGTCCAGGCTGTCTGAGGCCTGCTGCTCCTCAGCGACCTCCACATGAATGCTGACAGTCTGAAGAATGACCTCTGACCTGAGGAAATCACCTCCTCATCTTCACTGTGAAGTTCTTCACCTCCAATCAGATTCCTGTATTCCTGTTGCCGCCTGTTCCTCAAACACGCCCCATTCGTGTACAGCGTGAACAGGAACCAGGTTGAACTCTGCAAGGTGCAAACTGCTCAGAGACACGTTGTCATGACGAGCTGCAGCAGCCAATCAGCTGCTGATAAATACAGACGCCCCCACCCTCTCCTGTTTATCTCTAAGAATGCTCGAGCAATAAGAAAAAGTCCGGCAGCGCCGCCTCTGCCACGCCACCCGTCCTGTCCGGCATCACCGGATCAGACCTCAGGGTTAAAACGTTAGCGAACTGCGCTGCTCATGGTCGGTGCCACACAGCGAGTGCCATCAGCTCTCTAACTGCTTATCCCAGGTCATGGTGGGGGGTAGGCAGGACACACCTGCACAGGCCACCTGTGCGTCGTGGCACAAAGACAGGAAACAGGTCTAAGAATGGCTCAGTCTGCTGGAGACGGGGGGAGGAGCCTAGGTGGAACAAATCACAGCAGCAGCGTCTCAGGGCGCCGTGCACTGGCAACGGCCAGCTGCCACCTCCAAGGGGTTAATGATCGCTCCACTGGTTTCCATGACGTCTGCTTCTGCTGCTTCCAGGTTCAGCATGTCGACCAAAGACCGTCTGTCGACTATCTTGGCTCAAAGTGAACTAAACGGCGAGCTTCAGTTGACACAAAGGAAAAGCTTTTATCTGGATCAAAGTTTAAACTCATAACTCAGACTGAACGCCGTGTTTCACCTGACCTCCACATTCCTCACATCCCAATCTGATCCAGGATCTGGGATAAAGATGTTCCACGGAGGACTTAAGTGGTCCTGTGGGTCGATGTGTCACTGTGGCATCACATTGGTCTGCTGGCTCCTCCCACACCAAGTGCCAGACAGCATTGCGGCGTGCCGAGCTGTCGGCTGTGACTGAGCGAGCAGCGCTGATGAGATTCAGACCGACGGCGTCTGCGGCCCCACGGACACTCGAGTGGAAGCACTCATCGACAGCAGTGATATCACAGCACGCGTCAAATCCTTCCCCTCGCTCTGCAGGGCTAACGCTTTAGGCGGCTGACTTAGCTTTGAGTTCACGTGAAGGATGAAGGAATCTGATTACTTTATCAACTGCTCTGTGATGAATGAGTGATGAATCAGCTGATTCTGAAACAAGCCTACCGATGGAGCCCAGAGCACACGTAGGGATGCTCGTACGTGCACGCCGATCTGCCGAGAGGACAGTAAATCAAAACAGCTGATTTATTTCCCGCTGGATGGAGCTGATTTCCCCGGAGGGAGGAGGTCATGGATTTCATATCTGCTGCAGCTTATTAAGTGCTTTTGTTTGGTTATGAATGATGATGTGTGTTTGTTTTCCACTAATACCGTGTGGAATTTTTAGTCCTGGAAACGTTTTTAAAGGAATGAGCAGAGTCAGCTGGTGCGGCTGTGTTCGAACTTCTCATGGTGCTCTTTCACGCTGCTCGCACTGCTTCCTTGGACGGTGGCCTCAGAGGCTGCTTTTACGTAACTGCTGTTGTGTTTGCAGAGAGAGGAGAAGGAACGAGCCCGAGGCCTGCTCCGGGCAGCAGAGCGAGCTCTGAGAAGCTCCGAGCACCTCGGGGACTCGAGCATGAACGTGGGGAAATGAACACTCGTCACTTGTGATGTTTAAATGTTCAGCTTTAACCTGACGGGTCGAAGCAGCTGAAGATACAAATCTGGACCAATCAGATCACAGCTGCTCTGACCTGTGATGTCACTCAGACCCAACAGCTGCAGCTATGGCAGACATTTATCCATCAGTGGGACAAATTGATCGCTGGTCCTGATCAGTATTAATACTTAAAGCGTCTCCATGGAGACCGCAGAGTCCACATCGATCGCTGTCTCCGTCCTCGCGCTGATTCGTTCACAGCCGTCGTCTTTATCAGAAGGTTTCAGGTGTGAGTGAGGAAGTGAAGCTGAGGGTCAGAATGGGTGGGAGTCACACAGTCTGTTGCCACGGTAACCGTCTCAGAGTCTGCACTACTAGCCGGGTAAAGTCAGGGTTAACTCTGAGTTTCCTGTACCACGAAGGTGTATCACCATGGTAACTGATGGTGTCGCCCTCACCTGCTCCATCAGATTCTCCTTCCTGCTGCCGTAACAGGAACTTCATGTGATTTTCACTCAGCGCCGCTAACTCACACACTCCCTCTGCTGTCGCACGTCCAGTCTGGGTTTAACATCTGCACAATGTCACACTCTGTCCTTTATAAAACCTGTCCACTCCACTGTCGGGACATTTATCCATGTTTGTGATTGGTCAAGGGTGGCAGCCCAGCCCCCGCTTCATAGTGGACTGAGGAGGAGAGGAGAGAAAACACACTGAGTGGAAAAGGAGGAAAAATATCAGCGAGGGGCAGCCAATAACAAAGGAGGAAAGCTGATAAAGACAAGAAGTGCGAGGAAGTCCAATCACCAAAATAAAACAGGAAATAACATCACAGAATGAATTCCTTTTGATTGTTAATGAAACAGGTAATGGTTTAATCAGTGATCAGTTTATGATTCATTAATGATGCTGCTGTTATATTCAAACTCAGGCAGGATCGCGGCGGTCATCCTTATTAGGTTTGGTTCTGTGAGTTTTGTGATTCGAGTCTGAACCGTCTGATTCGAAAACAGCAGGAGAGGAGCAGGTGGGTTGCAAAGCAGCTTGCAGCTGTGGGTGGACTGAAGCAGCTTTACTAGAATGAGTTCTGAGTGTTTCTAACAGGATATGTGGCTGAGCCTTCAGCTCATGTGGGGCTGCTCCTCCTCTGAGCTTCATGAAAACTTGGAACAAAAAACCAATATCCATCCATCCATCCTCCTCCAGTTTATCCGGGGGAACACCAAGGCGTTCCCAGGCCAGCCGAGAGATGTAATCTCTCCAGCATGTCCTGGGTCTGCCCCGGGGCCTCCTCCTGGTGGGACATGCCCGGAACACCTCACCCAGGACGCGCCCAGGAGGCATCCTTGTCAGCTGCCCGAACCACCTCAGCTGGCTCCTTTCCATGTGGAGGAGCAGCGGCTCTACTCTGAGCCCCTCCCGGATGGCTGAACTTCTCACCCTATCTCTAAGGAACAGGCCAGCCACCCTCCGGAGGAAGCTCATTTCCACCGCAGCTGAACAAAAAAACTTTTATTTTGAAATTTCTAACCTTTTATTTTGAAGTGTTTCAGCTTTGGTGGCTTACACAACCCTGGTGACTCGTGGAGAAAAATGAGATTTGTTCCCAGTGAGAAGTCAGTGGGGTTACTGTACCTGAGGCTGTTGTATCTGTCGACGCACTGAAGCACAGCAGGGTTTTTGAGCTGCGACCAGCTGAGTTTGTGTTTCCTCGTGAAGGCTGCATTCCACTACCCCAGAAAAAGATTTAGTATGTCCCAAATAGTATGTCAGAAACAGCCAAAAATATCACGACGTCCGACTGCATCTGGCCACATTTTGCAGTCTCTGGACTTTTTTTGGTCTCTCTGACCCAAAGTCCTGAGCTCGCCGTGAGAAACAGCAGAGAGACAGGACCACAGTGACACCGCACGCGCTTGAAATCGTTAACTTTTAATGATGAACACAGACTGTGCTGCGACAGCAGTCACGGTTTGACTCCACGCAACGTTTTCAGACTGTACAACATTCTGAATTTGGAGGAAAACGAAAGCAGTTGAATGTGACCGCCAGGTGAACGCATCAGAGAGGGAGGAGCATCGTCCTGACAAGCTAACTCAGCACTGTCACCTCACAACAAGGTTCGTGGTTCAAATCTCCTGATCAGCTGCACATGCTCCCTGTGGTTTTACCTGGTTCCAGTGACTGTGGGCGTGGCTGACACTGGGACGGAGGTTTTAAGTGTCAGTGCAAACGGTCTTTTATTGTGAAACTCTGCACGTACAGGTACAGCTCATACGTTCATCCACAGGAAACACAATGAGGTTTTGACTGGATACTTCCTGCCCCCTGCTGATGTTACATCACAGCTTAATAATATCAAACATGTTTATAACAATGAGCTGAGGGTGTGAGTAAAAAGCTTTAAACATCTCTATCACCTCTATGATGTCATCGAGAGGGGATATCATTATATGCTCAGCCACAGAAGCTCCACCCACTGAGTGTTCAAACCGTCAGTTTACAAACAGCAGCCAATGAGAAGAACGTTGTCTTAAAGGGGGAGGAGCTTAAACAGCTCCTTTCAGACAGGGATCAATCTCTGAGCTGAAAATTGAGACACCACAAGCTGCAGTTCCTGTAACGTCCACCGGGGGCTCCAGCAGGGGTTCAACATGCTGATACTGAAGCTCCACATCCTCCCTCTTCTGTATACAGTCTGTGGTTTCTGAGTAAGATTAACCGGGATGATTTTACGCCTGATGAGTCTGACTTCACCGTCTTCTGGATTTCTGTGAGACTTTAATGTGTTTAACTCGGGATTAACTTTTTAAACTGGCTCAGAGTCCACTTTAACCATTTAACCTCATTATTAATAGTTCATGTGCAGACCGACGTCCGGCATGGGAACAGCTGTGCTTCGTGGCGAGCAGTCGTCTACAGCAGCTTCACATGAATCAGAGACCCCGTGAAGCGAGCAGCACTGCAGGCACATCGGTGTGCGCTCACACGCCGCTGTGCGCTCACACGCCGCTGTGCGCTGACAGAACTTCTCACGATGGGCTAAAGCAAACACAAACATCCTGTGATTTGGAGGAAATGTGTTTATGTCACCGTTATTAGCCGTCCTGTTTATTATGCATCGTTAACGTGCTTATTTTACAAACCCGTCTCAGCCAATCAGAGCCGACGATGACGAGGATGAGCTCTGTGGCACAGCACTCTGAGGATGAAGCAAACACTGACAGGACCCTCGCTGGGGTCTAATTTACCACTTCCTGCTGCCGCCATGGTTACCACCATCAGGTGACTGATCACAGAGTCATCTGTTACCATGGTGATCTTGGCGTGGATGTGTTCCTGCAGTTTTAACCCAGAGTCGGTGCTCGGTGAAGCTCTCGGGTCAAATGGTTCGTCTCTGACACGCTGAGCCTGCTGGCGAGGGTTTGAATTTGAGTTGGTGACCAATCAGAGCAGTGTGTGTGGCGGGAAACCGTCAGCTGTCTGTGAGCTGAGAGGAAAAAGGTGACCCGCCTATCAGACGGCTGCGTGTGTCTCAAAGAGTGGCTCGGCTCGACTCTTCGGGAATGTTGTGCACATCCGTCTGTTCCCTAATCTGACTGATTTAAACTGGAGAGGACGGATGCAGCGAGATGATAGCCGTGGTTTCAGAGTGCGGCCTGCTGCGGCTCTAAACGCTTCGCAGCGTGTTATTAAGGAGTCGCTGCAAAGACGGCACCATGCCAAAGCTAACAGATATAGTTAGAGGTTACGCTGACTGTCACCGTCGCTCCATTTAGACGCTCGCTCCGACCAGCACAAAAACAAGTCTTCCTTCACACGATGTGACCTTCAGCTCGGCGAGGAAACCCGGCCTCTGCTGCACACGAGACATAAAAACACAGCTTCATATGGAGGGATAAACCTGAGACATGGAGGCTGACAACAAGCTGCACGCCTACAGCTCCTGCACACATAGGCGGATGTGCACACGTGTTTCATGGCAGTATTTGAAAGGACTGAGTGCTTCATGTCACACTGACCCTTTGTTTTCACTGATGCTGTGCTTGACTGAGGTTTGCTGTCACTGCGGTGCATGGGGCACAGCAGCCCATCTCTGCAGGTTTGGAGGGTCTGTACGTAAAACCTGAGTACGTGAGCTGAGCCGTGTCAAAGTCACCCACACTGGAGGACTGGAATATCTGTACTCCTACAAACAACAACAAGCAGAGGAACTCGACGAGCAGCAAAAACTGAAGGCAGACCGACTGGAGTGACGGTCGCTGACTGAGGCGACCAACTCTGTCACGACTCTGAAAAACAAACTGGCGTAAAGCGGAGCGCTGCTGAGAGCAGGATTATACTGGCTGAAGAACAGCAGTCGAATCCACCAGGACAATGAAGCAACTTTCCATCTAGAACATCAGAGACGAAGAAGTCAGGACTCTTTGCTGGTTTCTGTAGTTTCAAGAGCGGCTGGCACACGACTGACAGCACAGAGGACGGGCCGAGACAGAACCACAGCGAGTCCAGTGCAGACAAGACTTTTGGTGAACAGGAAGTTTGTGTGGATTCCATCTGAATCCGGGCTTCATGACAGGAAGCTGCATCTGTTCTCAGTCCTGAAGGCAGTGGAGCATTTCTACCACCCTGGAAACGCCGTCTCGCCTCTGCTCGCACAAACACTTTTTCCTCTTTTTCTGAACCAGCTTCTGTTCTGGGTTCAAAACAACCTGAGCTCTGTTTTCCAAAGAGTACGTCACTCGACCTGCAACACGTTGACCAGGGAGAACTTCACAGGTTTACTTTCATCTATTTGCCGTCCATGTCATCATAGCATGAAGCAGGACTGACGTGCGTTTCTTAACCATTAGAGATTTCACACAGTGACAGAGCCTGAGAACTGAGGAAGTATGAGCGGCCACACGGAGCGCCTGGATTAACTCACCAATCAGATTTCATCAAACATTCGCAGAAACGTATCGAAACACGTCGCCCTTCTTAGCGTAGTGGTAAGACCACACAGCTTTGGAGTGGAAGTCGCAAGTTTGATTCCCTCCCAGTATCCAGTATGGGTCCTGGCTAGGCCCACCGAGCCCTGACATGGCGCGGCTACATCTGCAGCCTGTCTGCAGCTCGGACACGACACATTTCACTGCATGTTGTACTCTGTATGATTGTGTGTGTGACCA
>NC_140479.1:7491838-7781838 GCF_051167445.1 Perissodus microlepis
AAGTCTGAGAACCCACGCAGACACAGAGAGAGAGGCCGGGGGATTCAAACTAGGAACCACGTCACTGTGAGACGTCAGCGCTAACCGCAGAGAAACAGGCTGTTTTTACTGTGAGATGTGCCACACCACAACAGGAAGTCGCTGCTGGAGGACAGTTTTAACGTCTCTGTCCCAAATTACAGATGCTGATTCAGGCCGAGGAAGGGAACGTTTCAGACGCTGAAAATATTCATTTCAAACAGCTGCAGAAAAACAGAGGATGCAACTTTAAAAATGAGAAAATGTTGGTTTGAGATGATGTGACCCAGAACCATGTCTTCACATCTGTGCACAGATTACTCATCATTTCAGCATTAGATAAGGGAAAACAGCAAAAGATACAAACAGGAAGTTCCCAGAGCAACGTGCTCGTCGTCCGATCCTCTCATGACTCTGTCAGAGGAGCAGCACTGAGCGCGCTCACAGAAATGCTTCAGAAAGTCTCGTCAGTCAGCACGGGCTGGCATTTTAAATCATCGGCTACATGCTGCACATTTCCAGGTACCCTACAGGAGCGCATCAGCGCGGCGCTCTGGGTGCAAACTGAGGACTGTAGAGCTGCTCAGGGCAGTTAAAGAGTCACTCTGCTTTCCAAAGCCTCCACCTGCTGGATTTCAAACCTGAGCTCAGCCTGTAACCAAGCTAGCTGTCAGGTTTGGACAGGAAGTCTGCGTGTTCCAACCGCACACCGCAATCTATTTCAGCCTGAGGGCTGCACCTCAGAGGGTTAGCGTGCGTGTGGATGGTGTGGGTTCGCTAGGGCGACCTCTAAAGGAACAGCTGAAGGACGACCTGAGAAAATGTCTGTGGGATTAACATCACACAATCAATTTAAAGACAGAAACAAGATCATATTTACTTCTTTAACCTCTCTCTGCTCACCTGCAGGGGGGGGGGGGGGGGGGGGGGGTGTCTAATCTGGACTAAGCTACACTGTCTCCTCTTCCACAGAGCGAACCGTCCAATCAGAGGCCCGATGAGACGAGAGCGGGTTAATCCACCGCACAGAGCGCTGAGCAGCACGCGTGCTCTGGACAGATGAACGAGTCAGGGTGAAACAGTGTGAGTATGATGGCGATCAACAAGTCTGAAGAAGACATGAGCAACTGCAGCATCAACCATCAGATCCACCAGCACGTGTTCTCCTGCGTCTACATCCTGGTGCTCATGGTGAGTGATGGAAGTATCTTTGCTTTTAGGAAGTATTTCCCGAGTGCTGATAAACGGTGCTCCAGGATCTCCATGTGCTGGATGGTGAATGATCTTGTGTTTGTAGGTTGGTGTTCCTGCCAACGTGTACTCGCTGTACCACGCTGCCCTTCAGCTGAAGCAGAGGAACGAGCTGGGAGTTTACCTGATGAACCTCACTGTGTCTGACCTGCTATACCTGGCGTCTCTGCCTTTCTGGCTCCAGTACTTCTTTCAGGTAACGTAGAGACGTCCTCTCCGCTCGCTCTTCCCTCGGCGGTTCTTCACGGTGCGTCTGAGGCGCTCTGGTTTCAGTCAAAGTGTCGGTGTCATCACAGACAGTTAGCACAGCACCGTGGTGTCGTCCGCCCACCACAGTGGAAGGCTGTGGTTGGAGCTCGACTTCAGGTTCAGTGCCATTAAAAGTGCCACGAGCTGCAGTTCCTCTAGGATCCACCGGGGGCTCCAGCAGTGAGTCAGTCCCACAGACTCCCACAGTTAAACGTTCCTGCAGAAATAAACATGTTTACATCCTGATGCACAAACTGTTTGGTCTCCGTAGATCATTTCCTCCTTTATAACAGCTGTACGAGGGAGGATGTGTTTGTAACTCACATTAAGGCTTAAAGTTTGCATTTTAGGGGCGTGGCCTCTCTGAGTGACAGGTGGATGCTGACACAGGTGGCTGTAGCTGTTAGCTGTCTGCTAGCTTCACCTGAACTGGACCGTGTTTCTGCTGTTAGAGCCTTTTGGTCATTTTTAATGACATCATGTGACCAATAACATGGCTGCTGTGACGTCACCGTGATAACGGATCTCTCTAACGTCGTCACGCTAACAGCGTCATGTGACCTGTGGCCGTGTTAAAGCTCTGCTTGGATTAAGTTGGTGTTAGGTGGAGGTGAACTGGGCCATTATTAGCAGTCTCCTGCCCTGACAGCGTGCGCGGGTGGAGTTCCTCCACCTGCCTGTCTTATTTGATCCACCTTCAGTCTGCTGTTGCTGTTTCAGGACGATGATTGGCGTCACCGAGAATGGCTGTGTCAGATGTGTGGTTTCCTGCTCTACGAGAACATCTACATCAGCATCGGCTTCCTGTGCTGCATCAGTCTGGATCGCTATCTGGCTGTGGTCCATCCTTTGAGGTAAGACGGTCTCCCGTCGTTTCGTCCTTCGTGGCTGAGATCAGGACGTCTTTGGGTTTATGAAGAAGTAAAATCACCATGACGCGTTCTGCCCGCAGGTTCACGGCTCTGCGCTCCATGAAAGCAGCGTCCGTCATCAGCGCCATCATCTGGCTGAAGGAGATCGCGGTGGGCGTGTTTTTCTTTCACCATAAGGAGCTCAGCAAAGATCCCAGTAACCACTCGCTGTGCTTCGAGCACTACCCCATGAAGTCGTGGGAACGTCCAATCAACTACTACCGCATCAGCATCGGCTTCACGTTCCCGCTGGCCATTCTGTTGGTACGGTAACGGCTTTACACGCTCTTTGTATGTTTCAGGATTTCTGCGTCGGTCTTAAAGAAGTGCAGTCCAATACAAAAGCCCGTTGGCAGAGAACGAGAGCTGGTTATTGGTCAGGAAACCACGCGTCTCCTGGCTCAGTGCCACAGCCATGAGTCCGCCACTCTGGGTTAATCCCACATCTTCATGATGTTCTCAGTTATTTCATATTTGTAGTTAATTTGTTGTCCAACATTTTCAGCTGCTCACCAGATATGATGATCTTATTTGGTTATTCAAACGCTTCCTTTTCTCGATGTCACAGTTTTTTAACTCTTCACTTTACTGTTGAGAATAAATGTTGCTCATGTTTTTCTGATGAATCTATCCGCGGCGCTGGCATAAAGTATAAATCCCTGAAAACTGGAGTCAAACACAGTAAATGTAGACGAGTACCTGATTCTCCTGTAACCACGGCGTCTTGTTTTGTCTTGGTTAGATTAGCTACCTGTGGGTCCTGCGAGCGGTGGGCCGGAGCGCGGGAACGCAGCCGGATCAGAAGATGAGGATCAGGCAGTTAGTCAGCAGCACCATTCTCATCTTCCTCGTCTGCTTCTCGCCCTACCACGTCTTCCTGCTGGTGCGCACACTACTGGAGGAGGAATGCAGCTTCATCGAAGGTACCGTTTCACTTGCAGGAAGCCGTCCGATAAATAAAGATGGCGCCGTATTACTGTGGTGACACGGTTCTTGTTTTTCAGCCATATTTAACTACTACCACCTGTCCCTGCTGCTGACCACCCTGAACTGCGTGGCCGACCCCGTCCTCTACTGCTTCGTCAGCGAAAGCGCCCGCCGCGGCCTCTACAGAGTCGTCTTCAGACCTGTCGCCAGGATACTCTGCTGCTGCCGTCGCCGTGGCAATGCCAGTCCCGCCAGTCCGGCTAACGACTCCCACGAGGTCGCCACGGACGAGAACAACGGCCAGCCGAACGTGACGCTGCTCACGCACAGCAATACGCTGAACAACGGCCAAACAAACGCCGCCTGCAGAAACACGAGTTTAATCACACGGATGCACGAAGAAAGCATCAAAGCACGAGTCACAGAGAATAACACGACCTTGGAAATGTGTGTGACAGAGAAGCAGAAACAAAACCCCGACAGGACGGAGGGACGTGGGCAGAAATGAAATGATCAGCACGCCTCTGGGCACCAATGACCCGCCTGCACGACGAGGGCAGGCTGTACTCCGCGGGGGCGTGTCTGTGCTGATGCAACAGCCCAGCCTGAGGGAGGTCAGGGTGGATCTGAGGTCTGCAGTCTGAAAGCCCCCGTTACCCCTCTGTGGCGTCTGACATGGCGCAACATGACAAAACGCACACGAGGCGTTCCGAAATACTGCAGAGTGTCACGGCATCACTTCTAATAAGACTTCATCATGTTAGACACACATTCGCGTCTAAAAACTCGCCTGAAAGGCTCCGTGTGGCAGCGATGAGGTTCCCGTCAAACAGTGAAACAGGAAGCAGACGTGGAAGAAATAAACCGAACGCTTTCACCGCAGCGCCGGAACAAACAACAGGACTTCCTGCACTTTGATTTAAAGAACCACACGTAACATGAAGGGACGCAGGAAGACCCGACAGAACATTAGAAACGGTTATTGATCAGTGATCAGATTTGACCCATCGATTGGCTCCAGGACTCATTAAATGGGCTGATTATGACTTATCGAAGCAAATTCTTTAAAACAAGCTGAGACTTTGTGACCCCTAACCTTTGGTGACCTGTTAGAAAGTGTTTCCAGAGTTCTTGTTATCCTAATAAAACGTAGTTTATTATGACGCTGAGTCACACCGATGTTCCTCGCTGTCAGATAAAGTGCAGAGGATTCAGATTCAGGACAAATCTGTCTCTACTTGAAGCAGAGCTGATAACAAACCTCATCGTTGGCATCGGTAGACTTCAGTTATTGATAATGTGAACCTCACAGATTCCTTCATGTTTAAAGGCAGCAGGGTTTATGTTAGCATGAGGAGCTTCAGACGATGCAGCGCCATCAATGAATTCAAATTGAAGTTTGACAGGACCTTACACAACCTGACGAGTCAAAAAGCTTCTGTTACCCTGATCTGAAGCTGGCCTGCTGCCCTTCAAGATCATCTTCTCGTGACCTCCTGCAGAGTTCAGAGTTCAGTCCTCTGTGTTTTTTGGGTTTGTGTACTATGAATTTGCTGTTCTGTGACTTTATCTCAGTGTTCATGGCGCTCCAATCATAACAACTGACCAATCACTGTTTTTTTTACACCCGAGCCTAGAGATCCAGGTGAGCTGGGATGAGGTGCATGAGAAGGTGACCGTGAGCGGGAGATTAGCCAAATTTCAGTCAGGTAACTTTTATTCTGGAAGCGTTTGGCCGCCGTGCAGCAGTCAGACCGCCTCCCGTCTGTGAAAAACAGGACTCACAGTTTCCTCTTCATTTTACTTTTAAAAAGAAAACTGTTAGTTTACACACACACAGACGCACACACACACACACACACCGGTCACAGCATGTCTTCATAGCCTCCCTTTGAGCCCGTTTCAGCACTTTAACGCTGAGGAAAGAGACTCACTCTGGGGTCTGTATGTTGCTCTCTGCATGCATGGAAATGCCTCTAAGTCTGAATATGTACATATTAAGAATCTGTGTGTTGACTCTGTGGTTATAGATCTGTGTGCTGTAACCTGCTAACATGAAAGTGACAGAGAATATTTTTATAAAGCTTAAAACTGAGTTCTAAACAGAAACGGTCAGCCTCATCTGTGTGTGTGTGTGTGTGTTCATGTGTGTACATATACATGTGGTTTTCCTGTCCTAGAAATAGCAGCTCTTTAGTTTCAGGTGAGCGATGCAGCTGTTTCAAAGTCCGCCCTTCCTTTTTTTTTTTTTTTGCCTGTCCCGTTTGGCTCTTTTGCATCAGAATTATTGTCTAAAGGCGAAGAAAGATGCCCAACGGATTTACTTTACCAAACTGACCATCCCAGCCTTGGCGTAATGGTCTATTTGATTCACCTTTTATTGTTTATTTTCACTTGCTAGATACGGGACAGACTTGAATGAGGAAAAGAAAAGGGAGAAAGGAAGAGGGGGGAAAAACAGCGGAGAAGAGGGACGGGGATAAAGGGCAAAAAAACAAAAACCAACTAAATAAGCAGACAAAAAAATACATCTATCAATCACCTGGATCACCTGTTGAGAAAGAGAAAAGAAAACAAGCAGAAGAAAACGAGAGCAATACAATAAACAACATCACGATGATATATGTGAATATAACAGTAAATACTAAATATTAAACATTATTGTGCAGCACGTAAGATCGACAGCGCACAGTGTGCTTTGAGGTAGGAGCCAAAAAGGGTGTAGTTTGTGTGTGTGAGCACCCGTGTGTACACCTGTGAGCATGAACGCGCTTGTTTTTAAAAGGTTCTTTCATGTAATGATCTGCTAGAGGGTGTGGGGGGGCCACAGCCCCGTCCTCCAGGGCCTGAAGCAGGTATGGAGGAGATCAAAACTCCAGACATCCAGAGGCCCCCAGAACACAAGAGACCAAGGAAGACCAACAGAGGGGCAGCCGCGCCACTATCCCAGAAAGAGCTGAGGAGAGCCCCAGATGAGGGGTCACTCATCAGCCGCGGAGCAGAAGCCGGGGGGGGGGTTGCAGTGACGCGCCCGTGAGCTCCGCCGGCAGTCAGCTGTGCCAGAGTGACCGAGCCCCAGGCCGAGAGGCCGAGGGCACCCCACCCCGAAGTGGCCCGAGCGAGCCCCAGGCTCCAGGCCCCGATAAGCAGCCACCAAGGAGTGAGCCGGTGTGTACCTGGACGACCATCCCCGGACACAAAGAACCACCAACGCACCGATGTCTGAGGGAGTCCACCACTGGCCTCCATACCTTGGAGGGGCCTGAGATGTCCCCAGAGAGGTGGCGTCTGATACCCAACCTGACATATAGACACAGACATACAGGCACACACAGATACAAACATCCATTCCCACCCTCATGCTCTCATATGCAATTACTCAACACTCACCCAACGTGGAGACAGACATAGAGAGACACTGTACACACAATCACACTCCCCAAGCGTACTCAAAGAACCGGGTCTAGAGGTCTGGAGGGGGAAACTGCACCCAGACCCAGGTGGTGTTACCCTTTTCCCTGTGGTGGGGAGAAGCAGACCGGCCCGACTCCGCAGCAGCAGGGAGGCCCCACATTCCAGACCCCAGTTGGAGGGCCAACTCCTCCTCCTAGCCCCCCTGCTCCAGCAGGCCGCAGAGAGGGGTGAGAGAAGACTCCAAAACCTCCCTCCACCCACTCATATGTAGTGTTGATGCATGTGTGTTCTAAGGTGCATTTAAAACCCAGGAGGGCATAGCCCCTCCTGCTAGCCCTCAATGTCTACATGTATTTAAAATTGAGAGATGGGCAACGATGCCAGGGGTGAGGTGTACACCCTGATGGTCTTCTGGAGTCCGTGTAGCGTGCCCACCCCCAAGATCCTATATGTTTGTGTTATGAGAGTGTGAGTAATGTGAATGTCTAAGTTGTGGGATAAAATTGAGGCACAAGAAGCCAGAAGGGGACAGAGGGGGGGATGCCTCCCCTGCACCCTGGTGACACACCTTTACCCCAAGGCCCTGCATGTGTGGGTGATTGTGGTGGAGCGGGAAGAGGGAGGCAGCTGGAGATGGGGAGGGAAGGAAGGGAGGGGCAAGTGACCCCTCCCTGGGGCCAGCTCCCCCGCTGACCCCAGTAGGCACCCCCATACTCTGCAACCCGCCAGGGAAAGGGGGCCCAGGCCCATCCGGACCCAGTACAGCAGCGCCGCCCAGCCCCACAGAGCCCGGGACAGCCCACCCGACCCCACCACAGAGAAAACTGCACCCACCCCATCATCCACTCATCTTCCACACTACACAAGACAATAGACGCCCAGGCTGAGATCTTCCTCCACCTCTCCTGTATCTCCCCCTCCTGCAGAGTGAGTTTGAAGAGAGGAGAGCTCCTGCAAGATGTAACAGCCTCCCCCACCAGCTGAAGAGCCCCCCAGGTGGCTCGATGCACTGGCGGCACCCTGCGCCAGGGCTGGGCCCCCATACACCCACCCGCCCACAACCCCAGCAACACACCAACCAGGACCCACACCAACCGAGGCCCAGCCAGCCAGAACCCCACGCCCGTCCCGGACCCACCCAGGGGCAGCCAGGCTACCAGGTCAGTAACCCACGTCCGTCAGCACAGACCCTCCCCTAGCCGCGCTGCACGCAGCCATGAGGAAACCGTCACCTAAGAGCCAACAGAGCCCCTAATAGGCCATGACCGCTACCCCGGGTTGAGCCCCCCAAGGAAGATGCTCCTGGGGAACTCCCCGACACCCTAAGCCTGTCCCTACCCCCACACCAATCACAACAGCGGAGGTGGGACCAAACTATGACCCCCCCACCCCCACTAGGTGATGGAGCTGATCAAAGGAGCCCAGAGCAATTGATCTGATGTGGTGGCAGAGGCTGTATCGAGACTAATGTAATCTAATAGATAATTTCTATATTGGTTAGAATTAAGATTATTTTTATTTTTCCAGTTCATGAGGACTGTTTTCTTGGCTATGCATAGGGCAGTGAAAACCATATGGGCTATATTCTTATCTGTAGTGACATTATCTAAGCTGCCCAACAAACACACTAAGGGGGAAGTTGGAATGTTACATTTCAGACACTTTGATAAGTCTTCACATATCTCGCGCCTGACTTCCTGACGGACAGAAAGCAGCATGTGAGGCTGGGAAAGAATGTCTCGGACTCCCGGACCATCAGCACCGGCTCCCCTCAGGGCTGTGTTCTTTCTCCTCTGCTCTTCTCCCTGTATACCAACTGCTGCACCTCCACCCACCAGTCTGTCAAGCTAATCAAGTTTGCAGATGACACCACCGTTATTGGACTCATCTCGGACGGGGATGAGTCTGCCTACAGGAGGGAGGTTGAACGTCTGGTGTCCTGGTGCAGCCACAACAACCTGGTGCTGAATGCCCAGAAGACAGTGGAGATTATTGTGGACTTCAGGAAGCACACAGCTCCACTCCCCCCCACCATCCTGACTGACACCCCCATCACCTCTGTGGACTCATTCCGCTTCCTGGGTACCACCATCACCCAGGACCTGAAGTGGGAGCCCACCATCACCTCCGTCATTAAGAAAGCCCAGCAGAGGATGTACTTCCTGAGGCAGCTGAAGAAATTCAACCTGCCAACACGGACAATGATGCAATTCTACACTGCAATCATCGAGTCCATCCTCACCTCCTCCATCACCGTGTGGTACGCTGGAGCCACTATCAGGGACAAACAGAGACTGCAGCGTGTTGTGCGCTCTGCTGAGAAGGTGATTGGCTGCAGACTCCCATCTCTGCAGGACCTGTACACCTCCAGGACACTGGGGCGTGCAGCTCGGATCTCAGCTGACCCTTCTCACCCTGGACACAGTCTGTTTGACCTGCTCCCCTCAGGCAGGAGGCTTCGGTCCATTCGCACCAGAACCTCTCGCCATAAGAACAGTTTCTTCCCCTCTGCTGTTGGACACATGAACAATAACCGTATGACTGTTCCCACCACTAACACATGACCCTACGCTGTGTTCACTGCATCATTCCATGTTTGGCACTGATCACCACCTGCACTCATGTATATTTCATGTATATATCTATCTACTTAGCACTTTTAATTCTTATTCTTATTTTTATTTTCATGTCTATTTAAGTGTAATTTATGACAGTATGTTTGCACTGAAGCACCGCAGCAATTTCCTAATGTTGTAAACCTGCTCAACATTTGGCAATAAAACCCTTTCTGATTCTGATTCTGATTCAAAACTTCTGAACTGGTGGACAGAACCAAAGAGCCTGGATATAATTGTCCGGTGAATTGGTTTGACAGTGTGAGCAGTTGTTGGTAGACGTAAAGCCCATCTTGAACATCCGATGACCTGTATAGTGCACTCTATGTAGTATTTTGTATTGAATTAACTGAAGACTGGGATTTCTGATTAGATGAAAGGTTTTTAAGCAAATCTGAGACCAGAGGTTTTGGTCTAAGTTAACTGATAAATCCGCTTCCCATTTTGCAATAGGAAGTGATATTGATTCATCTGTTTTAGAAAGCATTCTGTATATTTTGGAAAGTAATTTGGGGGTTTTAAGAGTAAGAAATTGAACCACACTTGGTGGTGTTTGTAGTTCAACTTGACCGGGTTTAAATTTCTTTTTTACTATGGATTTAATTTGTTGATATTCTAAAAATCTTTTTCTTGTTGATCCCATATTGTGTAACTAGTCTGTCAAATGAAATAAATTCTGTTCCTTCCAGTATATGTTCTACATATTTGATTCCTTTACCACTCCAATCTGAAAAGTTTATCATATTATTGTTTTGTAATATGTCAGGGTTGTTCCAGATAGGTGTACGTTTGCATGGGATTAATGAAGACTCCGTCAATTTTAGAAACTCCCACCATGCTGTCAGAGAAGAGCTGATGTTGACGCTTTTGAAGCATTCATGTCGTTGGATGTTTGAGCTGATAAATGGTAGATCTGAAATCTCTAGATTATTGCAAAGTGCTTGTTCTGCATCTAGCCAAGGTTCATCTAAGAGGGTATGTTTTAGCCATCCTGAGAGAAACTGAAGCCTGTTGGCTAAGAAGTAGTGCTGAAAGTTAGGTAGTTCTAATCCTCCTTTATCCTTGGTCTTTTGTAGTGTTTTTAAGCTGATACGTGGGGGTTTATTTTTCCAAAGGAATTTGGACATGTATGAATCTAGAGATCTGAACCAATCTTGTGGCGGTTTAGTTGGGATCATTGAGAATAAATAATTTATTTTTGGTAAGACCATTTTTATAGCGGCGACCCTTCCCATGAGTGATATGGGTAGACATTTCCACCTAGCCAGATCACCTTCTACCTTCTTTAAAAGTGGGATATGGTTTAATTTAGTTAGATCTGCAAGCTTGGGAGAAACATTAATACCTAATTATTTTATATTTCCCGATTGCAGTGGTGTAGAAGAGGAATTAATCGGAAAGACTGTAGATTTTGACCAGTTAATTGAGTAATCTGATATTCTTGCAAAAGAGTTTATCAATTCAATCACCCCAGAGATATTGGTTTGTGAATTTTGGAGAAAGCGTAACACATCATCTGCATAAAGGCTGATTTTATGTTCCATGTTCTTGCATTTTATGCCCTTAATTACTGAATTCTGTCTAATTGCTGCTGCTAGTGGTTCAATAAAAATTGCAAACAGTGAAGGAGACAGTGGGCATCCCTGCCTGGTGCCCCTCAGGAGACAGAAGCTGGAGGATGTTTGGTCATTTGTTCTGACACAAGCTGTTGGGGAGTTATATAATATTTTTAACCAGTTAATGAAAGAGGATCCAAAACCAAATTTGTGTAAAGTTGCAAATAGAAATTTCCAGTTAACTCTGTCAAATGCTTTTTCTGCATCTAAAGAGAATATTGTAGTTTCAAGGTTTTTACTGTATGAGTAGTCTATCAAATTAAGTAATCTATGTGTATTTGTTGATGAGTGCCTACCTTTTATGAAACCAGTTTGGTCAGGATGAATTAAGAGGGGGGTTATTTTCTCCAGTCTCTTTGAGAGAGCTTTGCAGATTATTTTAAGGTCTACATTTATAAGGGATATTGGACAATAGCTTGAGGGATATACAGGGTCTTTGCCTGGTTTTAGCAGGAGATTAATGTTTGCAGAATTCATATTTGATGGAAGTCTGCCCTTTTCTTTGATTTCCAGCAACGTTCTGTAGAAAACTGGTGCTAGAATCGTCCAGAATTCTTTGTAGAATTCTGCAGGAAAGCTGTCTGGACCTGGAGCCTTATTATTGGGCATACTTATCAGGGCTTCCTGGAGTTCACCTGATGTCAGTGGCGAGTCCGCCCTTCCTGATGCTGACGGCGTCAGCGACACTCTGAGCAGATATGGAAACGATCTAAACATTAACTTGTTACACTGTTTAATATATGAACACATCTCAGTCCCCAGTGAAATGTTTCACCTCATAATGAATAACCAATCACAGCCACAGAATCCCCCGTTTTCTCAGTTTGAGTCTTTTGCCTTTCACATCAGTTACCATGATGCCAATCACCCTCCTGAAACCCCCCCCCCCCCCCCCACACACACGTAGATATGTCAGTAAAAGTTTTGTTTGCAGAAAGGGGGGGTAGAACATTATATATAATATATACATTAGGTGAATGTGCAGTAGTAGCATTTATGCAGCAAGCAGGTGAATTCTGTACATCAAGTGAATAAATAAGAATAAACAATTTGAACATATTTAACATGAAAGGAATTTGAAATGTACTTTGTGCCGGTGGGTTTAGAGTGTCTGGAAGAGAGTCCTGTCTCAGTCACTTATGGATGATGTGAGAGGGTGTGTGTGTGTGGGTGTGTGTAGGTGTGTGTGGGGGGGGGATAGCAGCTCCCCCTGAGTCTCTCTGTCCTTGCCTGGATGATGAGGAACCTTCTACCGGATTGCAGAAGTTGGAACAGTTTGTTGCTCAACAGCGATGAGCAAGTAATAAACTCAAATATTAAAACACAGCACTGACATTTACAGCACGGCTCAGACCAAACGAGTCCACAGACACACTCAAAGGTCCTTCCATAGTTTAGAAACTGCAGCCTCTGTTTAGTTTTCAGTCTAGAACGAGGAACCGCCAACGGGTCTGTGTCAGAAGCCGTCGGTGACCTGCACGACTCGAGTCTGAGAGCTCGTGCACAGACGGAGAAACAGGTCACGAGGCCAGTGACAGGACATCAGCAGCCTCGCAGCAGCATTTTGGAGCGTTCACAGGCCATCTGAAGACAACTTACCGAGGCCACAGCATGAAACAAAGGCATCGAAAAGCACTTCTCATTCCAGCTTGGATATTGATGTAAATGCAACACCTACATTTCTGACAAGTGAGAGACGATTAGCAGCCATCCAGATGTTTTTGGCATCAGTACCACAGGACATCATCTGCAGCAGTGATATGAGATGCCCGTAAAGATGCTGGAGATGTGTTTGTGTGAGTAAATACAGTGCAGGACAAAGTGACAGAGGTGGAGGAGAGTCACAGATTCATCATAACTAATGATTGGATGCAGAGTAAACACACAGTGAGTGGGGAGGAAACCCCGTCTGAGTCCTAAACCTGTCTGCGGTCAGGTACCTGAAACGCTGCACGTGACAGCCTGATGAAACGAGACGAGTGTGTCAGTGACACATCTTTGTTTACATGTGTCTGTGATAAAGATCCATCAAAAGCTTTTCATATGTGTTTCCAAATAAATGAAATATGCACACAGAGTCAGGATCTACAGTCTCTGCTTCTTCATCGCTGCAGCTCTTTGTGGCCAGCCGGAGATCGAGGAGCCGCCTGGTAAGACGATCCTGATGTGAAGGTTCACTTTGTTCCACAACAAACAGAAACTTCACCCAGGAGCAGTCTGCAAACGCTCCCAGCATTTTCCAGCATGACAGAGAAACGGAGGCCAGAATGAAAACTAAGTGATTCACTTTATCACACTTTAATGGAAAACCTCAGAAAACTCCGTTAATCCTAATCCCATCTGAAATCTGTGATCAGCTCGGAGCTCTGAGGCAGGAAACACAAGCAGGAAGCAGACTCACAGGTAACGAGGTGAAGACAAAAAGTAGACCTTTACTCAGGCTGATGAGACGCTCCAAGAAGTCCATGAAATTTAAAACCAGGTAAAGCCATAAAATCCCAAAACAAGCAGGGAACACGTGACACAGAGGACCCGAGTGGAAACACCTGGGTACCCACAGACAGGTGAAATGAAGCATGAAAAAGAAGACATGGGGAGCAAAACTAAAAGACACGAAGAGTTCAGCTAAAACATCAAACTATGAAGCTACAACTCTGCAGAGAAACTAGGATTTCAAAACATCAAGAACTAACAGTGAATACTAGTGATGTGACGTTCTGTATCGAGGCTTCAAAGCTTGTGTCGAGTAATTGAGGGGGTGTTTCCGCGATGCGCGTATCGAGGCTTGCTTCATTTATGGGAGGAGCTGAAAATGATGACGTCCGAAGCCTCGCTGCCCGGCTTTACCACGTGACTGGTTCATGAAGTGGTTCGAACTTTGCCGCGAGCTATGACAGCGATATAAACCCCTCAGACTTCATTCAAAAATGTGGGTGTTTGATGGAGAGTTGCGGTTAGTGAGAGTTTGGAGACAGTTTGGAGGTTTATGAGAGTGAGGAGAGAAAGTCAGGAGAGAATGGAGCCAGCTAAGAAGAGGAGGATGTCCTCCCCTGTGTGGGAACATTTTGATCTTATTCCTCCCAACAAGGTATGTAAATTTCTACAGAAGATGTATTTTCATAATACTGATGGTGCAATACAATTTATGTTAAGCGGCTTTACTTTTGTACAAGGTGAAGTGTTTGCTATGTGCCAGGGAGCTGGGATATAACAACAACACCTCATCCATGCTTAGGCACTACAGAGCTTTGCATGAGAATAAGGGGAACACCGATTATGGAGCAAGACCAGGTGAGCCATCAAATGCAATGATAATATAGCATGCAGTAATGTTACTAAATGATATAACAATATCATACAACTGTTATAAGTTACGTGTGTGATATTTATGTTTGTGCTTTGTCTTTATTGTCTTTCCTCAGGAGAACAATCTCAAATAGATGAAGACCTGGTTAGCATGGTGATTGAGGACTCCCAGCCATTTAGCATTGTGGAGGACAAAGAATTTAAAAGATTTGTTAAATCATTAAATCCTAGCTATGTTCTCCCCACTAAAAAGGTCATAAAAGCAGTGAAAATTTAGTTTTTACAGAATAAAATGTGAACAGGCAGGACTGAGGCTCAAAGCCTCAGTGTGTAGCTGTCCATACCTCAACGTTACAAAAGCACAACTACTGTCCACACCCCAACCACACCTCACCTCACAGTAAATGATCATTTCCATTTTAAGCATTTCCAAATAATCATTTTCCATACTGCCAGTATAAATATACACAGTATACTGCATCACTACAATATAGATGTTTTACACACTCCTTTTGTTGTTGACATTTACAGGCTGTGTGCAAAAGGCCACACTCTTCAAATTCAGGCCAACTAATATTTTTACGTCCAGTAGGTGTCCTACTAGAGCAAATGAAGCTTCAAGAAGCTTTGCGCTGGGGTGAACCAATTAGATGAAAAGCTTCAGTGCTTCATGAAGCTTCATCTGCCCATCACTAGTGAATACCTCAGACTCAACCTCACATACTAAGATTATAAACTCAGGAGTGAAAACGACCAAACTCAGAGACCATTACACGGAGAAGGTCACATACCTGCTAATTAGCATGTCCTTGTCCTCATATCCCAGCCGGTCTCGGCAGATGGCCCCGCCCCTTCCTGAGCCTGATTCTGTTTGGAGTTTCTTCCTGTTCAAAGGGAGCTTTTCCTTCCCACTGTCACTGCAGTGCTTGCTCATAGGGGGCAGTAGGTCTTTATCTGACAATATAAAGTGCCTTAGGTGACTGTTGTTGTAGTTTGGTGCTGTATAAGTAAATTGAATTAATTAATGCTGAGGATCATCCAAAAAGAAAAAGCTGCTTTCAGCCTCTTCACTGCCACAAGGGGGCGCCACAGCAGGTCTGACTTGGCACAGTTTTTTGCCAGATGTTGGTTTTGTGTCTCTGACTGAAAGTGAACATTCAGTTAGAAACGTGTAAATATGAGGAGACTGACCCACTGTGGTGATGATAACAGCTCCTTCCTGCCTCTCTGTGGTTTCTTTGTCCTCACTGTCCAAGGTGAGGAAGAGCCCGGTGCTGGCCTGCTTCATCATGTGAAGGTGGGTGGTGTTCTGCTGTGATGAAGCTGCAGATGGACTCTTTGAAGGATAAAGGGCTTGTTTGTTCTGCTCACAGCGTTTTATTTGAGCTTTGCTGTGATGCTTAGTTAATGTCCAAACATGTGAATGATACTCCGAGGTCCACGGAGCAGCTGCCGAGATCAACCAATCTTATCTGAGTATAAGGACAGAAAGACGAGAGTGGTGTCTGTCGAGGCCTACCCCTCACAGGTCAGAGGGCGTGTCTTCCTGCCTGTGACCTGTGACCCTCTCTAGCCACCAAATGGAGCAGACTCAAGCTGGGAATATGAGCCTCTGTGAAACCAGCTCCTGCTACAGAGGTAATAAGAGAGGCACTGAAGCGTCTTTACAGGATTCACCAGCTGTGAGACTGACTGAGCGCAGGACTTCTTCTTCTGTGGTGTACTCGAGGATGCACTTATCCATGAACGTGACTGTGTGACCGTGAACTGATCCTTCCATGTCATCTGTCATCTGCTGGGTTGGTGAAACATGAAGCTCATGTCCTCTGCAGTCTTAATAATACACAGGGGCCTGATTATTTAAGACCTTGTATGTGGGGAGCAGGATTTTGAATTCTGGATTTAACACTAACAAACTGCAGGAATGTCTTAAAGACATAAAGACCTGGATGGCCGCTAACTTTCTGCTTCTTAATTCAGATAAAACTGAGGTTATTGTACTCGGCCCTGAAAATCTTAGAAATATGGTATCTAACCAGATTCTTCCTCTGGATGGCATTACCTTGGCCTCCAGTAACGCTGTGAGGAACCTTGGAGTCATTTTTGACCAGGACATGTCCTTCAACACACATATTAAACAAATATGTAAGACTGCTTTCTTCCATTTGCGCAACATCTCTAAAATTAGAAATATCCTGTCTCAGAGTGACGCTGAAAAACTAGTTCATGCATTTATTACTTCCAGGCTGGACTACTGTAATTCATTATTATCAGGATGTCCAAAAAACTCACTGAAAAGCCTTCAGCTAATCCAAAATGCTGCAGCAAGAGTACTGACAGGGACTAGAAGGAGAGAGCATATTTCTCCTGTTTTGGCTTCCCTTCATTGGCTTCCTGTTAAATCCAGAATTGAATTCAAAATCCTGCTCCTCACATACAAGGTCTTAAATAATCAGGCCCCATCTTATCTTAATGACCTTGTAGTACCATATCACCCTATTAGAGCACTTCGCTCTCGCTCTGCAGGCCTACTTGTTGTTCCTAGAGTATTTAAAAGTAGAATGGGAGGCAGAGCCTTTAGTTTTCAGGCCCCTCTTCTGTGGAACCAGCTTCCAGTTTGGATTCGGGAGACAGAAACTATCTCTACTTTTAAGATTAGGCTTAAAACTTTCCTTTTTGCTAAAGCATATAGTTAGGGCTGGACCAGGTGACCCTGAATCCTCCCTTAGTTATGCTGCAATAGACGTAGGCTGCCGGGGGATTCCCATGATGCATTGAGTTTTTCCTTTCCAGTCACCTTTCTCACTCACTATGTATTAATAGACCTCTCTGCATTGAATCATATCTGTTATTAACCTCTGTCTCTCTTCCACAGCATGTCTTTTATCCTGTCTTCCTTCTCTCACCCCAACCGGTCGCAGCAGATGGCCGCCCCTCCCTGAGCCTGGTTCTGCCGGAGGTTTCTTCCTGTTAAAAGGGAGTTTTTCCTTCCCACTGTCGCCAAAGTGCTTGCTCATAGGGGGTCATATGATTGTTGGGTTTTTCTCTGTATCTATGAAGCGCCTTGAGGCGACTTTTGTTGTGATTTGGCGCTATATAAATAAAATTGAATTGAATTGAATTGAACACGAAGCCAATACAGGCGAAATCTGCTCCTTCTAGTCCCTCATGAATCTCTCCATAAATTGCAGTTAGTTCAAAATGCAGCTGCTCGTATTGTTTCTAGAATTACATCCACTGAACATATAACAGCTCCATTGGCTTCCAGTTCACCTCCGTGTCAGATCCTGCTTCTTACTATCAAAGCGCTTCATAACCTCGCTCCTCCATATTTATCTGATCGCCTCCATACGTACTCGCCCCCTCGTTCTGTCTGTTCCACCTGCTCGCCTGACTATCCTGGGACTCAGAGCCTTTAGTTGTTCTGCCCAAGACTTTGGATGCACTTCCACCAGATCTCCGGACCACAAACTCTCTACTTTTAAATCACATCTCAAAACCGTTTATTCAGGATTGCATACAGCTAATTCTGTCTTAGTCCATTTAAACCTTGCTCAGCTTTGATGCTTTCATACTTGTGTTTTGTTTTGTTTTACCTTATGTCTAAATCTTATTTTGCAATGTTTATTGTATTTTATTGCTGCTATTGTTCTTGTGTTATCGTAAGGTGACCATGAATAACATAAGAGCGCCTATAAATAACATGTATTATTATTATTATTATTGTTATTGTTATTATAGAACTGGTCCTAACACTGAACCCTGTGGAACTCCGTAGTTAACCTCAGTGTGTGAAGAGGACTCATTTACATGAACAAATTGGAGTGTGCAGGAAAGCTTCCTTCATAAAGACGACACAAACTGACACCTGAGTGGTGAGTACAGATACATCGCTGCTTCAACACATACAGGACAGACTTGTCAATCACAAGCTAGCCCCACCCTAATCCCCCCATTCTGACTCCAACAGGACCATCACGTCCAAAGGGAACTTCCTGTTTTATTCAGTCAGACCTGAGAGCAGCGACTGAACCCATAAACTCATCAGTAATCGGCCCACTGGGCTCATTTCTCTCAGACTTCTATCTAATCAGACGTCAGAGGAGTCGCCCCCTGCTGGACATTAGCGAGACTGCAGGTAAGAAGCCTCTCTTCAGCCTGCAGTCTGACTAATCAGCTCTGTGATGTGTGGCGTGACCTCTCATGGAAAATCTTGTCTGCTCGGTGCGTGGACAGTAAGAGGATCCCTGCTTTTCACAGGCGTCTGCAGCTCCTGCGCTCCCTGGGGAGCATTAATGATCCAAGCTTATCTCTGTAAGCTGATTAAAGCACTTGTTAACCTCATTAAGATGTGTCAGTCAGCCTGCTTACAGGTCTGATTTCTGCTGATTCCTTCTTTACCTTCTCTTCTCATCAGCCTGCATCGACTCCACTGCCACTGAAAAACGCCTCACCACACTCGTCATTATCTGGCTTTGAGGTCCGCCTCTCCTCCTGTGTTGTGGTGAGTTGTACATTCAGCACGTGGCTGCACAAATGCAGCTGCTCGAACACTAAACACAACACGAGGCCGCTCAGCCGACACCGTAGGCCCGGACAGATCCCCGTGTGCTCGTCCCGGCTGCAGAGGCCTCCGCAGTGATGATTACAACTGTTCTTACCCAACAGGTGAAACACAGCTGTCGTACAGGTACGTCACAGGCCCCAAAAGGTTTTTACCTACATCAGATATAGTGATGTCATCATGTTGCCTAGCAACAGAATAAAATGACCTGTTTTTTCCTTGTGAAGCATCGTGTTGTTTTCATTTCAGAGCCAGCAGCACGAACAGGCCGCGGCGTGGACACGTGAGTATTAATAACACGTGGACCCAAAGGACGCAGCGCTGCCGGCGTTCTGACGCAGGCGCCAGGATGTGTTGGACTTGTGTGACCCGGGCAGCTTTGCTCTGATGCGTCACATGAAATGTACTTTCTACAGGCCTGAAAATAAAAACACAATAAAAGCAGAGGTGAATCACCAGGTGTTAACCCCTGAACGCCTCGTGCATCATATTAGAAACAGACAGTTTCTGTCTACATCATCAGAGTGATTCTGTTTCCCTCGAAAACCTAAAGAAACAGAAAAAGAACATTTTAAGGAAAAAACTGCAGATGTAGCAAATATGACACAATAAAATTCTGATATGTAGTTTTTATATTTGGAAAAGTAAAAAAAAAAACAGCGAAAAAGAAATGATTTTATTTTGAATAAACTGTTTTCATGCACATTTATTAGTGCTTTGCTTACAGTGCGCTGAGGTAACCAGGCAGTAACTGTTTGATAAAGGTCTGTGTTATTCTGTCACGTTTAGTCCTGAGTGTACCTGCAGCACGGCTCATGTCTGTGTAAAAGAAGCTGTAGGATGGAGGTGTGACGGTGTTTGGATCATTACACGACAGCGCTGACACAGACAACAGGCTGCTCCGCCCATCTCCACCCCCTTTGAGAAAACCTTCTGATTGGCTTCCCCTCACAAACAGCAGGTATGTAGATGTCAGCATGTCTGCTCTCTGGGACGTCATACGTGTCCCTCCGTTGGATAAGCAGAACATCAAACAAAAATGCTTTTCTTACTTTGAATTCAAATTAAATCTCTTCATCGAGTATCAGAGAATAAGAAACATCTCAGCGTCGCTCTGTTTCCAGTTTAGCATGTTAATAACAGCCAGAAAAGACTGACTCAGTGTTTTTAAGGCTGATGGAGCTCCGGTAAGTTTGGACAAACTCCAACCTACGGAGGAAAATCTGCAAATCATCCAAGAAAGAATCAAAAAAGGTAAAAGAAAGCTGTTTAACGCCAGGTTTGAGCAGATTTCTTTTATTCATATCTCATTTCTACAAAACATATAAATCATCTTCAGCTCATTTACTGACAAACAAACACGGAGAGAGGACGATTTTACCCTGCAGTTCCCCCAGCATCCAGCAGAGGCAGCAGTGAGTCAGTCCCATAGACTCCCAGGTAAAATGAAACCTGCTCGCAGCCTGATGCACAAACTGTTTGGTCTCTAGAGACAATTTTCCCCCTCGTAACACCAGGTTAACTTGTATTAACTCATTATTATTATTATCATTATTAAGGTTTAAAGGTTGCATTAATGGGGGCGTGGCCTCTTTGACTGACAGGTGAGACACATTTCAGCTGCTTCCCTCAGCTCTGCACCTCGAGGTGGACGTCCTTCCATCTGCAGGAGCACAAACAGTTAACGTGGCCTGAGGTGCTTCCAGAACAAACTGATTTGTGGGGCATGGGCGGAGCCTTTCACAGCCTCGACCCAAACATGTTCCCTCATCATCCTCATCAATGATGATGAGTGCTGCAATAAAATCTGTACATCTGCTCACACGGTACAAGCAGCGATGCATCTCACGGGGGGCGGGGGGTCACTCTGCTTTGTGAGCATTTAAAGGCAGGCTGAGCGGTTACCAGGCAGCGGCTAAGCACCCTCACACTCCTCTCCTCCTTCCTCTGTGTTTCCCTGCATCAGAATTGGGATCACATCAGGGAATAATAAAGAGTTCTGATTAAAACGTGCCGCGCCCTCCTCGTGTCGCTTCCAGCAGTCTGGTGATCATGTCAGAGTGGGTGGGGTGAAAGGTCAGGCCATCCACCTCCATGGCCAGGTGACCAGTTTTCCCGCTTCGGATCCCAAACCGGACCAGAGTGGAGAGGAAGGACTCCTCCTGGGTTTAGGGAGAGAAGAGATGAGATCGTCCGGCAGCATTAACTACAGTTTATTTAATCAAGTCACGTTAGCTTCACGTTAGCTTCCTGCTGTGAGTATTTACAGGCACAGAGGCTCCAGATGAGGCTGTGGGGGCACATTTGGTGCTTGTTAATGAGTTATTAAGCATTTGTGTGTTACCTTTTCCACAGACGGCAGGTTAGTGGTCCAGTCCTGCAGCTGCTCCGTGGAGGTCACAGGTTCCAGTCCCAGCCCCTTCCTCAGGTAGCGCAGGTGTGCTGGGCAGGTGTGGAGCAGGTAGAGCCCGCAGGCCACAGCGTAGCCTCCCCAGTTAGACACGCCTGCAGGAGCACGGGAGGAGGTCAGAGAAGATGGAGCACAGGGTTAGTTCAAACTGACCTGCAGCTCACACCAACTGATCGCTCAGCCTGCATACGGCTGCTGCTGGCTCCGCCCTCCTCTGCCCTTACTGAAGCTGCTGTGTCTGTCAGTGTTTGGAGAGCAGCGCTGTGACCAACTGTCCAAACCTTCTACCTTCTTTTGCTGATGCAGCTTTCGTAGCTGTTCTTCAAAGAGGAAGAAAAGCTGAAACGGTCACAACAGCTCAGTGTTGGTGCAGGAAGTCACACCAGGTTAAAATGGCAGACGAGGTCACAGCGAGCTGACTGATGTTCTGCTTCTACCTGCTCATTTACAGCATCCATCAGTGCTGCAACAGTGAGCAGCATGATGCTGCAACAGCTGCTGTGTTCGCAGAGGCCGTACCTGCGGTGACGGCGTGGTCTGCAGGAACCTCACAGGCGATCAGACCGCCTTTGGGCATCAGGCTCTGCACCTTCTCCTTCACCTTCCCCATCCCCAGCTCGTTCCCACCATCACCGATTCCTGCACACACGCACACACAGACACACACATCATTCAGACTCCTGTGAGGCTGAGTCGTGATTGGCTGCTGGATTTATCACAGAGTGTAATGATCAGATGGTGAGAGGGTTCCCGCCTGTGGTGCCGATTCCAGGTATGTGCTTGGCAGCGATGAACAGGTCGTCCACGGGATCCACCAGATGTTCGATGTTCACTGCTCTCATGTTGTAGTAGTTCCCATCTGCGGCGCGTCCGCTGCGCTCTATCGCCACCAGGTGGTCGAATCTGGTAACGAGCATCAGTGTCACATTAGAACCTGCAGCCGTACCTGTGCAGGTGTGAATAACAGGGGGCTGTATGCATGAGACAGTTAAAGAACACAGTCTGTGCTATTTCCTGTTGTTTGGGCTCACGTGTGGTCTGATGATTCACAAACCTGCAGATTCTTCTTTCTCTGTTCAGCCGAACACTCAGAGATGCTTTTTATTTGTTTTGATGATTATTATGATGACATCATCGTAATGTTACACGTGTCCTTTTGCTTTGGTCACAGCAGCACTCCTGCTGCACACACTGCATGTCGTTATTTTAAGGGCTCACGGGGTTTGAAGTCAGGTGACTCGTCACATGACAGTCCTCACGTGTGTTTGGACTCACTGCAGAGGGTGGAGCAGGTCTGTGACGGAGAGCTGCTGATCTCTGACTGCGACTAGTAAACTGGACTTTTTCCCATCATGCACAGCTCAGCTGGACCAACAAATCCAGCCTATCTATGAAGGTGCCTCACACGCCAGCTCACCTGGGCTTGTTAGGGTCTCCATGGTGACACAGGAAGTGCCGCGCAGCGTCTGGACCACCGTCTTCAAAAGTGACCAATGGGATAGCAGCCTTCAGGACTCCTGAGGGTGACATCACAGCAGTTTCTTGCACTTTATTTTGAAAGTCACATTTTATTTTCTCATTCTGAACATTTCTAAATTAAATTCATCCCGGAGCAGAATTAAAACTCTCACCCGTCCTCACTGCTTCATCGATGATGGCGCGGTTCATCTCCAGCGCCCGGCGATCCATCACCATGGTCACCTGTTTCCCCAGAGACAGCAGCATGGTTGCCATAGCAATTGCTCCTGGTGGGCCGTCGGTTTCATCGGGAGGGCTGAAGAGGAGACGCAAATGCTGAGAATCACCTGCGTTACTCGTGACCTCTCCCCCATCACAGACTGTAAACAAATGATGGAGGCAGCTTCTGACGCCACCGCCATCATTTGTTTACAGTCTGATATAATCCGATGTTGAACTTCCTGGTCACACAGAACCAGGAAGCAGCGCTGTGTGTGTGTGTGTACCTGTGCATGTAGTGTGTTGGGAAGCCCGTTGTTATGGCAACAGAGGAGGAATGGGATAGAGCCAGACAGGAGCGCAGGAGTTCATCCTGAACGAATAAAGCTCTGATCCCTCGCTCACCTGCAGACGCACAGACACAAACGTTCAAACAAAGAAGAACAGGAAGCGGCGACCCGACAGGTGCTGCTCAGACGGGCAGGTAGGAGGACGACCACATGAAACTCCTGAGGAGCTCTGGCTGCAGGTGAAAGAATATGGGCTCAAAATGTGATCATAAATATTTTGTACTTGTAAATCGGTTTTGTACTTGTAAAAAAGATTTGTATGTGTAAAAAAAATTTGTGCGTGCGTAAAAAAGATTTGTATGTGTAAAAAAAATTTGTGTGTGCGTAAAAAAGATTTGTATGTGTAAAAAAGATTTGTGCGTGTGTAAAAAAGATTTGTGTGTGGACTTAGCCAAAAAAAAAACCCTGCAAGTTACAAGTACGAATTTTGACCCTATTTTTCTTCCTTTAAGCTGATTGGTCAATGTCATGTCAATCACAAATTAAACAATCCAATCAGAGAACAGATGGGTTTGGCTGTCGGAGGGGCACTTTTTTGAACTGCAGGTCCTTGAAGGGCACTCTCTATATAAATATCCGATAGCAGTTAGGTCCCCTTACTTTCAGCAGCTGTTTAAAGGATAAAGTTGTGGTATGTCAGTGGTTAGAAATACCATTATTACTTTAGGATTAGTTTAACACAAAGTCAGGGCTGACCCGGGACCATTGCTGTGAGTCACAGTGCGCAGCATAGAAGTCCTTTCACATCTGACGCAGGATGTGCTGCTAATGCTAATTGCTAACTAAAAAGCAAAGGATCCAGAATTTGTTGTGCTGGCTGCTGGGCTCTGTGGGTTTTTGCAGCAGCTCTACCTGTACTAGATGCACCTGCTCCTTGTCGTTTTTATCTCTGACTTTATGTCCTCTACAAGAGTTTCTGGGTTTTTTTTTGCTAGTTCTTCAAATGTTCAATAAAAACATGTATGCTAATTCATAACGAAGAAAGCTTTGTAATGAAGACTGTCATTTCCAAAACACTGCCCCCCCCCCCGTGGTCCGCAGCGCTGTTGAAAAGGCTGTGGAAGTCCCTGTATTAAACACCTAGTCCTGTGACACAAAAATCACCAAACTCGGACGACCACAGACTGTTTTCCTTCCTGGTGATGAAGGAAAACGCTGGGTTGGCATGTAAAAGGGCATTTATTCCCTTCAAAGACCTGCAGTTCAAAAAAAGCGCTCCTCCGACAGCCAAACCCATCTGTTCTCTGATTGGATTGTTACATTTGTGATTGACATGACATTCACCAATCAGATGAAAGGAAGAAAAATAGGGTCAAAATTCGTACTTGTAACTTGCAGGGTTTTTTTTTCTAAGTCCACACACAAATCTTTTTTACACATACAAATCTTTTTTACGCACACACAAATTTTTTTTACACATACAAATCTTTTTTACACACACACAAATCTTTTTTACACACACAAATCTTTTTTACGCACGCACAAATCTTTTTTACACACACACAAATTCTTTTTACACATACAAATCCTGATTTACAAGTACAAAATATTTATGACCACATTTTGAGCCCATAAAAGGACAACTAAAGTTCAGTCTGCAGGTAAACTGGCAGAAAGAACCCAAAAACTGTCCCTTCATCAAACACGCTGCAGGGTGTAGTAGCCTCTGTGATGCACAATAATAAAAAGCAGCAGCACCCGTATGACAGTAAAGGAGCTTCATATGTCTGTTAGAGGTGGGAATCACCATACATCCCACGATACGATATTATCACAATACTTAACGCACGATACGATATTATTGCAATTTTTTTTAAATATTTTGCGATATTCAGATTCTGTACATAAAGGTAAACTTTATCAATATTCATTTTATCTAATATCAAAGTCTCACACTCAGTCTTTCTCTCATTTCAGTCAGTTTTATTGTTGACAAACTGAACGGTTTGTATTATAGTCTAGTCCAACTTAACTGAATGCAACCATCTGGTACAATTATAGCTATTCTGAACTATGAAATTTGTGAAAACTATGCAGCCCATTCAGCAACTGAAGAATTTGAAAGTAAATTAAAACAAAATATAATTTTACATTAAATAAAAAAGTTTTAAACTTAATTAAAATAAAACATGTCTTAAATTAAAATAAGTAAACTGTCATGTTTATTGCTGCCAAAAAAAAGTTAAAAACATTTGGACAGTGTCAGGATTCTTGCTCAGAAAAAGGATCAACATGCTCTGAAGTCAGAGCACAAAAACCTTTTTTGTAACAAAATATCGATTTCTGCTGTCCCTGTATCGATACATTATTAGCAAACAAAATATCACGATACTACACAGTATCGATTTTTTCCCCCACCCCTAATGTCTGTGCGCGTGGCGTGGACGCCATGCACAGGTGTAACTGGAATCCACAGCTGGTTTTTTATGGCCTGTTTGTTTTTCTGGAGAATAAACTTTAGTCATGGACTCAGCTGAAGCACCTGAGGAGCTTCATCAGGCTCTACCTGCTCCATCATGAGCTCAGTTATTCGCTCCTAAAAAAGCATCCTGGGCCTTCTACCTGGATCTTCTCCGATCATCACCTCCAGCTGTCTGATCTTCGCCGCTGTCCCCTGAGAGACCAGGCTGTACAGCAAGGGATGCTGGGACACCTGGAAGCACAGGGGGGTCAGCTCAGGATGGGGTTTGGCCTCAGTGGGCGGAGTTATGGTGGAGGTAGGTGAGTCAGGAATGTCGGTGAGGAACATGCAGCCGGGCGAGTGGCTGAAGGCCAGCGGAGGCTCTGAAAGAGACAAACTGTTCAGGTCCTCTGCAGGCTGTGATGTAAGCACAGTATCAGCCAATCAGAGTGCTCACTGCTGCTGAGGATCGCCTCGATCGCGGTCACGCCACACGCCCAAAAGACTGTGACATCACCAGGCTGCAGCTCCACCGCATCACCATAATCCGGCCTGGACAGGTCCTGAATGCCGAGGAGAGCTACACACACAGACACATACACACAGACACACACTGTATATAAAAGATGGCCACAGTCATCTCGATACCACATTTTGAAGCCTCATCATCTGAGTTTTGTTCAGATTAGCTGAGGTGAAGCTAGCAGACAGCTAGCAGCAACAGCCACCTGTGTCACCATCCACCTGTCAGTCACAGAGGCCACGCCCCTAATAATGCAGCCTAAACTGTTGTTTTGAAGAGACCTCAGAGGCCAAACAGTTTGTGTATCATCCTGTAAACATGTTTTTTCTGCTGTAAGGTTTTAACATGGAGACTGACTCACTGCTGCCTCTGCTGGCTGTTAGAGGAGCTGCAGGTGAGTGTGTGTGTGTGTACCTGGATCTCCTATGTGTACAGGAGCTCCATGTGCCAGTGGGTTGAGATGAGTGACCTTCACTGCTGCATCCAACAGAGCGGCTGGGACGGGACGCATCGTGACCACCAGAGGGCAGCTGAACGCTCCTGCAGGAACACAGGGAACTGCAGTCTGCGCGCGCGCACACACACACACACACACACACACACACACACACACTGATGAGCTGGTGGAGAAGCGTGATGCCAAATGTGCACTGTCACATGACCCCGCTCTACGCTCCTGCGGAGTTTCATCAGAATTCACTGAGAATTTCCGAGCTCGTGTTTAGCGACAGAATGACACAAGCGCTGCTGGTGGGCGTGACTACTCCCACTTCACTTCTACCCCTCGGACACTTCACGACTGTGTCACAGTGAACGTGAAATAATTCAGGAAGTCGACTGGACCTGAGAGCATAAATGAATACTGAGAAAACACGACTGGTCATAAAATCACTGATGATGATCCAACCAAAACATCTGCTCGACTGACTGATCCTTTCACTGCACCCACAGTGCTTCAGCCGGAGCTGCACAGCACACTGTCAGCGACCCAGCGCGGCCCAGCGTACCCTGTACATGCTGACGTTCCTGCCCTGCTCCACGTTCCTGACGGGGACTCCGGCTTCTTTCAGTTGGCCCTCGAAGCCAAAGCTGCAGCCCAGATAGAAACACACCATGTCTGACCACGACCCGGGACGCTCCGCCTGCTGCCCGGGTGGAGACCTGCGAGGCAGAGGGAGGCTGATTACTGACTGTTACGCTACAGGAACCAACAGGTGAGGCAGGAAGCAGCAGCTTGTGTTTGTGCTTTAATGTCGAGTTTTCAGTGAAAGCAGCACGGAGGAGCTGGTGTAGAGTAATTCCTGGGACACAAGCTAAAAGCACGTTTAGATTTCAGGACAGATCCTGCCGGAGACGTCGCTATGCTTTAACCAGAGCCCATTTCAACAGTAAGTTATTATCAGGACGCAGTCACGGCTGAGGCTCAATGATTACCCCGACTCATGTTCAACATTACCTGTGTGCGTCACTGTACGTCTGCAGGCTGGAGATGGTTTTCACCAGCCGACCATCCTCATACACACAGTACTGCGAGATGTCCGTCCTACAGGAAACACAACCAGGAAACACTCGATCAGGAAAAATAAAACAGACACAGTCGGAAAGCTCCGCCCTTCGTTGGAGTCAGACGGGTATAGGGCAGAAAAATAAGAACACTGTGAGCCCTCAGGCTTCTGGTCGATGCACCCGTGGTGTCACAGCACCTGCCGGCCCGGCCACTGTCCTCTCAGGCTGAGGGGTGTCCGAAACAAACATCCACCAAACCGTCTGTCTGGCGTCTGTCTCTTCCTGCTCGCTCCTCTCAGTTTGCAGAAAAGAAGTTCAATCATTTCATCACATCAGGATCAAACACCTTCTTCTTTGTTCCAGCTTTTCTGAATCAAATTCAAAATGAGCAGATTTTATAATGTGATGTGCTTGTTATCTGAGTAAACTCTGCTCTCGCCTCACAGGCGAGCGCTCCAAAGGTTACTGAGAGTCTGCAGGAGCTTTGTGCTGCATGGAGAACGATGTGAATGGACTCAGGAAACGTCTGCGATTTAAAATCATCGGCTCACAGAACCAAAAGTAAACCTTCTGCAGCACGTCTGAGAGGACAGGAAGTCCTACCTGATGTCAGCGTGCTGAGCCAGAGGCGGACAGGAAGTCTCTCCTGACTGGCTGCGATAAAGGAGCGGCAGGGGGGCAGGGTTACTGCGACAGAAGGCATGGAAGTCATCGGCGAGCTGGTTTGGCAGGATGACCACATTAGCCTGCTGGTATCCTGAAACACACACACATGTTACAACAGAGAGAAACCAAGAAGCCCTGACCCTCCGGGCAGCTCTGCAGGATGACATCATCCTTTTCAGGCACTTCCAGAGCTCGTGGTCACCGGTTCCCGCTGAGGGCGGGAACCAGTACGTCGACACCTCCACCCTCACTCTCAGCTCCATCTGCACCGCACCAGCCTCCATCCTCCACACCAACCTGTCCATCAATCTGCTCAAACTCGTCAACATGACCCTGAAAACACCTGATCGTCTCCGCTAGAGGCAGAAAATCCTCGCCAACCCGGAGCGAGCACTCCACCCTTTTTCAGACTCGGAGCAGCCGTTTCTCATTCCTGCTGCTTCACCCTCGGCTGAAAAGCAGCCCACCTCTAAGCCGTCCCGAGTCTGTCCTAAACCTGTCCTAAGCCGTCCCGAGTCTGTCCTAAGCCTGTCCAGTTCAGATGATCTCTTACCGTTGGCTAATCCTGTTGTGGTCTTTATTCTGGGGTCTTTCTGACGGATTAACAGCCTCAGATTAGCAGGACTCAGATTATTTAAATGTTCCGACTTCATCATCTCACACACAAACATGTCAGTGAGCTGCTTCCTGTTTACCTGTCACAGAGCAGGAGGTGAAAGGCCCGAGAGAACAATGAGCTGCTCTTATCTGCTTCACCACAGTTAATGTTTGAGCGAGCAGCAGTCGATGAAGTTAATCTTTGAAACACTCCAGACTTTAAACCCCACTCACTCTTTCTCCTTCCCTCACTGCTCTCCTCCATCAGTGTTTTCTTTTGTGTGTGTGCGTGTGTCACCTGTGTCCATGGCAGAGGTACAGATACCCCTGAGGTATCTGACGGCGCATCGAGCAGCTCTCACTGCAGACAGCATGCTTCTTCACCTAAACGTTAAAAAATGTCATGAGTAACCTGAGGAATAGGCGAGCTGTCTGATTGGTTAATTCTAGAGATGGACCGATCCGATATTACGTATCGGTCCGATACTGACGTAAATTACTGGATCGGATATCGGAGAAAAATAAAAAATGTAATCCGATCCATTAAATATCAAAAAAGCACCTCACAAAACTTGCCACACGGCGTAACTCTCCTCATAACCGTAGCACGTCGGAGCAGTGTGCTCACGTGATAGAGCGGCTGTGTGTATTTGTAGCTACCAATCCGGCATTTCATCTCCGAGGAAGTGATCCCAGAGAGAAGTAAAGCAAGTGTGTAAGTTCATCTCTGAATGTTTGTAAAGCATTCCCGCGTTAAGCTTAACAACCGATATATGGAGCGACTGCCTCTTCTCTCCCCCTTCCTCTCCTGCTGCTACTTCAATCATGAAACTGATCAGTGATCAGCTGATCGGCTTTTCTGTCGCGAGTCTGTCTCTCTTGTTTGTTTATCTCCCACTTTGCACCAGAACGAGGAAACCAGCGGCTGAACAACAGCGGCACGTTTAAGCTTGATAAGCTGTTGTTAGAATTTATTTAATATTACTTTCTACACCAGGATCTTTTTCTACGTAGCTGACAGCTGGTAACTGTGCAGGGGCGGATCTAGCAAAGTTTAGCCAGGGGGGCCGATAGGGCATGAACAGGGAGAAGGGGGCACAAAGACATACTTTTCTTTCTTATTCTCATTTAAAATGTCTAGCTTTTATTAAATAATTATCTGAATCTTACACCCAAAGTTTTAATCTGATGTAAAATGAATAGAAGTCCGTTACCGTATATAGTAACTGTTAAGTCTAATATACCCTAGTAAGCTATAGTACTTTTTCCTTTGGGAGGGTACCATCTGTGCAGTTCTGTTGAAGAAAGATGTTGAATCTATTTAATTATTCTTGAAAAATAATTGATTTCTGTGCATTTTTTTTCACACTGCATCAAATTAAAGTTGATTACGTTGATTAAGCATCATGAGGTGGAGGGTGGGGGGTGGTTCCCTATTTTTTCGTTTTGTTTTTTTTTTGCTGGGAGTTTTAGAGCCCTATTAGTTAGGTTGCTTACTCTTTAAAATACCAGAATAGGGAGGATGGAGCAGGTTTAAGTTTATTAGATTGATCAGTTTTGCTGAACTATGAAATATTTTGGGTGCAGTGTATTTTTTGCATACAGGTATAAAAGAATAGCTTTAGTGGGTTTTTTTTGTTTTTTTTTAACTTGAGTATGAACTTATACAAAAAGCAGCAAGATATTAAAAAACAGTTTTATTGATTAAAAATCACTATATCGGATTCATATCGGTATCGGCCGATATCCAAATTTATGATATCGGTATCGGTATCGGACATAAAAAAGTGGTATCGTGCCATCTCTAGTTAATTCGCTGGTGAACAGCCAATGAAATATAATCTGTGGTAACACTTTGTGTACTTAGATTCAGACGCTTATTTATGTGAAACTTCCTAAACTGTCGGGACAACAGAACATTGGTGTAGATGAAGCTGAGAGCAGGGATCGAACACCTGCCAGGTGAGGATTCATCAGGGTAACCCGCTCTGCTCGCTCCCGCTCATCTCCAACCATCACAGCAGGTCTCACTGCCACCTTTAAACCTTCTCTGGCACTCATACTGCTCTCCTTCTCGTCTCCTCCCTGCCTGCACTCACCTCCTTGCAGATGCTCCTACTTGACGCCACCTGTCCATCACCACTGCAAACAGGAAGTGGCTCAGAGACCACCTGACAGTAAAGTTCAGGCTACACTGATCCGATACTTTGCACAAAAACATAATGTGTTTGGAAAATCAGAACTATTATATATCAAATTATACCTTCATGATGAATACACTATTATTCCTCTTGTTTAATTATGAAGAATTATCTTACAAGGAAAAACTAAACCTGAAAAGTCAATACCCACATATTAAAATCTTCAATTAACATTGAAAATAATTTTACAGCAGAGAAACGTTTTGTTAATACCCCAGGAAGGGATCAGGGTCCAGGAAGGGATCAGAGTCCAGGAAGGGGTCAGAGTCCAGGAAGGGATCAGGGTCCAGGAAGGGGTCAGGGTCCAGGAAGGGGTCAGAGTCCAGGAAGGCTGGACGCTTTCAGTGGGAGAAACATTTCGTCATTATCAGGTTTAGACTTTATAAGCAGAACTTGTGCTCAATGGCTGACACTAGCACCCCTGACTCACAACGGGCTGTGAGGTCAGTTTATGATCAATGATATGCAAACTGTGATTGATCATTGATCGGCTATGACAGTGATCGTTGATCCGTCTATATAAGGTTGGAAACCTGCAGTTAGCTGAGACTGAAGAAGTCAGCTGGACGAGTTTCTCCCCCTGTACACTACATTAAACATAGAAACTTCTATTTTAATATGAAAATCTCCGCTCGGAGGGAGCAAAGCTGACCGTTAAGCTAACGGTCCTAAAGTCCCTCCGACAGTGTGATTAAACTCACGGTGTGACGGTTTATCCGCGGAGTGTCGGGCTCGGTGATGACAGCTCCACAGGCTAACAGCTGCTAGCAGCTGCTAACAGCTAAATCCAGGGGCTGCAGCCTTCGAGGGCCCATTACGTCACAGCGAGGCGACGAAGGTTACTCCAGTGCGTCTGCGTCCTCAGTTTCCCGGATTTCAAGGACATTCGCTGTGTCTGCACGCTTTTTTTTAAAATATCAAACTTTATTAAGAAACAGTATACAGAACATGTACACAACCAGAACAAAATTAACATATGTCAGGGGGTGTAATACAAAGAATTACAAACATTCAAATAATTTGTAATTACTACAAATAGTAATAGTTTTCACAGCCTTTTTGTTAAGTGATCCACGAATCAATTTTATGTAACATAAAACATCATTATAGTAATGTTTAAAATTAGGCTTTTTGTTACTGTATTTGCATTTGTGAAAATAAAATTTAGCTAAGATAACTAACAAGTTTATTATAAAGTAAACATCTTCTTTTTTTTGCCTTCGAAAGAAACAAAATACAACATTTTCCCATTTCACAGTAAAGTCTTTATAGAGATGTCCAGCAATGAATCTACTGAAGTCTTTCCAAAATGTTCTAGCGTATGAACAGATCCAGAAGAGGTGCTGCACAGTCTCAGGATGGCTTCCACAAAATCCACAGTTCACATTTATGTCCCTTTTGAACTTTGTCATGTAATGATTAGCAGATTTTTAAGAAAATGTTTAGCCCAATTAATCTTAAATGTATTGTTTAGAGTAGTAAAATCCAAAACATTGAGACCACCGTGTTCATAGTCATTCATCACTACACTTTTTCTGATGTAATGTGTCCCGTTTTTCCAGAGGAAGTTGAAGAGCATTCGGTCAACATCCTTACAAGTTTTGCCATGCAGAGAAATCGCTGCACAAGTCAGTCGAGACAGACCTTCTGCTTTTGAGAGCAATACCCTTCCTCTTAAACTCAAATCTCTCTGCAACCATTGATTTAATTTGGTTTGAGATTTTTTAATAATTGGGGGAAAATTTAGTAAAATTCTGTCTTTTGGATCTTTGCAGATAATCAGACCTAAATATGTTGCTTCATTTTTAACTGTTATATTACAAATACTCTGAACATTACACTCTTTGACAGGTAATAATTGACATTTATTTAAGTTTAGGACCAATCCAGACCCTTTTGAGAAATCCTCTATTACGTGTAAAGCAATTGGCACTTGGCTGGCATATTTAAGAAAAATTGTGGTGTCATCTGCCAATTGACTGATGACAATCTCTCTGTCTGCTATATTTATACCCTTCACAGGGCTATTCGAAATATGAGAGGCAAGAATTTGGGTGCAAAGTAAAAAAAGATAAGGACTAATCGGGCATCCCTGGCGTACCCCTCGATTAAGACTAAAACGAGAAGTGGTGCCATTTTTCATTCTAATAGAACTATTAGCATTGGAATACAGAGTTTTGATAGCTCTGCAGAAGATATCACCAAAACCAAATTTCTGAAGTGTAAGAAATATAAACTCATGCTCAATTGAGTCAAAGGCTTTATAGAAGTCCAGGAGAAGGATAAATGAGTCATCAGATATTAATGCTGAGTAGTCCAGAATATCCAAGACGAGTCTAATATTATTGGAGATGTGCCTGTTTGTCATAAATCCAGACTGTGTCTCATCTACAATATCGTCCAAAATATATTTAATTCTTCTAGCTAGCAATAGAGCTAGCTAGATATTTTATAATCATTATATAGGAGGCTTGTTGGTCTCCAGTTGTCTATAAAAAGTAGGTCCTTCTTAGGTTTTGGAATTAAAGTAATAAGTCCTTGAGTAAGGCTGGGAGGAAGAGTGCCCCTTTCAATACTTTCATTATAAACCTGCAACAAAAAGGGTGCAAGCTGAGAAGAGAATGATTTATAGAATTCAGCCACCAGCCCATCTGTGCCTGGAGATTTGTTCTTTTTAAGAAATTCAATAGATGTCAATATCTCTTTTTCAGTAATTGGACTGTCACAAAAAAGCCTATCAGCACTTTTAATCATTTCAACATTGTTTACAGAGTCAATAAATTGGGTAGCGACCTTTGCGTTATAATTGGATTCATACAACTTTGAGTAGAAATGACAACAAAATTGAGAGATAATTTTTGCATCATCACTGACCGTACCATTTATATTCAATTTATGAATAGTATTGGCTTTGGATTTTCTGGTTTTTCTAAGCGGAAAAAATAAGCAGAATTCTGGTCTCCTCTTTTTCTTTTTCTTGAACGAACAAAAGCTCCTTCAGGTTCTGGCGGTAAATCTCATCCAGTTTAGCTTGAAAGGACCTAAGACGTAATCTATCCTCCTCCGAGACCTCGTCTGGTGGGAGTTGATATATTGCGGAAATTTGAACAATTAGATTTTCTTCTTCTGCTGCCCTTGACTTAGCTATTTTTGCCCCATACTGTCTCAACATTTTACTCGTCTCAAATTTAAAAATTTCCCAGTTTGTGCCATAGGAATTCTCAATATTAGCCTTGTGTATAAAGTGTTTCAACAGTCGTGTGATTTCAGATTTTACAATTGTATGGCTCAAAAGCGAACTATTTAATTTCCAATATGAGGATCTATTAATTGCAATAGTAGGAAAGAGTTGCAGGTTAATATTGCTCTATGGTCCGTAAGTGGAGTTGTAAGGATATTGACCGTGACACTGTCCTTTGATAGACTACTTGATATTAACCAGAAATCAATACGCGATTTCCTTGAACCAGAACGGTTACTCCAGGTAAATGATATATCATCAGGAAATTTGTCTAGGGTCTGCACGCTTGAAGTACTCATTTTAAGTGCGATTACATCACCGCCACACGACGACGGCTGTCCCAATTCGAAGTGTACTCCAAATGATCAGGCATAAATCAAATTATTTCTGACACTCAGTCTGGATTTATAAAAGGCCGCTCAATTCATAATAATATCCGCCTTATTTTGGACTTGATTGACTACAACTACCTAATTGAAAACCAAGGTTTTGTTCTATTTTTAGATTTTTACAAAGCCTTCGACATGATAGAGCATGAATTTATGTTTCAAGCCCTTGATTTGTTCGGTTTTGGAGGTAACTTCATTAATGTAATCAAATTACTGTACAGAGATACTAACAGTTCAGTGTGTCTTCCTCGTGGCACCTCACAAAGATTTAGGATTTGCAAAGGAATAAAACAAGGATGTCCAATCTCACCAGTGCTGTTTATTGCAGCAACAGAAATGCTTTCCATACTGATTAAAAATGCTGAGTTTGGTAAGATATCTATCCTGGGTAAAGAGCTCTATATCAGCCAGTTAGCCGATGATACAACTATTTTCCTAAATAACCTGAATGAAATCCCCAAAATTCTGCAGATTATTGAAACTTTCTCAAAAGCTTCAGGGTTAAATTTGAATTTAAACAAATGTGAGATCTTACCCTTAAATGATTGTACTATTTCTAACACTTTTAATATTCCTGTTAAATCCACTGTCAAATATTTGGGTGTGTATATAACCAAGAATAAGACTGATTTAGATAACCTTAATATTTGGGAGAAAATCCAAATTTGTAGAACTCATTTAAATAACTGGGCTCAGAGAGACTTATCGATTCTAGGTAGAATTCTTCTCACCAAAATGGAAAGTATCTCCAGGCTAGTATATCCTGCATGTGCGGTAGGAGCGCCTAAATCAGCAATCAAATCTATTAACCAGCTAATCTTTGATTTTATATGGAAACGTAAAACCCACTATATCAGGCAAGGTAATTTAGTCAAACATTTTGAAGATGGAGGTTTGCAAGCTATTGAATTTGACAGCTTAAATGGCATCCTAAAAATAAATTGGCTTAGGTCATTTTTAAGAAGTCAGAATAGCCTTTGGTTTCACATTCCAAACAAAATATTCTCAGATGTAGGCAGAATTAATCTTTTACTTAGATGTGATTTTGACATAAAAAAACTCCCCATAAAGCTCTCTTCCTTTCACCAGCAAGTTTTATTATACTGGAAATTAATATACAAACATAACTACAGCCCACACAACACTCCCCTGTGGAACTGTCGCTACATAAACGCTGGAAACAAATCAATCTTTATGAAAAAATGGTACGATAAGGGCATCCAGTCAGTGATGATAGAGGTAAAATTTTATTAGAAGATTTCACCACCAATTATAATCTGCAAATAAATAACAAAGAATTTCAAAAAATTACTAAGGCTATCCCTCAAAACATTCTATGTACAGCATATAATCTTTGTCAAAACCCTGACAGTAGATCCCCTGACCTCCCTGAACTCTTGGTAAATGGGCATAACTTTACAGCTAACAGTCTAAAAAAACCTCCCAAATTAGGGAATTATTTACTAATGTTTTTATCCAAATTCCATCTCACATCTGTTCTCCAGTGATCAAAAGAAAGAGATCAGAAAAAATTACCTAAAACTTCCGATTCCTCCCAAAGCTAAGGAGGTCCACTACAAAATCCTCTCTGGTATTTAACTTTCCAAAGAATTTCTCAGATGTCGCTTTGCTATTGATAATAATTCTTGCTCTTTTTGTGATGGGGATATTGAATCAACAGAACATTTATTTTATGGTTGTATATTCTGTAAAGCCTGTGGAACGATGTGCACTACTGGCTCTTTCCAAAGATTCCAAACTTACTTGAATTTTCTAAAAATGATATTATCTTTGGTTCTCTAAGAAAAGAAAAGAAGCTTGAAAATGTTTTAAATGTAATAATTATTATGGGGAAATTCTTCATTCACAAATGTCGTTTTCTGAAAACAAAGCCGTCCCTTTTTACTTTTCACAAAGAACTCTGCCTCTTCCTCTCATCTGTTAAATTTATGGACAAAAAACAAGCTCTGGTTCTGAATCATAAGATTATTGAACTAGATCTGCTAGAAAACCCCTTAGGTATAATGTCTTTTTTTTCTTTGTTTGTTTGTTTTTTTGTTGTTTGGTTTTGTTTGTTTTCTTTCATTCTGTTTGGGGTTTGATTTTATTTATTTATTTGTTGTTGTTTGTACTTCCTGTTCATTATCTATCTTCTATATGTTGGAATTCAGCCTGTTCTGATACTATTTCATGTTGGGAAAATAGAATCTTCATAGAGATTGCCACAATTGTTGTACATTTCTGTGCAAATAATAATAAAAAAAATTTTTTTTTACTCCAAATGCGCCGTCGATTTCCCCAAATATCAAGCGTGGTCCGGTGCACGCTTCGTGGTCCCATATATCCCACAATTCATAGTGCGGCGGTGGTGTGGATAATTTTGCCGCAAAATACGGCAGAAGGGAGCGGCCGAAGAGTGAACTGTCAAAAGTAAGTACTGAATATTATGTCACTTATTTATGTGCGAATGTTTAATAATGAGGAACATTAAAACATTGCTGTTGGCCACATGTCGGCAAAGTTATGTGACATTAGTGATGTTTGTACTTTCAGCTTTTACTTGCTTTTAAAGCCTCTACATATATATATAGTTGACCTCAATCTCACAGAGAATGTGATGATTTTATGGATAATTAAAGTCAGTCATATATCCACAAACACAACAAGCTGAAAGTCAGTGATGCTGCTCGGTTTGCAGTCCTGAATATCACGGCACAAGCAGGATTCACTGCACTGTTAATGTTAGCTATGTTATATTGCTGCCTCTGTTCGGTGGTGTCGAGCCAAACGGACTTTAACGTGTGTTTGAACGAGCTGACGGTTCACTCGTTAAGCTGAAAGAAAGATGCTTTAATCACAGGAGTCACACATGTGTCCACTGCACCATCTGGGAACTCTTCTTGTTTAGCACTCGTAATAACACAAACACTAAATCCTCTTTCTCTTGTGCTTTTTTGTAGCAGTGTGTACACCTGAGACTGTCACCTGTCTGTCTGTCCTGCACTCTCTCTCTGTTTCTTTCTCTCTGATTGTGGAATAAAAGTATGAACATGTATTTATAAGTTACACTTGTGTTTGAATCCTGCAGCTTATCACACATTTGATTTCCATGTGTGACACCTGCAAGTGTCCAGAGTGAGGACAGACTGAGGGACCCACTGCTGCACATCATCTGTGAGGCTTTGCATCCCTGATGATCCACCAGGACAAACTCAGCAGTGTGTGAGGAAGAGGAGGAGGAAGAGCCAGTACCCAATGTACCTGAAAATAAATGTCCATGTTTTTTCCCGCAGTATTGGATTAGTGTTGTATTCGTTGCATCATAATGTTTATATGCTTTTCATATTCTGAGGAAAGTTGATCCATAGTGTTACAGCATAAGGATGTTCTGTGTTTGGATCATCTCAGCCTGTTTATGGCTCTGATATGTATTTATCATGTGGCCTGATTTTCTCACCCAATAAAGGAATATTTAATATATCAGTCTACTCTTCATACCAAAACATGCAGTTAATCACAGCTTCACTGAACTGAACGTTGAAGACATTGAGATATGAGCTGTCGACAGGTCGGTCTTTATAATGAAGATCCAGTGTTCCCACTCTCCAGCGCTCTGTGTGAAAGCAGCTGCTAAAACGTGAAAATGATTAAAAAATGCTGTTTGGTGACCCGCTGTGGGTCCGCGGACCTGCTGTTAGATGGTGACGAGTCCGTAGGCGGGTGGAGCTGTCTGGGGTCGTTCATGGCTCTGCAGCCGCTCACACAGAAAGATGGATAAATACTGTATTTGATTTAAATGCAGGTTTACCAACATCATAGTAGCACAAACAGAGCGTGCAGTTTCCTGCTGCTCTGCAGTCGTCGTCTTCTTCTGCTCCCTTTAGAGGTCCTCCATCTCCTCCTATCCCAGCATCCTCCTCTGTCACTCCAGCCCTCTGCATGTCCTCCTTTCTTTTGTTTAGTTGGCTTAGTTTGTATATCCTTATTATTTCTTTTTGCAAAAACTGGCTTGTATATTTTATAAGAGCACCTTTTCTCTGTTAATTCTGTCAATATGTATATAGAGCTGCAGAACACACAGCAGGGAGCTGGAATAAATTGATCTTTAACCTGGATTTTGTCAGGTAACTGTGACGGTCAGGCGGGAGCTGTTTGATGAGCTGACATGGTGTGACCAGCTATACTCTGCTGCCCTTTAACGTCTTATCTTTTTAATCCATACGTACTTTAAACTGTCCCTCATTCACCTCAGATATCCCTTCTGACCTGCCGAGGGTATGAGTGAGTCCAGCGTTGTGCAACGTTCAGCTTCCAGAGAGCTCAGCTCACACGCAAAGATCACAGCAGCGTGATGGCACATTCAAGCAGGAGCCCAGCTCAGGTCTGACAATAAATTCAAATAATAATGATAATCGTCCAGTGCTGAAACAGTAAAACCTGCAGTTCCTCTCATGTCCAGCAGAGACAGCAGTGAGTCAGTCCCGTGTTAAACCTCATGTTTACAGCCGGAAACTCCAGTCATGGTGGCCATGTCCATCTTTTATTTACAGTTAAACAGGGGCAGTGAGTGAGTGTGGTGTTTTAAATACAATTGAACTTTATGTAAATAACTCTATTGTTAGAGAGCCTCTATCTATTGTCAGTAACTTAAACACTTTCTTTATCTCATCTGTTAAGGAGATCAGTCAGAGCTTTGACTCAGTCGTATGCTCTGATAATGTGAATGATGTTGGTCAAAATTTGTTCACCATCACTCATATTTCAGACACTGAAGTTGCTAAACTAATTACAGGTTTAAAACAATCAAAAGAACTTGATGTATATGGTATTAACACAAACTTCCTAAAGGAACATATGGATTTGCTTGTATGTCCAACAACTCATGTTTTGAATATGTCTTTCAAACACTCCATTGTTCCAACAGATTGGAAAATTGCTGCAGTTACACCAATTCTCAAAGGAGGTGTGAAGACTGACATTGCTAATTGTTGCCCCATAAGCATACTCCCGGTTATATCTAAAACAGCTGAGAAGTGGGTGGTTAAACTCCTCACTGCTCACCTAGAAAACACCCAGCCCTCATTGCATCCATTGCAGTTTGGCTTTCGGGCACATCACTCCACAGATACTGCCCTGTGTATGTTAGTGGAGAACTTGAAGAGCCTGCTGGACAAGAGTCCCTGTGTTGGAGCTGTATTTTTAGATCTGAAGAAGGCTTTCGACTCTGTAAACCATCAGATATTGTTGTCCAGATTGACTCAGTTTAATATCTCCAGTCAGGCTCTTCAGTGGTTTGCCTCATATCTCTCACACAGGAAACAGTGTGTGGTGTTGGATGGGGTTAAATCTCCATATTTAGACTGTGATACAGGGGTTCCTCAAGGATCCGTTCTTGGGCCCTTATTGTTCTCTCTTTTCATCAATAACTTACCTGAAGTCTGTCCAAATATATTTACTCAAATGTATGCGGATGATGCAGTTATATATACGCAAGCAAATAGTGTCCAGCAGGTGGCAAAAGATCTTACAGCTGCTTTAGCATTAATGCGTAGCTGGCTGGAGGACTCATGCCTAATGTTGAACACCTCAAAAACTGTCTGCATGTATTTTTCAAAACGCCCCTGAAACTTGAAGCAGTCAAACATATTCCTGGATGGAGCAGAGCTTGAATTAGCTCCAGAATTTAAATATCTTGGGGTCATTCTAGACCCAACATTATCCTTCAAGAGTCACATAAATAAAGTGTCCCAGGTACTTAAATTTAATAATCGCAATTTTAATCATATACGTAATAATTTAAATATGAATGTTGCAAAAACTTATTTTTACTCAATGATCATCTCTCATATGGACTATTGTTTGACGTCCTGGTCACTTGTTTGTCCAACAACACTTAAAACTATTGAAAACATTTATAAAAGATGTTTAAAACTACTTGACAAAACACCGACTTCCTACCACCACTGTCATGTGTTAAAAAACATAAATTACTGAACTTCAATAACTTAGTGAAACTTAAAAGAGTGTGTTTAATATATAAAGTCTTGCACTCCCTTGCTCCACCACCACTAAAGCAGTTCATTAGGCATAAAGAAAGCTCAGACAGGACCACTCGAGCTTCAATCCGAGGAGACTTGTTTATACCCTCTCTGTCAAGGGAGGCCATCTGTGGAACAGTCTTTCTCAACCCATTAGAGAATGCTCTACACTCAATTTGTTTAAGGCAAAGGTTAAAAACTGGTTTTGGACAAATCAAGTGTGTGATCATGTATGAGTTGTATAGTTTTAATGTTTTATTTGGGAACAGAATGGTGTGTATGTGTAAGTTTGGTGATGGAGTTTTTATTATGAATGAATGATGAATTTTTATGAATTATTATGTCTATTTTTTATGTTTAAGGACAACAGATGGAAATTAGCCCTTGGCTATAATCTGGTATGTTTACATTCATGTAATTTTTTTTTACATTTATGTTCATTAACATGCACTGTCCTAAATAAATAAATAAATGGGACACCTGTGTCTGTCACACCTGGGTTTTATCACCAATGGGGGGGCGGGGTCACAGAGCTTGTACATATATTAGAATTAAGATGAATAAAAGAAAAAATAAACGGCGTGCTGATGTCACCACTCTGACCTCTGTGTGGTTTTACCTGCTGCGTCTCATCATCACTGTAAATGATTGACTGAATTCTCGGGGGGGGGGGGGCAGTGCTGATCACACTTTAATTCTGAAGGATGAAACGACCAGGCAGAGTTGAACTTTGACCTCTGAGCGGGCCAGAGGAGGGTCTTCATAAACGCTGAGCAGAGGTGCTGCTGTGTTAGTGTGGAGGAGGCCTGCAGCCCATCATGGGTAACAGGAAGCTGTGTCTGCTGCTGCTGCTCAGCTGCTGCGCGCGGGCTCGTAAGTACCGACCCGTCCTCGTGCACGCACACGAGGACGCTCTGTTAGTCTCACTCAAGCCGTTTTTCTACATGGATGAAAAAGTTGTTCTCTCACTGATCTCTGGGATCTTTCATTTTTTTCTTTCCTACTTTAAACTCGGTGCTTCCAGCGGTGTAGTCGTCCTCACGTCCACCTGTCCATTTGACTCCAGCCGGAGACACGGGTCCCCTTTGGGGCGCGTCAGCTTTTCATGCAGTTCATATTGTAAAAGTGTGAATATGACCCATCAGATCTGAGACAGGAAACACTCGTCTCTCTGATGTGTGCCAAACACAACAAAAATCACTTTTTACACAAACAAATCTAAATTTCAAATGTTTATATTCGAGTGTATAATGTTTATTTCTAATGGAAAGCTTCAGTCGTTGGGTGTGATATAAAATATTTGGCTCTTTTTTAAGGTTTTATTATAATGGCGTCCTTCTGGCCTCTAGAAGCCGCTCTCATTACTCGAATATTAAAATACTGTTAAGTATGTTGATCGTGTTTTCTTCCAGAGGACGAGCAGGACGTGGACCAACAAACTCCAGCGTGTCAGTGTAAGTCATCCTCACTCTTAAACATGCAAACTCGTTTTTATTCATTTTTATTAAGTTTGAGCTGAAAATATTAAATATTTAAAGAACTCTGGACTTTCTGCTCGCTGGAGAAAGTCGAGTGTGTGCACTGTGTGCAAACACACACATCGACCTGCTAACAAATCAATGGCGCACTGATAAACGCACGGCCTGTTTTCTGGCTCGTGGACTCCTGTCCTGTTTGTGAATGAGAGCTGCTGCTCACTCTTAGAACAGCACTCACCTGCGACGGGGTCAAAGGTCAGCTGCTGAGTCGTGGTGTGGAAAGCCAATCCTGAGATGAAGCAAGAGGAGAACCATCGAAGCCTTTTCACATAAAGGAGCAAAGCCCTGACCATGTGACCCTCTCCTCCCCCCGCAGCAGCATCCAGATTCAAGGCCTTCAGGAAGTACGTGTATCGGTACAGCACAGAGAGCCGGAACAGCGTGACCGGCGCCGCCGACCTGAGAGACGGCCATGCGCTCACCTGTCAGGTAAACAGCTGTTTATGCGTCCCGTTTTTCACCTGATGACACGATGTTCCTCTCTGACCGTGGCTCTGCTATCGCCGCTCGTCAGGTGGAGGTCGAGGTCCCCCACCTGTGCAAGTTCATCATGCACACCAGGGGCTGCACCCTCAGGCTGGCTCCCAGCTCGGACGCATTCCAGGCCGCCATGGAAAGGTGAGTGCAAAAACACAGACTGTATATTAAAATGGCATGCTGCTGCCATCTTGGTTTTTGGAGCAGTGAGCACATTTGACCCCGACAGGCTCCGACACTCTGCTCCCCCCAGAAAACATTCGATGTGTTACGTTTTAAAGATCGAGCCTTCGTGTCCACAGCAGCGGCGTGTTCAGGAGCAGCACCTTCACCGGCTGAACACGCCCCCCTCTGATCAGGTTTCACTGTCTTTGTTCATCCAGGAACCCTCTGAAGTTCACCCTGCAGGGAGTCTCCAACATTCAGCTTTACCCCGACGCCGACGAGGCGATCGGCATCCTCAACATCAAGAGAGGGATCGTTTCTGCTCTCATGGTGCCAGACATGGAGGACCAGCAGGGCAGCCGCACGGTGAGCGTCCTCTGAAACACTCCAAACCACAATCAGTGTTGTCACAGGAAATAGTTTATTTCAGGAAAAACAAAAAGATTTCTTTTATCAGGGTTTTTTTTCTGTCAGTAAAGAAATTCAAACTTACCAAGAGTGGAAAACATGAAGGTTTTGGGTTTTAAGCCCACTTCCTGCTTCAACTATGTGTTTGTATCCACAAGATTAGCAAAGGTCACAGCAGGGTAACGCCTCTTCACTGCATTCAGACGTGACGAAGACGACCTGCTGATGTTCAGCCTGAGCTTCAGCATCGCGAAGAAAAGTGATTTCACTGACTGTGGCTGTGGCGAGGTTGTTGAGGAAATATCGGTGAGCAGCAGGGAGGAAGTCCTTGTTGATGTCACAGGAGAACGAGCAGGAAGCTGATGGGAAGGAAACAGGAACTCAAATAAACTCGTGAGAAGACCATCTCTGTGCCTTGAAGCAGATGGGCTCCAGCAGCAGAAGACCACACTCGCAAACAAAGGCAACGACTGACACAGACTCATAAAACAGGACAACAGCAGATGGGAAACCGTTTCCTGATTTCTGCTGCAAATGCATGAAAGCCTGTATCGGTGCTCAGGCTGCGGTGTGATGGTGTGATCCGTTGGGCCCCTGACCACGCTCACTGTGCCCATCCCTGTGTGACCTCAGGACCTGTCTACTATCATCTTTTCTGCTGTTTTCTCCTTTTTCAGAGCACCGTGCACGGTCAGTGCGTCACTCTGGTGAACTCGAGCAGTGATGTTGCCACAGGTGTGACGCTGGTCAGAGATCTGTCCCAGTGTGACCAGTTCTACAGCAGAGAGCTGACCAACAGCCCGCTGGCCCTGCTGCAAAGACTGGTGGGAACTCAGAAGCAGTTTGTTCTTTTCTTTACCCTCAGTTTGATTTCCTGATTACTGCAGAAACAAATGCACAAAGCACCCAGACAGCTCAACACACCTTCATGATGTAACATCACCTGTAATTATTCTACTTAATGTTGTCCTGTCTGTGAGCTCGCTGAGGCTGACCGCAGACCTCGTGACAGTAATGTCACAGTAATACAGCCTCCGTGTCACAATAGTCACGAAAAAGGAGTTTAAATGGTGCAAACATGGTTTCTGAAGTCAGGTTTGTGTTTCCAGCACAGCCCGATGTCCAAGCTGATCACAAGCACTCAAAGCTGCAGCTACCAGTTTGATCGGAGGGAAAGGCACATCACCACAGCCTCGTGCACAGAAAACCACAGCTACCTGCCGCTCTCCCACGCGTGAGTCACCGTCTGACTGCATGTTTGTGTGCACGCACAGGGCGCCGTTACGCCTCAGCTTTAATCTGCTCTGCAGGGACAGCACGGTGTCGTCGGAGCTGACGCAGGAGCTGCGCTTCCAAAGCAACAGGAGGACCAGCAACAGAGACTTCAGTGAGTGAGCTTTCCAGTCAGCTGTGGAGTTTCACACCTGGGGATTATTGTTGCGCTCACACTTAAACTGCGGCCCTCTGACCTTCTGTCTGCAGTCAGACGAGGGTTCAGAATCAGTGTTTTATCAGTCCCTGATGTGGTTACAGTCGCTCCGGGACAATAAGAACCATAACAGAGTGTTAAATGCAAGGAAATGCTCTAATACACACAAATAGCTCAGTTATAAGTGTCGAGCATTTTTTTCAGAGGTGAAATATGTGTGATTGACATTTTACTCTAACCTGTAAAACTTTATGTTTCTCTGTAGAGCATCTGCAAAAGAGTGTAACTGCTGCTCTGTGTGCTGTGCATTAGCTGGAGGAGTTGTACAGGGAGAAGTCCACAGGCAGGAATGATGTCCCGTGTCATTCAGTGGTGCATTATGGGTAATCTCAGTCTCTCACTGAGCGTGCTCCTGTGACTGACCAGCACGTCATGGAGTGGGTGGGAGGTTTGTCCAGCATTGTCTTTATCTTGGACAACATCCATCTCGACACCACCCTAAGGGAGTCCAGCTCCATCCCCATATTACTGGCCTTGTGATCAGTTTATTGAGTCTGTTGGCGTCTGTGACCCTCAATCTACTGCCCCAGCATGCAACAGCATAGATGGTAGCACTGACCACAACAGACTCAGAGAAAATCCCGACAGATGTTGAAGGACCCCTCCTGTAGAGGGCAGTAACAACCACGGACCTAAAAATAAAAGAAATAACTCTGGAAGCACAACCAGCTGCACACATCTCTATTTTGTGATTTCCTTCACATTATTTCTGAAGTCGTATCAAGTTCACCAAAAGCACCAAAACATGCAGTTCCTCTAGTGTCCAGTAGAGGCAGCAGTGAGTGAGCCCCCCACAGACTGATGTTAAAACTTTACAGCAGAAACAAACATGGTAATAGCCTGATACACAAACAGTTTGGTCTCTGTAGATAATTTCCTGGTTTGTAACACCTGTTTAAATTGACTTAAGGCTTAAAGTTTGCATTACTGGGGCGTGGCCTCTTTGACTGACAGGTGGATGGTGACACAGGTGGCTATAGCTGTCTGCTAGCTTCACCTGAACTGGACCTCTGGACCGTGTTTGTGCTGTTGGATCCCTTTTTGAGGACTTTTAATGACATTATGTGACCAATAATAAGGCTGCTGGGAGGTCACTGACTAACAGATCATCCAAGAAGTCTGACATTGAGTTTTAGTGAAGTTTGAGGATTTAATTTGGACAACAAAATATTGTCAGTTCTGAATTCTGAAGGCTTGAAATGTGGGTGAGGTCATGTGACCACATCCATCCATACACGTCGGTGCAACAGGCAGCTGCACCCCTACATGGCCAGCAGGAAAATAATTGAAGTCTCTTCATTAAAGTTTTATAAACCACTGCTGACGTCCATTTTTAAATGAGACTCACCTCTTACTGGGAAATGAATAAGTGACATCACATGTGTCTGTGTGCAGGTGTGGAGCGCGACCAGGTGAGGCCCCTTCACTTTGAAGATCCTGAAGATAAATCTCCAGTGCAGACGGGAGACGATGTTCTGACCACCTTACGGGAGCTGGTGACGTTAGCAGGCTCAGACCAGGGTCAAAAAAGGGCGGGGCTTTTCCATAAGCTGGTGTCCGGCCTGCGCGCCCTGAGGAACGAGACCCTGAGCCGGGCGGTCCCTGAGATGCGAGCGGCATCAGGCTGGCTCACCTGGCAGGCCCTGTTCCAGTGCGGGACCTCAGAATGCACCAGCGCCATCCTGCAGATTATCCGGACCATCGACGGCGTTTCCCTGGAGACAGACGCTCTGGTCTACGCCCTGAGTCTGTGGGCTGACCCTGATGCTGCACGTGTGCGAGACATGCTCAGCATGGCTCAGTATAAACAGAGCAAGCCCATCATGTACGCTCTGGCCAACACAGTGAAGAAGTAAGGCTATGATGCAGTGCTTCAGGTGACCACTAGAGGGAGACCCATGGTCCCCATGGCTCAGTGTCACATGTGAGGAAGTATCGGTCATGGAGGTGGAACCGTCGTCAGCCATAAAAGGCCGACAGGGCGTGCTCGTCACCATGCTGGGCAGACAGCGTGGTGTTGCTTAGCACACCCTTGATCATAACAGTTTCCATCTCAGTCATGCCTTTAACCTGCAGCATCACGTATCATCTGACCTGAGCAGCTGACCACACTCTTTTTCATCCACAGGATCCATAAAAACGCGGTAACGCCGGAGGTCACGGATGTGCTCACAGACGTGTCAAAGTTCATGGAGGTGCTCTTAAACGACTGCTCAGTCCCACACTACGACTCTGACCTTCTTCCTGACCCCGCAGAGATGTCCTTCCTCGTCCTGAGGGTACGTGAAGCGTGTCGTGTAGTTTTAGATCCATGGACGTATTCTTCTGCTGAAAGCTGTCTCGGGGCTTCAGTCCTCCGCATAAATGTTGATTTCTAATCTGCAGGTCGTTGGGGTCATGGGTCAGGCCATGCAAGCCGTCAGCCCCAGCCTGATCTCGTCCATTTTACGATGTGCAAAGAAAGCAGAAGTCCCACTATCACATCAAAAGGCAGCCATACAGGCCTTTAGACGGATGGACGTCAGTGATGAGGTAAAGTCTCTCTCTTACATGGACACACACAGACTGATCTGGGAATGATTGAAACAGTCCAAAAATGACATGTCAGACTCATCTGCTCATTTTGAATCTGAGAACGTCTGAGAACCATCATCATGAACGTAGCTCATCACTGCATCCACACAGGAAGCTCAGACTGAACCAGAAACACCTCCACCTCCTCTGAGCTTATTTAAGGTGGACTGGCGCCAAGTAGAAGCTGTGGTAATTCCTCTGGGTTGAGGAGGAGAGGAATCACCACAGCTTCTCAGCTTACAGGTTAAAGCAGCATCTCTGCTAGTATGGCAGGGGGCATGAGTACAGTCATGACCACTGAAACATCTGGAGCCACAAACACAAGAACACACCAGTCCAGCTCCTCAGTTCAAACACCTGCACAGCAGGTACCCACAGACATACTCCTGAACATTTCAAATGTGAGGCTGGCATCAAATTCAAAATGAACAGATACTGACTCTGAAAATGTTCAGTATACACGTGATTGTATTCACTCCCCGTGTGGTTGGTCACAGGTCAGAGATGTGTTCGTGGAGGTGTACCGGGACGATCACAGCCCCATAGAAAAGCGTGTAGCAGCTTTCCTGATTCTGATGAAGAGCCCGGACCGAGCGACCATCAGAGACATCGTCAGCAGTTTGGAGAACACGAGGGACGAGCAGCTCAGGAGCTTCGTGGTGTCTTACCTGAACAACATCAGGAACTCCGACAAACCACAAATACAGCAGTGAGTGATCATCCATGAAGCCGGTGCTGAACGACCAGGGATGTCCTGCAGGGGGCGACTCCTCTGAAATCTGATTGTATAGAGGTCTGTGAGAAAAGGAGGCGGATGGTCATCTCTGAGCTCAGTGAACTCTTTCAGTGCGCTCTGCCTCTAGTTTCAGGTCTGACTGAAGAAAACATGAAGTTCATTTTGGAAACGATTTATGGCGGGGCTACTTTGTTACTTGCACCTGAGCGTCTGCTGTCTGGGTTTTATGTCAGGTTGGTTCGATCGAAACATCCAGAATGTTCACTCGACGTTTTTAAACATCAAGACTTCAAAGTGTGTTTGATTCTGAGGGCAAAGACAGGATTGGATGATGATGGTTACAGGGCAATGATAGAAACCCTGCGGCCTGTTTGACGCTGCGGTGGTTACATCCTCCTGTTATAAACAATCTCAGATTGGAACAGTATTACCTGCACATTGAACTCATCCTCCTATTTTATTCGTGTTTCCAGCACATTCACACATTTATGTTATTATGTGATGACATAAAATGGACTAAGTACCAAAACTACAGACAGACAAAGTCAGAAACTCGCTGAGCAGCCACATCTTTAGCTGGTTGAAATCAAAGTAAAGTAAAAAATAAACTGAAGTTTTCTGAATGACAGTACTGCAGCAGACTTTAAAAATAAGAAATAAACAGAAGCTGAGGCTGACATGTGTAATGAGCAAAGATGGTATCGCTCCAAATATCAGAGTGCAAAGTGGAGAAAGGACAGGAACCATCCATCCAGGCTTCCCTGCTCTGTACCTCGTTAAAGCCCTCGTTAGGCTTTCACAGCTGAGGGACTTAAGTTAAAGCAGAGAAAGAAGCTTTGTTTGAAAATACAATCATATTGTCACAGATTGTACATGCACTTCTTCACCTCACCACTAGATGTCTCATGTACAGTCTGTATCTGTGATTACTCTGGGCTGATAGATGCCACCGTAGCAAGAGGAGGGCACCTGCCGGGGATCTGTACACGACTGATCATGACTGAAAAACAAACAAAAGCGCTGCTGATTCTGCATTATATTAATAAACACTATTAAATATCATTTATTGTCCTTTCCAAAGACTCAGGGAGTACACCGAGTTGGCCCTGAATGGCCAGCTGTCACCCACAGGCGCCATCTTTGACGGCATGTCCCGCAACTACAAGCTGGACTCCTCCTTGGGATCAATCCAGAGCAATATCATCTTTGATGGAAGCGACACCTTACCCAAGGAGATGATGCTGGAGACCACGCTGAAGGTGTTTGACTACAGCTACGACATCTTCGAGGTATTATTATTTCATCTGCAGTACAAAAATCAGTTTTCTGTTGAGGTCCAAACATTTAAAATCTCCTTTCTAAGGTCGGTGTTGAAGGAACGGGATTCGAACCAACGATCGATGCTCTTTTTGGGGAGAGAGGTTTCCTCCCTGAATCCATTTCCAGACTGATGTACTTGGCGCAGGACAAAGCCCCAATCCTCAAAGCCATTTTGGACAGAATAGCACCCCAACGAGACAGAAGGAAGAGACAGGTGAGAGGTTCTCCGCGTACACGGAGCTACCACATGAGCAAATGCTATGTCACATGCTGAAACACAGACTGTCCTGCGCTCTCAGATCCCAGAAGACTTTCTGAAAGACATGGCAGACAGTATCCAGAGACTTGTGAACGATGTGAGCTCCTCTCCAGCGCCTGAAGCCGCCGCCTACCTCCGACTTTTGGGGAATGAGATTGGATATCTGAAGACCGGCGAGATGAGGAAAATGTTTGAGACTCTGTTCATGTACTACCACGTCTTCATCAGGGTACTACCTGCCCAGGTGGGATTTTCTGTCTCCTGACCGTTTGGTGTGTTGATCGTGGCAGGAAGTGGCACACAGCTTCAGTGTGCATCGGTGCAGCCAGCATGGCGACATTAGAACAACAGTTCATAACATCAGGAGAGAATCACAGATGATTTAGTTCATTAGTTTTGTTTCACTTTTTAATTTTATTTGCTGCTTAGGTTTAGGATCTAAAAACTACTCTGGAGCAACCTTTGTGCTTTTAGAGGATCCAGATGTGACAGAGGACTCTCCCATCATGTTTGTTTTCTCCTGTTTTCTTTCCAAAAGGTGTTCTCTGAACTCATATCCAGGACTGACAATGAAGTCTTTGCCCACTACATCTTCATGGAGAATGCCTTTGCTCTACCCACCACATCTGGCTTCCCTCTCAAGTTCTCACTGGCTGGTGTGTTTGCACCAGGTGTCAGAGGAGGCCTGACGCCCTCGGCAGCGGTATGTTAGCTGCTCTTCATCACATTACAAGTCATGAATCCCAGACAGGCCAAAAAAACAAAAAACAAATACAACTTGCAACCTGTAGGATATAGAGCTGCTGCATCGGATGCAAAACACTGGTATATAAACATTATTCCAAAGGTATATGGACAACAAGATATAATATGTAATACATCTTTAAATACAAGATTTACAATATTTTTTTAATATTTTTTTTCTGGATATGTTCCTGATCATAACTTTCTAAATTGTCAGACAGTTTTATTTGCTATTGTCCAAGTTTAATAATGTTCTTTGGTCTGTTCCTTTCATATTTGTAGTTATCTGTGCCTGTTTAGCTCGCTGTTTTTAACTCTCCATGTTATTCCCATGCATGAAGGAAGCTCCGGAGTTATGGTTGTGAAAAAGCTGGAAGAGAAATGACATTTTTCTTCAGGGTCCCCAGGCTTGGTATATAAAGTTAAAGTACAAAAATGTTCATGCATATATTAAACACCATGGAATATATGAAAGAATGTTTCACTGTTAAAAAAAATCCTAGAAAACAGTAATATTCTGGCAGCTGGGGCCCAAAATAATACCAGAAAATACCAGAAAATACCAGAAAATAACTTTCTCATAAAAATATGGTTATTTTCAGTAATGACACTACAGTTTGTTGCCCTAATTTTACATGGGGATTCTGCCTTTAGTGCTTTTAAACATTAAATTAGGAACATTTTAATGTGATTAAACAATTACCTATAAACAAGGTCAATGAATGTGGCAATAGGAATAATAATACTTAACTATACAGTTAGCAGTTGGTTTAGATAATAATGGATTGCATGCCCTGGGACAGAGGCGAGGCTGCCATATCGCACCATCGGCCCCTCTGACCATCACCAGTAGGCGGCAGGTGAAGAGTCGTAACCACGGACACAACGACCGAGACTGTCCGAGCTGGGGCTCGAACCGGCAACCTTCCGGTTACAAGGCGAACGCCAACTCTTGAGCCACGATCGCCATGAATAGCAATAATAATAATTATTATTATTTGATGTAAAAAAAGTTTATAAGAATCATTTTATATATTTTTCCACAGCATTACTTTTGAATTTAACAGTTCAATCTGGTGAAAAAAATTGTAATATAAAAGTATTTTACAGTTTTGTTCTGTTCTTCTAGAATATCATTACATTTACATAAATAGACTGATTTCACATTTCAAATGTAAATTAACGTAAAACCACTGTAAATGTAATAAAACACAATTTTCTTGTTTTTCTTTTGTCTGTTTAGATTGTTAAAATTCATTCACAAATGCATCATAATTTCACAAATATTTGTCCATTATTTGAAAGATTGAACTGTTAAATTAAAATGTAATGCTATGTAAAAATAAATAAATAAATATATAAAATTATTCTTATAAACTAAAAAGGAAAAAAGAAAGAAAGTAGAAACAAGTCATGAATCCCTGTGTTACAGCTGCTCTGTGTCTCTGCAGACTGAGTTGTCCTTCATGCCTTCGGTTGGACTGGAGTTCATCACCCAGATGGGCGTGCACATTCCAGACTACGTGGACGCCGGGATTCAGACGCACACCAACATGTACCATGAAAGTTCCCTTAATGCTAAAGCTACAGTTAACCGAAGGCAGGTCAAGCTGTCCATCCCTGCTCCTCAGTCGAACACTCAGCTGTTCAGCGTGAGGTCAGTGACCCACAGTCTTTCTCTGTGTGAGTTGTGTTGTTCTCACTCACCTCACTCCACGTTCTTTCTGAAATGCAGCACCAAGGTGCTGTCTCTGTCATCTGGTCAAACAACGACGGGGCCATGCAAGGCGGGAGACCGGGCCGACTCAGTCGATTGCCAGCCTCTGTTCAGTGGTCTGAAGCTCTGCACAGCAGCGCGTTACTCCAATCCTACCTCTGTGGATCAGGCACCATGTTCCCCCCTAACCGGAGAAACCAGGTAAGAAGGTCAATCAGCTCATCTGAGTTGATCCTTTGTGATTTGACTTTGACATCTAATGCTGCTTTTTACCACACAGCTAACAAATCCTGGATTAATGACAGTTTGTTCTTTCAGGTTTGCAGTTGAAATCCAGCCAACAGGAACAGTTTCAGAGTACACCGCCACCATCGCAGATGAAACGGTCAGAGAGGGCAAACGAGGGCGCCATAAGGTGGAAACGCTGAAATTAACCCTGAAGGCAGAAGGTAACGCTATTAAATATGATGTCTGGACGTGTTTGTGTGCAAGCTCAGTTCATAAGACTGAGAAGGTTAAACCATCATGCTCTCCCAGCTCTCCCAGCATCATGAACAAATATGAGTCGTTCTCACAAAACAGAGGGTGCTGTGCTTACTTTGGCTCATATCTGTCTTCATCATATTTTATATCTGGGCAGGGACAGCTCAGTAGGAGTGGTCGCCCATGATCGGAAGGTCAGGGGTTCAAATCCACTGAACAGCTACCCTGAGGTACCCTTGAGCCCTTGTCCCTGTACGCTGCTCGCCGGGCGCTGCATTGGTGGCTGCCCACTGCTTCACACAGTGAATGGGTTAAATGCAGAGAGGATTTCCCTATGGGGATCAATAAAGCACACATTATATAAATCCTTGTTTTCTTTAAACTGTTGTCAGGGATTTTGGAGTGTCTTTGGGGTGTAATGGTTCATAAAAATGAAGCACATTTTTGCTGACGCGTGTATTCTTTTCCTGTGCGTACTGGATAAAAGTCCACCTGTTGCTCCCTGCAGCTAACAGCCGGCTAATTACTTTAATTTTTATCTTAACAGGCGACGATTCATCGGAGGCCTCAGCAGCTCTGAAATACAATCGCTTAAAAAACATCGTCTCTGCTGAGGTCGTCATTCCTGACTATGACGTGGAAGCAGGAGTCAAACTGGTTTTAACCGAGAGCGGTGCTGAGAGGAAGATGAGGGGCATCACCGTCGATATCACCAACAAGAACATCCCACAGCTGACGCTTGTTGGACGTGCCAGGTACAGAGTTCATGAAACGAGTCTTGGGTCCTTTCTGAGGTTTTGGTTGTGCTGAGTGGATGGGAAGCCGACAGTACACGTCTTTGTTTTAAATGCAGGCTTAGCATGATGAATGATGGCATGCTGCAACTCCAGATGGTCGTTCCTTCTCTGAAAGCCGATGCATCTCTCACTGCAAACTTAAAGAAGGATGAAGATGTGGTCATGGACCTGGAGACCATCGTGCACCTCTCTGAGATATCATACCAGCAAAAAGCTTCCCTAAAATACGGTAACTGTGCCTCCTCTCATCGATACAGGGGACAGCTGCATGGATTCCGTCATTTGAGGGTTTTCTGGGTTTTCTCTCCAGATAATGACAAGTTTGAGGTGGAACTGAAATCTGACCTGAATTCAGAGACGCAGAAAATGATCCCTAATGTGGAGGATCATCGCAGGCAGCTTCAACAGCTCGTTGATGAGATCCTGGACCAGAGGGTGGCGAAGACAGACATGAAACTGCGTCACATCATCACAAAAGGAATCGAGGTGTCATAAAACATCGGGTTCAGTGTTACGCAGCTTTTACAGGCAGTTTTACAGCTTTACAGTGAGATCTAACAGGTCTTTGTTTCACTTTGAAGGCGGGTAACATATGGCTGGACAAACTGACGGCGCACATCCCCACTCTGGCAAACCTGCGAAGTAAGAGAAGCCTCTCTGATCTCACTCTGCCAGCTCTGCCAGAAAAACTGTTCCTGCAGTCGTAAGTGTTTAACAAAATCAGCCTCCAGATATGAATGGGCTCCACCTGTTCTGCAGTGCTTCAGTGTTCACCTTTCATTTTACCTCAACAGCGACACTTTGTTCCGGTACCAGTTCAACAAGGACAAGATGGCCATCTCACTTCCTCTTCCACTTGGAGGCAAAAAGTCCGAAGAGCTGAACGTACCAAACTCCCTGTCAGTGCCCCTCATAGATTTACCACAGATAGGTCTGTACATCCCACCCAGGGCCTATCAGCTCCCGCGGTTCACCATACCACCGTCTCTGGATTTGTCTCTCCCCCTTCTCGGTCTGGCTGCAGCATCCACAAAGATCAGCAGCAACTTCTACAGCTGGGAAGGCTCGATCTCTGGGGGCAACAACACCGCCGATGTCCCCAGCTACACTGCACAGTTCAGGGCCACGGCCCAGTCACCTTTCAGCCTGTTGTCATACAAGCTTGAAGGTAAAAAGTTATTCTTCCGTCAAGTCACTTAAGACCAGTGTTGGTCAAGTTACTTGAAAAAAGTAATCAGTAACTAATTACTGATTACTTCCCCCAAAAAGTAATCCAGTTACTTTACTGATTACTTATTTTCAAAAGTAATTAATTACTTAGTTATTTAGTTACTTTTTAAAAACACAATTTACAACCTGAATAGGTGATAAAACGATAGATCTTTCAGCCCAATTCTACTTTTTCTGCATAATCCATCATACAAAATGTAATCAAATGGAAAAGTATGTTTTTTTAAAACTTGTTTTATCAGTTTTAATCTTTTAACTTTATGCATCAAGCAAAAATTTAATTATATGCAACTTTCTCTGACTGGAAGAAATTTGTTTAATATTTAAACCTATTTTCTGCACATTCCAGCACATAAAATAAAATAGTTTTTGTGTTTACACTCACTCTTTCAAATAGATGCAAGTAAAACACAGCAGAAAATAAATAAAATCAAAGACTAGCGGTCCTGTTGCTCTATTTTCACCTGTAAAGCAGGAGTGGGGCAGGCGGAGGTTTACCCTGGTGCAGGTGTGCCGCAGCGGTCAGTGGAAGAATCCGCGAGTTTCTCTGTGAATTTCCCATTACGTCGTTGCGCACTCGGTGCTTGTTTAGGGGTTTTTTTCGCTGTAAAAAGAAGTTTTCTTCCCACGCACAACGGACACTAATGTTTTTGTCACTTTTTATGGAATCAAACTTAAAATAAGGTCAGTACTTCCACGCTTTAAACGCTGCACGCTCATACTCTCTCCCGCACTCGATATATTATCCATTGTTGATCTGCACACAGCTGTTGCCACGAACGTCGCACTCGCTTACGTCACTGTCATGAGACATTCTCGCAAAAAAATCACGGTTTTAGTAACGCAGTAACGCAGCGTTCCTACGGGAAAGTAACGGTAAGCTAATTACCGTTTTTGCAATAGTAATCCCTTACTTTACTCGTTACTTGAAAAAAGTAATCAGATTACAGTAACGCGTTACAAGTAACGTGTTACTGCCCATCTCTGCTTAAGACTCTATGAAATCTGACAGGATAAGATTGAGGCTGGCGAACAATGAGCTCTGCGCTCATGAAGTATTTAAATCAGCAGGTGTGGTAGGCTCATGCACCTGTCAGCCAGAGCGTCATATTACTGTTAAGTTGGTCTTTGTTAAGATCAGTTTGAGTCAGACTCTATGTTGGTTTTACGGCAAAGAGAGATCGGACCAGTGGGGTCCTCTGAAAACTTCCATGTACTGTGATATTTCTGCAGAGTCATTTCCTGTTACTGGTTCAGCCGTGGTCAGGAACAGTATTGATTAGTGCACATTTGGGTTGTGGTCCAAAACAAACTGCAAGTGCAGCAACAGTAAGATCAACACCTCTCAATCAGTGCCTGGAAAGCCCTGATGGTGCAGTGAGAAGAGTCTTCACTCACCAACATTTTGTCTTACAGCAAGTAAAACGTCATGCTTCCATGTTTGCATACTAATATAGTATCATTTGTGTCTGTTTTAAGGCACCGGGATGATGTCGGGAAGAGGCGATGATAATCTCAAGTATCTTCTGAATAGCTCCTTCAGCCATAGCCTCATCGACACAAGCGTCAGCGTCTTAGAAACATTAAGGGTGATGGACAAACTCAAGGCAAGAGCCAATTACAAGATGGAAGCTTCTAGTGCTTTAGGCTTGCAAGCCACCCTCTACTACTCTGCTCATGCGACTTCCTCCCTAAATTCAGACGAAGTCTCAGGAGATGGCACCATCAACGGACTCCTCAAAATTGGCTCATTCCACACCAATGCTTCCTACCTTCACAGCTACAACCTACGCCCACTAGATCGAGAAGGACGAGGAGAATCCACTCTGCAGTTTGACTCACCAGTCCTACAAGTTCACAACACAGTCCGTGGAGTCTGCAAAAACTCAGAGTTATACATCGTGTCCCAAACGAGCGCTCAGAGGGACATGCTCCAGCATGTGGCAGAACTCAGATATAAGGATGCACAGCTGACCCTGAAGTGCAGCGCCTTGGCCAAAGCCATGGGGGAATCACTAAGTAACCAAGTTGAGTTTGGAGTGTCCAACCAAATGGCCCTTCTCACAATTGAATCCCAGGCATATGACGACAAAAACAGGGTATACTCCTTGATATCAGGATCTCTGGATTCAAATGGGCTTCAGGTAAACTCTGAGGGTTCCCTCACCTTAGAAACAGGGCGTGTCTGGCATAAGGCTTCTGTAACAGCTGGAAAAAATGGTCTGACAGCAAGTGGCACAAACAGCATACAGTGCAGTCCTGTGACAGTGGAGAACGTCTTCAACTGTGCGATAGACAGCAGTGGAGCATCCCTGTCCTCCTCTACCAAAGCGATGGGTGACGAGAGCAGAGGGGAGCTGAAAATTGAGGGTGAAGTCACAGCTGCTAAAGCCTCTCTTTACGGTGACCTGAAGGGATATGCGTACGACGCAACGACATTAAGCAGCGTGAAAATGATGCTGGACAGAAGAGCTCTGAGTTTTACCGGAAACACAAAGGGAACACTCAGACAGATGAAAACAGAAAACAGCCACAAACTCACCCTCACCCTGTGGACTCTCAGCCTCCGCTACGAGTCAAACAACTTCATCTGTGACGATATTTACTACAAGCAAGACACCAAGCTCGATGTGAAGCCATTTTTTACGCGATTCAATATGAGAAATGACCTCCGGTTTTATGACGTCGCTTTGAACCACGAGGGTCACGTAAGGCTCGAGCCAGTTAAGGTGGATCTCCGTGGAAGCATGACTGCAGCTCACAGAGAGCAACACAGCGTCAAACATACCTATGAACTCACCTATGACTCACCTATGGCTGGCACCATGAAATACAGCACATCTGGAAACGTGATGGACGCCCAGCTCAGTCACAGCTGTGAACTGGAATTTGCTGGACTGTCTTTAACATCAGACTGTGAGGCGCAGGTAGACTCTGCACCTGTGCGGTTTAACAGCAGCGTTCGCACCATGGCACTGCCTTTTCGCCTCACTGTGGATGCTGGTTTCAACGCTGCGGGAGAAATTAATCTACGTGGGCAGCACACCGGAGACACGTACAGCCAGCTGCTGCTGAAAGCTGAGCCCCTAGCTCTTTCATTTGCACATAAAAGCGGCATATCAACAGCTCATAAGCTTCCAAGTGGGGAGTCCTCTGCTGGTTTAAAGAACATATTTGAAGGTTTCCTGACTCCAAGCGATCAATTATTATCTTGGGAAGTAAAGTCTAAACTGAACGACCGTGCTTACAACCAGGCGACCAGTATTTCCAACAATCCAGAGAAAGCTGAATTGGAGTTTTCAGCAATAATGTTAGAAGATTTACGAGAAAATGCAAAATTCAACATGTCTGGTTTCCTGCAGTATGATAAGAACAGTGACTGTCATATCTTGGAGATTCCACTCATCGAGAGCTTTCCTGCAGCTTTTCAGCAGCTCAAAAACACACTGGTTCAAACCTTAGAGTCACTGCAGCAGGTCATCCGTGACGTGGATATCGACGGGCTCATCAGCAACTTTAGAGAAAAGCTAGAACGGCTGCCGACACAAGTGAGTAACTTCATGCAAGAGCTAGACTTGGAGAACAAAGTAAATCAAGTGAAAGTGAAACTTGATGATTGGATCGGTGCCTCCGCTGTCACAATGAATGACTTGGAGCTCGCTGTGAAGAATCTGAGGAAGAATTTAGAAACCACAGTAACGGACATCATCACCAAAATTCAAAAGCTTGTTTTTTCCGTTGAAGAGTACATCAAGGGTGGACGTCTTGAAGCCCAGATAACAAATGTTCTTTCTGATGTTGGAAATCACACGAGGGCCTTCGATGACCAATATAAAATTAAGCAGTCATTTCTCAGAGTTCTTGATATCATCGAAGACATTATGAAACAGATCGATTTCCAGAAACTCCGGATAACCGGTGCTGTGTTTCTCCAGGAGCTAGACTCCAAATATGAAATCTTGGAGACGATTAAAACCAAACTATCAGAACTGAAACGAGTCATTGAGGATTTTAACATCAAGTCGATTTTTGAGGATCTGAAGGAGTATCTCGTTTCAATTGACTGGGCTGCGCATGTTGAGCAGTTATCTTATAATATCCCCCCTTCGGAGACAGCAAAAGTCATGGAGTCTGTCCATGATGTTATCGTCAGCTGGATTGATGAATATGAAATCCCCAACAAAATCAATGAAGTGTATTTCTACATCAGGGATCTTGTTTTAAAATACGACCTCGATGATATATTCAAACAGCTGATGGATCAGGTGGTGATTCTGGTCGAGCAGGTTAAAATTGAAAAGACTGTGCAGTCACTGGTAGAAGCTTTGAAGTCTGTCAAATTTGAATATATTTATGATAAAATAATGCAATTTCTGTCCAGTGTGACAAATCAGCTCAGAGCGATCGGCTTTAAGAAGAGCATCGATGACCTTAATGAATATATTTCTTCGACTCTTAAATCAATGAGGACATTTCGGTACGGTGCCTTTGTTGATGACGCTAACAAGAAGATTGCTGAACTAACAAACTACATCAACGAGCAGATTAAAATATATGAGCTGGTGAAAAAAATTGAGGCTGTTAGGGACTTTTTCAGAGAGATCCAAACTTCCATTTTTACGTATTTGGATGAACTAAAAAACACCAAAGTGGCTGATGCTCTAAAAAGACTGAAAAATGTGATCGATACTACATTTTACAACGACATCAAACTGAAGGTGCAGGATATCCTTGAGGATGCAAGGGAGAGAATTGTTGACATGGACATCAGAGGCGAACTGTATTTACTCCTCGAAAGAGCGAGCGATTCCTACAGAAATATTATTGAATTAATGTCTGCAAAGTTTAACCAAGTGATGGAGCAGATTGTAAAAACAGCAAAGGACAATGAGTTCATTGACCAGACGAAGCAGGCTGTAGATGAACTTCTGAGCTTACTGAAAAGAGGTAAGATTGAAGTTCCTACTTTTACAGTACCTCTCACTGATCTTGTTATTCGAGGATTTGCAGTTGACATGAAGAATCTGCAGGACATTAGCATCCCAGCTCAAATTTCACTCCCTTCGTTCACCATCCTCAACTTGTACACCATCCCTGGCTTCACGATAGATGTCGATGAGATCAAAGCTAGGATCATTGCCCTGATAGATGAAATCAGAGACTTTGAGATCCAAACACCTGACCCAGAGGAAATCTTTGGTGATCTGAAAGTTCTCTACCTGTCTGAACTACCCGATCTCACCTTCACAGGAATAACTCTATCGGAAATAACATTTCCAGCAATCAACATTCCCAAGTTGCAGTGGAGAGGCTTTGACGTCTTACCACGCCCAGTTCCAGAGATAACTTATCCCAGGATTCCCAGTGACATTTGTGTCCCACGTTTTGGAAAACTCCATGGAGAATTTAGGGTGTACTCAGAAGACCTGACTCTCATTACAACAGGAAAAATTGAAAACTCAACATCAACACCAAAAAACCCACAGTTTACAGCCACCGTTGTGTCTCATGCCAAGTCGCGCTTCAAGCCGCTGGAGTACACGTTTGAAGCCACGGCTCAGCTGGAGGCTCCCAGAATGAAGAAGCTGCAGTTCACAGAAACACTGAAGGCTGCACACATGGCCTTTGCCATTGACCACGAAGGATCCCTGACACTCACCGGCACTGCTGCTGAGGCTTCTGCCAAGACTGTCGCCAGAGCTGCAACCCAAATGTACACAGCAGAGTTGGTCAGTAAAATGGACCTTACTTTAAAGAGTGGAGTCCATGCAGCCGTAGCCACAGCCTACAACCACAGCTTGAATATCCCGTCACATGAAACTTCAAGTCAGGCATCAGTGAGACAGAATATAGCAGCCTCTGCAGAATCTGGCAGAGTCACTGTGACTGGAGAGACTACTGGAAATGGAAAGTGGTCGATTTATGACTACGCTGATGAAGGTACTCACAAAAGCAACATGGAGTTTGATGTAAATTTCAGCACTGCAAAGTTAACATTTGTTGGAGAAACTGACTGTGAGGCCTTAAAAGCCAAGCACACGCTAAGAGCTGAATCAGTGCTCTTAAACCGGATTAGCATTGATGCAAAATGTGAAACTGAAACTCCATCTGTGAAGAAGAGTGTTTTGGTTTTGGATGGAGTGGCTGATATCGGGGACCTGAAGGTTGCACTCGCAGCCTATCACGATGTTGAATTCAATGGAAAACTGACTGGATCCATGTCCAACTCGCTGGAGTTCACAATCCATCCATTTGAGGTGGCCTTCGATGTTAAGAATAAAGTAAACTCGAAGGTTTTCCTTCCCCTGAGACTGACTGGAAAGGTAGCTCTGCAGCATGACTGTGGTGTTGCATTAAACTCTGTGAAACAGCACGTGTCCTGCTTTTCTTTGGCAAGGTTCAATCAGTACAAGTACAGTCACAACATCACCGCAGAAAACAATGATATGGACATCTTCTTCCACTCTTCGGCAAACGGAGAGGCTAACCTGGAATTTTTGACGATTCCGCTCTCTATCCCAGAGATGACCATACCTTATTTCCATATTAAAACCCCTGAAGTCAGAGAATTTCCGCTGTGGGAAAATGCTGGATTCCAAACTTTGCTCACCACACCTCAGCAATCATTTGACATGAACTTGAAGCTTCACTATTACAAGAACCCTGACACCCACAGCTTTGAACTGTACCTTACACCGATCTACGGTGCAATCAGCGACAAAGCCACCGTCCTCCAGGCTCAGTTTGAAGAGTTTCGGGACAAAGTGGTTGCATTTTTAAAAGATTCATATGACCAAGCAAGGCCACAGTACATCAAACACAGAACTGACACATCTAGCCTGCCACCTAGCATCTTCAGAGTCCCCGGATATAAAATACCAATCCTGGATATACAGGTTTCACCTTTCAGAGCCGAGATGCCGGCCTTTAGCTATTTCATTCCCAAAGAGGTCAGGACCCCAAGCTTTAAAGTCCCAGCTTTGGGGTTCTCTGTGCCGTCCTATACTCTTGTGCTGCCATTATTAACGTTTGCTGTCATTCATGTTCCAGAAACGTTAAGTGAAGTAACCTTGCCCACTTTTAGACTGCCACCCATGCAGAACAACATAGCGATCCCAGCTATGGGTAACATGACATTTGATTTCTCCTTCAAATCCGCTGTGATTTCGTTCATTGCCAGCGCAGGCCTTTACAATCAGTCTGACATTGTTGCTCGTTTTGGCACCTCTTCAACGTCAGCATTTGACATTTTGAACATAAAAATCGATGGCACCGCCAGCTTGACGAGGACGAGAGGAATAAAAGTGGCCTCAGCTGTTTCCCTGGAGCACGACAACATCAATGCAAACCACAAATGTGCTGTCAACCTCAACAAAAGGGGCATGGAAGCTTCTTTAACCAACACTGCAAAGGTCAAGCTACCCTTCCTCAACCTGGAGCTGAATCAAGAGCTCATCGGAAACACCAAAACAAAGCCAAATCTCACATCCAAGAAAAAGTTAAAGTACATTTTTAGCATTCCTCTGATTGAGGCTGCAGGAAACTTTGACATGAACTGGGAACTGGAAGCACTTCCTTCTTATGTGTCTCTGGAGACCTGCACCCAGGGGAAGACAGACATTATGATGGTGAACGGCTGTATCTTTTCTGGAGATCTAGAGAATAAAGCCAGTTTCTACTTCACTGCCAACAGCCTGCGTTCAACTGTCAAGACTGTCTTAAACTCAAACCTCGACAAACAGGAGAAACAAAAACGAAACTCCAACAACATCTTCCTGTTTGACTTGAATAAGGAGTTAGCTCTGGCAGTTTCCTTGCAGCAAATTTTTGCAACGGCTGAATGCACGAGCACCAACAATGTCGATTTGGCCTTTTTCACAACAAATGGAAAACATGTCGCTAAAGGAGAACTGGACTTTATTCCTTTAACGACCTTCAAGACCAAACTGAACATCGAAGCGAGCCAGCCGAGCAGTTTGGGTGATGCTCGACTCATTCAGAGCATTAACCTGGCCATCAGCTCAGAGAAGCAGTCTCTCACCTGGAGAGTTAAGGAACAGCTCGCGTCTTTCGTCCATGCTCATCTTTTACTGCTGTCCAATGATGAATCAGCAGTGCGCTTGGATTTGGCTGAATCAGTAGAAGGTCCCCTCGCTTTTTTGAAGACAGTTAAGATTCCTATTTATCAGAATACCCTCTGGGATGTGCTCAGGTTTGATCAGGTCACCAGTATGAATAAATTACAATTCCTCAATGTCTCTACTAGTATTGTGTACACAAAGAGCATGGATGGCCATGGATATGCAATACCATTTACACTTTTGGAAAATGGTGTCACTTTTAGCATCCCTCAGATCAGCATTGCAGTGCCTTCATGGCTCAAAGGAATTCCAAGCTCCATAAGGAACATAGACGAGCGTCTGGAAAACCCCGACGTCCCAGATCATCTCACACTTCCCCCTGTGATCTCAGTTCCTGCCTTTAATGTACCATTCACGACACTGCATGTGGAGCCCTTCACACTCGAGCCTAAGAACCTCAGCGTCCCGAGGGTGATCAGCGCCGAGGCCTTTGAAATCATGCTACCTGGCCTGCCAGTATTGTCAGTGCCTGGTTATGACATTAACACAGAGTACCTGCAGGGAAAAACATCATTCCTTTCATTTAAGATAACACAATATGAAATCACAGTCTTACCTTTTACTCTACCAAAATCAGTGACCATCGGGGGGCAAACCATCAGCCTAAATTACATCACACGCCAGATTTCCAACTTTGACCTTCCAGCCATCACCATTCCAGAGCAAAGAATCGAAATCCCTGCAACGACCCTCCATCTGCCTTCAAGTGTGTTTATCCCATCTTTTGGTGCCCTCAGCGTCTCTGTGAAGGTTTCGTCTCCCATTTATAGTGTGTCGACAACTGCCAGTGTCGAGAAAAAGGACTCTGACCTATTAACTTCACTGAAATCCAGATGTGTTTCTACCATGAACTTCTTGGAATACGACCTCTCTGGTAAGACTAAAGCATACGCCACTTTACCTGATACCACACATTTGTATGAATTGCTGCATGTAAGGCAATATAAAACCTAATCTTGCCCATGTTTCCCCAGCTGATGCAACCATCGTATATGATAATGGGGCAATGAGTCTAACTGGGAAGGGCAAATTGATTCACACTGATGGAAATGTCAACTGGCAACATGTTTTGGCACAAAATGTCCGGTAAGTTAAACAAACGCTGCATTCTAGAGTCGACTGGAAACACTGGTTTAACTTTAAATAAGTTTCCCCATTTCTGTACACTGGTAAACATTTCATGCACACCACTAAAGTGCATCAGAAGCTGTGATGAACTGTCTCAGATCCCATCCGATAAACATTCAAAGTCTGGAATTAAACCCTCGATCGCTCGTTTTCTTTCAGAATGAAGCGCCAAGTCTCAGCAGCTGAGTCACTGTGAGTTTATTTCATGCAGATGCTGATGTTTCACATCTCTCCATAGTTCTCTGTCAGGTGTTTATCACATATGATCTGGAGCATATCTGTACTAACGCTGTGTCTGTTTCAAAGGGAGCCTCGTCACACTCTTAGCGTTGACATCAGCAGTCGAACGTTCACAGATGTGAGCTTCCGCTTTGCTTCCCGCAAAGATGGCATCACTGCATCCGTGTCTTCGCCATCATCTGGTTTCCTTGGAGTGCATTTACAGAGGAGGTCTCCATCACAGCTGTATGGGAAGCTGTTCAGTCGATACCTGGTATTACATCTTAGACTCTTTTATTTCATATTATTGTTACTGTGAGTGCAGCTTTCCAGACTGTTTGATGCTCTGTTTAAACTCATACTCTTCTCAACGTCTTCCCTCACTCTCAGTCGTCTCCAGAGAGGGATACCAATGTCTTCGCTGCAAAAGTTTCACTGAGAAACTTGCAAAAATTCTTCGTGCAGACTTCATGGAATCGGGACTTCCTGTGGGATGTGATGGAAGGCACCAAGCACAGAGTTCCTGCAATGACAGACGCTGTGTTCAAGTGCATTAACAAGTATCACACCTCCCACTTTGGCTTTGACATCAACCGTGGCAGCAAGAAGCTGAAAAACACACTTTCTTACGCCATAGAGCAAGCCTACGACCAGGTTCCCGTGTCTTGTACCACACCGCAGGATTGGGTCCAAAACTTTGCTGATGGAGCGCGAGATAATTACCGGAAGGCCTCTGACGTCTTGATGTCCATGACTGTGCAGGATGCTATAGACAGGCTGTTTGAGACGGTGAAGCGTGTCATGAAACAGTGTGAAAACAACATGAATGTGCTGCTAGATGCAGCCTTGCAGTTTTTGAATGACACACGGTTCATGGTGCCGGGATCGGAGAGGAAGCTCTCTCTCATGGAAGCGGTCCAGGAAGCCCGTAGTGCCATTCAAAGAATCAACGGCCTCATGGAGAACATCTCTACAGACATCAGGAAAATCAGGTTCACCGTACCTGGAAGTGATGCTTTTGTTAGCGGAGATGAGATCATGGATAAGGTGGGGAATATTCTGGACCAGCTGAGAGAGGGTGTAATCAGCGTGATCAACGTGCTCCACCTGACAGCTGCTGGATGTTTACGCGCCGTTGCTGAAAAAGCTGAGAGTTTCCTCGCCTACCTGCAAGATCAAAACTCTGAAATTTCCTCTAAAGTTGATGCCATTTATGCAGATGTTCTGCAGTTTTCAGAACAGCACGACGAGGAGGCGCAGAGGTGCACGACTGAGTACAGAGACCTCATCAAACTCAAGACCCAGAAAGCCTTAAATGCTCTGAGCATGGAGCAAGTAAATGATGGGACCAGCAGGATCATCAGTATTTTGCAGGTGCGCTTCTATGAGGGACTTGAAGTCAGTGTGGCTCTAATGACCAGGGTCTCCCAGAGCACAGCACCCTACGTTAGAGTCAGCGATGAGAAGATGGACATTGAGATACCTTTACCCTTCCTCTGGAGGTCTTTCAGCGAATGGCCGACGCCGCTCAGGCAGTGAATCACAACGTTGAAGATAAAGTGGTTTCATAATGGATGAAAAAATTGAAAACCCCCTTTTTTGACAATAAAAACTGTTTTAAAGTGATATTCATAAATAATAAAAATAAATTACGTTTCTTCTGTGAGAATCACTGAATGTGGTTCAGCCTGCACGTTGCTGTTTGTTGGTGTTCAGTTAAACAGACGCTGAACTCCAGTTTGTGTTTGTCTCATTGTGTCCTGCTGAAGCTCCTGGACTCATTTACACAAATAACATCAGAAATCTATAAGAATAAGAAGCATCAAAGCTTTCTGTGGTTCTTAGTCATTTCCTCCTGTGTTGTTTGGCTTCTTCCTGTTAAACTTTGAAGATCAGTTTTCTCGTGTTGGTTTACTTCCTGTTCTTAGGTTGTCCGCTCCGGCCTCCTTTGTTCCACCTGTGTCTCATCCCCAGTCAGCCTCCAAGTCCAAAAAGCTGTAAAATGTAAACAAACAGAAGGAAATGCAAATCTAATAAACTTCTATTTTACCTGCAGAAGAACAGAGAAAACAAAAACTGAGAAAACGTATCATTTTAGGTACAATAAGAAAATTCTGCAACATCCCGTCTTCTTTTAACAACAGTCTGTAATGTCTGTGATCGGCACACTGGGGTGGTGGTCCCTCTTTTCAGGAAGGGGGGGACCAGAGGGTGTGGTGCAACATCCTCAGCCTCCACGGGGAAGCTCTACACCAGGGAGCTAGACAGGAGAATCTGCCAAACATGTGCTTCCTGGACTTGAAGGTATTCAACCACGTCTGACGGGGCATCCTTTAGGGGTGCTTTGGCGGTATGGGCTGGACGATATAGCCTCAAAATGATATCACCATATTTCTGATCTGAGCAGCAGATGTTTCTGTAACCATTAAAGCTGCTGGTCATGTGACATCAGCAGCGCTCCCGTTATTTTCCTCCAGTCTGGATGTTTGTGAAGAGAAACACTCTATAGGTCCAGTGTGGAGTGAGGAGCAGGGAAAGAGATGCTGCTGGCTTTAAAACTATTCTATTCTATTCTATTCTATTCTATTCTATTCTATTCAGCATAAGCATTTTTCCATGCATGACAAAAAGCTCAAAGCCAAGCATCACATTTATGATCTTTTATGTCTTTCTTTTGTTTAGTTGAGTTTGAGGTTTTCAGTCCAAATAAAGAAAAAAATATCAACACACAATAACACAGGTTCAGATTTCATAAAAACTATTATTAGTTTTTATGAAATAAGTAGAATAGTTTGTGTCCGTCCTGTTTTGTGCTTTGGCTGCTGTGACAGAGGAACTGTTCAGTCTTATTTTAAAAGGTCTTCTCCAAAACACCGACCTCTCCATGACCTCCTGTGGTGATGATGGTGACGATGATGATGGTGCACTGTTATTGTAGATGATAATAACTCCTCTCAGAGGAGTTATTATCTTTCTTTATTAATGTGTCGTGAGTCGGTGTAAAATGATCCAGATGTGTAATTTTCTTCACACAGGAGGTCCATACCTAAGTCACCATGTTTGTGCCTCACGGCGTCGTTAGCATAAAAACAATATGAAAGTTTTAGGAGGAAATGACAAGTTTTACCACATCATCATCATCATCATCATGAGTCACTGCGAGGGGAAACCACACATCTGCATGAAGTAAAACATGGAGAGATGCTCTTATACAATATCAGATGTCTGTGTGTCCGTGTGTGTGTGTGCATGCGTGTGTGTGTGTGTGTGTGTGTGTGTGTGTGTGTGTGCATGTGTGTGTGCATGCGTGTGTGTGTGTGTGTGTGTGTGTGTGTGCATGCGTGTGTGTGTGTGTGTGCATGCGTGTGTGCGTGCTGCCATGACTGAGCTCAGACAAAACAAAGACACCTGATACGATGTGAATCTTTGTCAGTTCATCTGCTCCTCACGTTAGAACAATGGACCTCACGCCGCTGCCTTCATTTCTTTATCTTCTCTGTTCTTCATCACTCGTCCTCCTCAGGGTCGCACACAGAGGGACACACAACCAGTCTCACTCACATCTTTGAGTGTGGAGTGTGGGAGGAAGCCAGGCAGCCACAGAGAGAACGTGTCATTTTTAACAACACACAGATACAGGGGGAGGCCACCTGTGACACACCTGTACCAGACCTGTAATTGATTATTGGGATATTATGTGTGTAACCAGTGACCGGCACGCAGCAGGCAGACCGTGGACTCAGGAAGCAAACATTTAATGCTGAGCCCTCGCAGGAAATCCAAGCACCAGGAATTTTAGGAAGACAACGAGACACACAGCCATGACATTATGTATGAGGGATAACGAGGGAGAGGCAGCAGGTTGGAGCACAGCTGAGGATAACTAATAATGACTCAGGAGAAAGTTAAACTGAAGACAGACACAGAGAACAGCAACCACCAAAATACAACGGGAAGACAGAAGCAACTGAACGAGGAGAATCCAAAATCAAACAATGCAAAATGTTAAAGTAACTCGAAGATATAAAAATGAAAAACAAGACCCTTAAACCCAAAAACTCAAACCTGGGCCCAGACCAGCAGACCAAAGCAAAGAACAAACCCTTCACATCTGTCTGGGCCGTGCTGGGCTCTGAGGGTGTAAGAGTGAGCTCAGGATGAAACTAAAATAACCGGGATAAAACTGAAAGCACTTCGTGTGTGACGACAGCCACACGAGCTCAGTGTGTGGATCACTATTATTATCACGTTCACACCAACGTGTTGCCAACACAGATGTCTGCTGAGGGCCTCTGTGAAAGTGACTGGCTTTAATATTAAACACTTCACACAAATGAATGTACATCATTTTGTGATGTTAAATCAGCTGATAAAAACTAAGGACTGATTATTTTTTTGTTTGTTTCGTTTTTGCTGAAAACATGTTTAATAAAAAGAGGGCGCAGGTTTAATAAGTTAGAGTTTCAGTCTGGATGCAACTGAAAAAATCCCCCCAAATTTGTGTAATTTTATTTACAATCATTCACAAAGTTTTTCTTTATATTAAAATGCGCAAAAATTACATAAATTGCAAAAATGAATGGCAGAGAGGAAAAGTGCAAAGTTCATTTTTCTTATTATTATCATAATGAAAGGACGAATTCACTTCAGCACATGCATGTTGTATTTATTTGAAATTAATGCCAGTCATTTCTATCATTTATGCAATTTAATGTGACTTTAAAGATGAGATATTTATCTTCATGTTCATCTGAAAGTCTGGGATGAATATAAATATGTTACAGAAGCCAAGACGATAAATATGACTTATAAAAACTGAAATACACAGTATGACAAACAAAAAGGTAAATCTCGTTACATAATAAACTGAGGAAAATAAAAATAACGGATAAAATCTTTTTTAACAATGAACAAAATAAAATAATAATGGTCATTTGGTACGTTAAAGTAAACAGCGGGTGTAGTTACACTCCGGGCCCGTGGAGGCGGTAATGAGCTGGAAACTGAACCGGCCAATAAAAAGAAGAAGCTGCGTTGCAGCTGGCCAATCACCGTGCAGCAGTGCGAAGCAGGAAGCGGTTGAAAGCGAGCAGCACCTGCATGGAGAGGATATCGTAGTACTTATTCGTAATTGTTCTGACAGGTAAACAGTTTTATTTACAGCGTGTCATAGTATCAGCTTCTGGTGTGACGTCAGCCTGTGAACGGTTTAGTCTGCAGTCTGTTAGCGGTTAACAGTGGTTGGTTAGTTAGATAGATAGTTAGTTAGGTGGTGGTTAGTTAGTTATTGGGTTTTCAGGTAAGTTAAAGCTTATTTTCAGATCTCAGATCAGCTGTTAGTGAGACACGTGACCAGCTGAAACCTGCAGAGTGAACACCCGCAGCTGTGAATGTGAAGCTCAGTCTGAACCTTTGATCAGACTGGAACCTTTGGACCTGCTGATACACCTGTGATACACCTGCGTGTCTGTCCTCGGGGCTGATGATGGACCCACCACACACAGACTTCTTCTACTGCTGCGGAGCCGCCACGGAGCTGCTCAGGTTTGGATCCTGCCCCCTAACCTCTGCACACAAGGTGCTCTTCCTCATCATCCCAGGTGAGCCCCGCCACATCCACAGCTCAGCAACACCTGTTGTGTTTCATACTTCCGGAGGAAGCTGTGCTCAGGAGTTCAAACATCACGACATACCCTGTACTGAAGGAATACTGCAGTACAGCACAGTAATACTGTAGTACAGATGCAGTATTGCTGTAGTACAACTGCAGTATTACTGTAGTACAGCTGCAGTTTTACTGTCGTACAGTGCAGTTTTACTGTAGTACAGATGCAGTATTACTGTAGTACAGATGCAGTATTACTGTAGTACGGCTGCAGTATTACTGTCGTACGGCTGCAGTATTACTGTAGTACAACTGCAGTATTACTGTCGTACAGCTGCAGTATTACTGTCGTACAGCTGCAGTATTACTGTCGTACAGATGCAGTATTACTGTCGTACAGCTGCAGTATTACTGTCGTACAACTGCAGTATTACTGTCGTACAGATGCAGTATTACTGTCGTACAGATGCAGTATTACTGTCGTACAGCTGCAGTATTACTGTCGTACAACTGCAGTATTACTGTCGTACGGCTGCAGTATTACTGTAGTACAGGGCAGTATTGCTGTAGTACAGCTGCAGTATTACTGTCGTACAGATGCAGTATTACTATAGTACGGCTGCAGTATTACTGTAGTACAACTGCAGTAATACTGTAGTACAGCTGCAGTATTACTGTAGTACAGATGCAGTATTGCTGTAGTACAGGGCAGTACTCTGATTTGGACTGTGACGTGCTCTGGATCAGGTTTGCGGTTACCGTGGTTACCACAGGCCTCGCTGACCTCGTGCTGTCTGTCACAGGTAACCCAGGTGTGGTGGGCTTCTACAGGACCTTCATGCAGACGCTCCACAGCAGGTGTGGCTACCAGCACCCGGTGTGGGCCGTAAGCCACGCCGGCCACTGCGCTCCTCCGGACTCCATGGACATGATCGAAGGTACGCACGGCTCTGCTCGCAGGAGAGAGCTTGTTCGGGTGTTCTGACATCTCTATTCCTATTGCAGACAGCGCCTCGGCGCCGGAGGACGACGTGTTCGGTCTGGACGGGCAGGTCGAACATAAGCTGGCTTTCCTCAGGAATCACGTTCCCAGAGAAACCAGCCTGGTCTTGATCGGTCACTCCATCGGCTGCTACATCATTCTGGAGATGATGAAGAGAAATCCTGAGAGGAAGGTGAGTCATCGCAGTTCTCCGGTCTGAGGAGAAACCACAAATCAGCCTCGATCCACAAAAACACACAGCCTACAGCACGCACCAACACGCCTCCACCCAAACAGTGGACAGTGGACGGTGGACGTAGGGAAGGCTCCAGAGCTCAGACATGACCGTGCCGAAGCGTGGTTGTCTCAGCCTGATCACATGATCAGCAGGACGGAGGCTCTGTGTGAGAACGAAACTAAAAACAAGCCAAATGAGTTTTTACTTATTGGGATCGTTTAATCCCGGAATACGACGGCCGCTTTGAGGTTTCTGTCGTTCAGAAACGGAGACTCTTTATGTTTTTATTGTCGCTTATTTCATCCTTCGCCTGCTGCTGTCGTTCACAGCGGGAGTGCCACATGTTTGATTTGGCACGCCCTTCCTTTCTCTCCTCCCGGGATCAAACGGTTTGTTAGCCTTTGTTAGGTGAATGCGTACCTGCTACACCGCGGAGCGCTCTGTGGGGGTTTGTTGGAATCACAAACTGGAGCGCGTCACCAGCTCGGATGGCGCCCAGCGAGTTCCTGGCTGAGGGCACTGAGCCCTCCCTTCACTTCCCTCCCATCACTTTTTCAGGAAACGGATTAAATGACATAAAAATCTCCCTGCCTCTAATCCGGGAGTTTCCGCAGTTTGCAGCTTCCCGTCTCGGAGCTTTCTGTTGTCTGTCTGAAACCTTCTGTCTCCTCTCTGTTTTTAATGCAGGTCCTGAAGGCGCTGCTGCTGTTTCCCACCATCGAGCGCATGGCTCAGAGCCCTCAGGGGAAGGTCATGACCCCTGTGCTGTGTCACATGCGTTACGTGGTCTACCTGCCCCTCTTCCTGCTCTCGCTGCTGCCCGACAGGCTCAAAGTCGGCCTCATCAGACTGATGCTGGGGGGAATCCGCTCTCTGGACCTCACTGTGGTGCAGCCCACCCTGGGTCTGCTCAGTGGAGACTCTGCAGGTCGGCCATGCTTCGTTCTTCTGTGAGATATGCAGCGAGGGCAGATGCTTTTCAGACTGCAGACATTTGTCTTTGATAAGAAGCTTTTATGTGATAACACAGAGACAGAATTATGGAGAGAAACCCTGTCAGCACCAGAGGTGCCTGCAGAAAGGTGGAGGGGGGGGGGGGGTTACATTTACAACATGCATATTAATATACAGGGAGTGAAAGAGCTCAGTGCATGATGGGAATTCCCCCAGCAGGCTGGCAGCCGGTTCAGATTTAACAGCTGAGGTTTGAAATGTTGAGTTTGCAGCGAGAGCCGGACCAGCTTTAACCTCTGTGGTTTGTTTCCACGTGCAGCCAATGCCATGTACCTGGGCGGGCAGGAAATGAAGAAAGTTCTAAAAAGAGACGACACGACTATCGGGAAACATCTCGACAAGGTAAGAAAAGCCCCGCCTACAAGAGGAGTGAATGAAAATGAAAGCCAGATACCCGTGCAGGTGCTGTCGCCTTTTTATTAAAGACAGCACTTCTGATTGCTCAGGCTTCACTTACTGCTCTGTTCTGTACACTTTGGACACTTTACCGACCTCATGACCTGACGCCGCTCCCAGCGCTCCTGTCAGATGTTATGGCAGAGCTCGGCATCGGCAGTCTGACTCTGAGGGTCAAAGGTCAAACCTGTTGTTCCCCTGGTCGCGCTGAGCGGATCGGCCCTCCGCTGGCTGCAGGTTGGCGATCAGCTCATGGAGCGCTGTTTTGATCACGCCCTCTAAAACCACGTTTCCCCATTTCTCTCTGTCTGTCTGTCTGTGCTTTCAGCTGATATTTTATTACGGAGCGACCGACCACTGGTGCCCGCTGCACTATTATCACGACATCAAGCAGGACTTTCCTCTCGGCGACTTCAGGCTGTGTGAAAACGGCTTCCGTCACGCCTTTGTGCTGGACGCCGGACGAGAAGTCGCTGAAATGGTGTTTGAATGGATCCGTGAAGATTTACGGAGCCGAGTTCCCGGTGACCAAAACCCTTCATTCAGTGCCTCAGCTGGACGTTTGTAACGAGACCACAGAGCTGAACCAGAGGTTCATGTTGTCTCTGTGTAATAAGATGTGCAGGCGTGGAAGCTGTACAAGTTTGTGCTCAGTGAAAACACTAAACACAGCATCAGCCTTCAGGGGCCACATGCTTCCAACTCTTATATCCTGGCTAATCATATAAAAATGTACAACGATGGCATGAGGGCGCTCATCATACAGACCAAACATTTATTAAAGTTTAGAAAATTTACAGTGAAAATTCAAAGAAGTCCAGATGAAGCCGCAGATGTGAGGAACAGTATTTTTAATGCATGTGAAATAACTGCTGTAATATTAACTGTTGTTTATAATTGTGGGAATAAATGAAAACTTAATTTATTAAACACACAGATTACAACAGGCCGTGTTACTGCTTCAGGTTAGGTCTGAAGATAAAGTTAATCCCACTTCAGGCTCCTGTAAGTGTGTCGCAGCATGAAGCAGTGAAAGTCTCGCTCTGTGTTCTCGGAGCAGATTTTATTTCTCTTTTCTATCTTTCCGATTTCCCCGCTGGTCGACCTCGATGGGTCCTCGATACCTCCCAGCTTAAAAATCTTGGAAAAGTTCCCGAGCACCAGTATCTACCGGGCCACTTTACAGGTGTGCGTGCAGCCAGTGGAAAAGTGTTCAGAGCTGATGATGAAGATGAAACTCTCACCGAGTCTCGCTGCACGAATCCTGACAGGTCGTCCAGAGTGAGCACATGAAGGCGTGCGCTCATCACCGTGCAGATAGCTGTGGCTGCACGTCCTTCACGGTGAAGATCATGTGATGTTAATGCAGCTGGAACTGAACACCGGTCGGTATGAATAAAAACACAAACTGAAGCAGTTACATGAAAACCATTTATTAATTTCTCAGTCAGTAAAAAGTGGCTGTGTGAGGGCAGGTTCATGGTTATAGACTGAACGGCTGGTGCTGAGTTCAGTAAACTAACAATAAACACAAACTAATATTCCAGATGTGGTGTCAGATGTAATGAGGTGACGGGCATCTGTGAGACTAAATCTTTGCTTCTTGGTTCATGCTGAGAAAAATCTGAATGCAGGAAGTGAGAGTTACAAATATGCAAATGGAGCAAAAATAACTTGTTAACACGACTTCAGATGGCGAAGCATCGTCATCTATCAGAGGCTTGTTCTGTCGTGATTGGCCACAAAGACCAGAGCAAAAACACAAACATTGCCGGTGTTGCTCTAATCTTAGACCAGTGTTTGTGCGTGTGCTACCGGCACCCACAGCTCTCCACCACCATGTTCTCGTACTGCTTGTAGACCACGCTGCCGGCTGAGTCCATGTAGAGGATGCTGATGGGGCTGAGACTGGAGGGGACGCAGCAACTGGGTGGGCTGAGATCAGGGTCCATGGAGTTCATCAGGGTCTGGATCACAGCGTGGTTGGTGGGCTCCAGGTGGGCGCGCAGCGGGAAGTCGCACACGCCGTCGCAGCGGCGCGCCTCATAGTCCAAAGGGGCGATGATCCAGTCGTCCCAGCCCAGGTCTCTGAAGTTCACGTGCAGCGGTTTCCGGCTGCAGCGGCTCCTCCTGCCTCCTCTCGCTGCCCCACCGAAGGACCGTTTGGACAGAGCTCTCTGTCGATGCCGGCGGTTCTTCTTTACGTGTTTTGGAATAAGTTTCGGAGGCTTCAGGAGGCTAAATCCACCGCCCTCGCTCTTCATCCTGTGCGTTACCTCTCCGAAAAGACTGTCGGCGGTGTTGGTATGCCAGAAAGCCACCAGCAAAGCTTTCTCCTGGGTTGGGCAAGGGGTGCGACCCAGCCCCAGGACCAGCGGGTCAGCCACCTTGTTGGTCAGTTCAGAGAAGGCCAGGAGATGGAAGCAGGCCTGCGGTGGCTCCAAAGGATTCCTCAGATGGGCCTTCATGCCAGACCACACGTCAAACACCTCCCACCTGGGAAGACCACCACCCAAAACCTCGACAGTTCTGGAGTCCAGCAGCTGTTTCTCCGAAGAGCAGGAGTACAGGCGGATGTCGTAAAGGTTTCCTCCGCTTGTTAGGGTGGGTCGAAGGTCTGCCGGAGGCTTCCTGAGGATTCTCAGCTCGGCCTCCACCAGCTCTTCCATCCTGGCCAGGCTGGACAAGTCGAAGACGTAACGCTGGCCACTCTCCCATGATGGAGGATCTGTGGATAAGGAAGAAAGTAAAGGTAGAACACGCAGCATGTAACTTTATGTGCAGGTCTGAAACTTAACCCAACACTGGTCTTTGGTCACATGTGGGACTCAAGCCTCAGTCTCCAATACAGCTCTTTGGCTCTTCATATGATGTCAGCTCTAAGTCTTTATGGCATTCATCAAAGTCAGTGATAAACATCATAAAGGGAACTGGGTGATGGTAAACAGGAATGATATTTACAAAAGTCATTCCTGTTGTTAAACCCGTTTAACAAAAACAGGAAGTTAAGAAAGAAATGCACTAAAATGCTGCTGAAATGATAAAGCTGATGTGTTGGTGTAGGTGGATTCATTCATGGATTTCAAATCTATTAAAAGTTTTTCAGGCTGACTTAGGGGAGGATTTAGATAATTTGAGATAAATTATCAAATTTTCAGGAGCGGGACCACGCCTCCAAACACGCCCCTTCTGGCCCTTATCTATATGTGACCGACACCCCCACCCCCCGTTCTACAAGCTGTTCGTTCTTGTTTTTGTGTAGAATCAGAAAGCAAAGCAGAGCTTTCCCCAAACCACAGCTGAGTTCATGTCTAAGCTGTTCACCTTTGTCTACTGAAACGCTGTCAAACCGAAAATGAGGACGAGAGCCCAGCGAGTGAATGGCAATGAAAACTGTAAACCTGGAGATGAGACCTTCTGATGGTCACAACATCGCAAAAACCCGCATAAATAATCACTTCTACTAACTTTAAATTCTTTACTGACTTTAAAAATCAGTGATACATTTAGTAATCTGTGTCAACAATGGAAATATGGTTGTTTAAAACAGAATAACACCAAATATAGATGTAATAAAACTAGAACATTCAGTTTTTTAGGCAGGATTTTGAAGGAAAGTGAATTAAATTGGTGTCAAACCTTGTCCTTGGTCCACAAAACTTGTAACTGTGTTAGCAGCTCCTGCTCCGTCTGAAACATCAAAGTCTCTACTTTGAGGTTTGGACAGCGTTTGGTATAAAAACACCATGTAGTCGTGGAGGACCACCGAGCCGTTAACTGACCGATCTCTCCTCATCATGCTCGTGTTCGTGCCCCACGGCGAACTGGACTGCAACGCTCCGGTCCACTCTATCCCGACCCAGAAAGCAAAGCAGAGCTGAAACAACATGGGTCGGTCCATCTGAGGTGCTGTCCTCAAGTTAAATGAAGAGCTTCAGGTGGGGGTGAGACAGAGAAAAATCCCCTCTGACTTTCATTCAGAGGATCATCTTCATGTAGATCGTCTGTGTACCTGCATGCAGGTGCACAGGTAGACAGTGCCCCCTGCCAGCTTTGTAGATTAATAGACACGTGTCACATTAAAGGAAAAATGACTACAAGGTGTTTTCAAAAGAAGTTCCATTTTATGCCTCAAAACCAGCTTCAGTGCTCCCGGCATTGATTGTCTAACACTCAGCTGGATCTAAGCATTTCAGAAGAAAACCCCTCCTTTGGTTTAACGTGTAACTCGAACCTACAGCCGTGCAGAGCCACCAACGCCTTCACTGTGAGCATCAGACTTTTTCCTAATTTATAAAGAATGCATTCTGAATGTTTGAATCCCAGGTTTTGTTGGTCAACACAGACTCACTTTGGAATGTAGTTTTTATACATTGTATCTTATTAACCCTGCCTTTTCAATACACTGCACTCGTCATATGTACAGTAATTACAACTATTTGACAATTTAAAATTATTATTTTAAATTGTTATTATTTTATTATTATTATTTCTAACTTTCATGATACAACACAAAACATGAATACATTACAAAATATATCTTTACATGAATGTACTGCTCAAAAATAAAAAAAATAAAAACGTTGTATCAAGTCAGTAAAGCTCCTGGATCAAAATCAGAATACTTTATTAATCCCTGAAAAAATTATGTGGTTACAATTGCTCCAGGATGATAAGGACAATAACAGACAGAACTAAATTAAATGTCTTAATGCATTCTCAATCATCCAGGTAAGTAAATCTCCAAAAGTTGATTCTGTTCATCTGGACTTAGCGTTTTCAGTGGGAGAAACGTTTCGTCACTCATCCAGGTGACTTCTTCAGTCTCAGCTGACTGCAGGTTTCCCCAATCTTATAAACAGTACATTTGCATAATGACTGAAACCAGCCCACTGTTCCTTCAGTGGGCTGGTTTCAGTCACCATCAGTGATGTGAGTGTTGGGAGTGGCGCATGGGAAGTTGTCAGGTATTATGATTTCTTTGGAAAATTAACACAAGATGCGACTCAAATCCTGCATTGATTAAGATTTTTTATTTATTTATTTATTTTCTTTTGTAATTCCAGGTTTGGTTTGTTCAAAGATAAGAATTTGTATAATTTTTTTGTGATGAACAATAATAATTTTGAAAATTGAATTGATTGCAATAAGCACTGTTTCCATCAGTTCATTTTGCAGTTAACATGTGAACATGTTGGATGATCTGTCTGCTGTCACTCGATGGGGCTGAGGTCTGAATCTGAGGGCAGCTCCTGTAATCACAAAGATAACAGAACCATCAAACTCAGATATAAATTTTATCCCTCAAAATTGAAATAAAGCTGATTTTTCTGTCCTCACACACTCAGGATCTGAAGTTCTTCTCTTACATTTTTTTCAGTATTACAGTACACTACAGTACTTTAATCCATAGTTCCTGATTAATGAGGAGTTACTGAAGTACAAGCTTTTAAAAAAATGTTACTGTCTTTACAGATGTGGCAAGAGACTGAAAACATGCTGTTGTTTGCACATATTTAATATTCAGCTCTGCACAGGAGCTGCAGAAGGATGCAGCCTGTTGTTTTTACAATATAATACTAGTAATAAAAGTACAGTAACGGTAATTAGTGACCGAGCAGCCCGGGGCGTTTCTCTTGATTTCTTTAGTAAATTCATTCACCTGCACAGATTAGCTAAATGAACCCTGACAGCCGAGTGCTCATCTTAGCTAGCTAGGTCTCAGGACCGAGCTAAGGACGGTAGTTACGGATTAGCTTACAAACACATTTAACTTACCGAAAAAGTGCAGCGGGGTCTCGGGTCCTTCTGTCGGGTAGTCCAGTTTACTGAAGAACACCTCAGGCCCTCAGGTTAAAACACTCGGTCGTGTTTTCGTAGCGTAAACGCTGGCCCTCCTCTCAGAGCCTACGCTCTATCTGCTATTCCCGAACATAGATACGCAAGTTTCTCCGTGACTGCAGCTGCCAGTCAAAGCTGCTATGATGACGTTTCACCCCAATTTAACATCACCGCGGTAGGAATTAGAATCAAACTTATGGGAGAGGAGACCCCTTGGACATAAAACAGCTTGATGAGAACTATTGAAAACAAAAGAAAGAATCTTTGGAAAAAAATTATCTAAGGAGAATACATTTATTTTAGTCTGACCCCAGTCCCATCCGCTAACATGGAGGAGGCGGGGTTTATGACCTATACTGCAGCCAGACACCAGGGGGCGATAGAGACGTTTTGGCTTCATTTTTGGGGTGCTGTCGCGTCGTCCATCTTTTATCTTTTATACAGTCAGCTGTGATACGAGTGTTGATTCATACCCACCTGAAAAGCTGAAACTCACTGGTCATTCTTGTGCAGAAGCAATTTCATAGTCTATGAAGTTCTACTGAGACGTGATTATTGCTGGTTGAAAACTTTAACCAATTCCCGCCTTGATGACTTGAAACACAGTCAGCTATGGCAATTTTTGCTGGTCTCTCAGGAGACTTTGTCGCTTGTTTCAATGTTAATTTCTGGCGTTGTCAATTTATTATTTCTATCTGTCGCTTTTGTTGAGGGAAGGTGTCAGGTAGTGAGAGTTCTTGGTAGTTAAGCGGCTTTGAACGAAAAGCGTCTCAACCTCTTCAAGTGCACTTGATGACGTTTAACTTGAGAATCTTTTTTCTATTCTAAGAGCTACTGGTGGAGAAGAGGGACATGGACCCTGAGGCAAGGTGTGAAAATGGGTACATGGCAACATTAATACAAGATGTGATATATATATATTGATGTTCATATCAATTTCAGCTGGATAGTGTAGTGGTAAGACTCTACGCCTTTGGAGTGGGAGTCACAAGTTCAAATCCTACTTGAGCCTCTGCATCCAGTGCTTTTCTCATAGTTAGTGTGTAGTGTAGTCTAATAGTTTTGTTGTGTGTCAGAACAATGATGCAGAACAGCTGATTGTGCTGTAAATAGTTTGAAACACCTTTAAAAAGAAAATAGCTACAAAAAAAATAATAGCTGAATTACTTTTTTGATAGAAGTATTTATTCTTTTTCTTTTAATTGGAAGTAAAAAATAGTATTAGAAATAGTAAAAACAAGGTATTTATTTAAACAAGATAAATACTTTTATAGTATTTATGTTAAAAACAATAAATTCTTTTTTACTTATAAATTTCCAAGTAGGTAATTTGATTGGGGGGTCTGGACCAAGGTAATTTGATTATCTTAGCCTGCTGTTGCTTTTGAGTAATGTCTCCTAACACCACGTAGCCTTTGAAGGATGCCACCAGTTCAGTACTCGTGAACTCTCATTGCGCTCTCAGTACTCTTGATCTTTCTGTCAACAAACCTCACATTCTAAGCTAAATGTTGCTTCTTCCTGACGTTGCCGACCTCGGGGAGGACGATATCCCCCGTCTTGGCGTCCTGACTCCTCCTTGCCGTAGCACATGTGTTGTACCTCATCACCATGAGAGATAAGCACTGGATGCAGAGGCTCAAGTAGGACTTGAACTTGTGACTCACTCCAAAGGCGTAGAGTCTTACCACTACACTATCCAGCTGAAATTGATATGAACATCAATATATATATATCTCAGCTATTTTTTTTTGCAGCTATTTTCTTTTTAAAGGTGTTTCAAACTATTTACAGCACAATCAGCTGTTCCGCATCATTGTTCTGACACACACAACAAAACTATTGACTACACTACACACTAACTATGGCGCAAATCTCTCACAGTGAGGGTGTTTTTGGTTTTGTTTTTGCTCACAGGCTTTCGAGCGTTTTCCTTATAAAACGATGTTTTTACCGTTTCTTCCTGCAGTAAATATAAACAACGATCAACACAATTTAAAAACTGGTATAAAGTCCACACTTTTCCCATCAGTTGTTCCGTCTGTCCTGCTCACATCTCCAATGGTTGTACACGTTGTCATTAATGTGTCATAGCCTGTCAACCACGTTGATTAGCTGTGTATATACCAATGTGAATCGCATCATTGGCTGGACTATGGGATAAGGTGGCATCGTTCTGATCCCATACGGGAGCAGCCAGTCACTGACTCACACTGCAAAAGAGAATTGTTAAAGTTTTAATTTTAATTCAGGTTAGATTTTTTTTCTGTGCGCAGAGACGTGCACAGCTTAGAGGGAACATTGCATACATACATAGAGCTCGATCTGGGTACTGGATTATATCTTCTTTCTTCATGACTACTGCTCACTGAATCAGTTTAAGGTACCAAGGACTGTATTCACACAATCGTTAAACAATCATTTTAACACTGAACTGGATCCAGACCGACTCCTAAGAGTTCATCTTTAGATCGGGTCTCGTCCCGTCTCTGGCAGCATCTACACAATGACCCCCATAAATCCTTTAACAAATAAACACAGTAACCAAGCAGAAGCCGTCCTTCATGGAGGTCCGTGCTGTAAGTCCCCTCAGTGAGTCTCTGCAGCATAAGGAGAGTCACTGCTGCTCCTCTTCCTCTTTCCGCTCTCTCCATCATCGTATCCGTCCGTCTGTCCAGTGTCCCCGGTTTGGTGAGAACGGGGAGTTTCTGGAAATTTCTGTCCAGGTACCAGCACCTGTCTGACAGTTACATTCACTCTGGAGCTCTGGATGTACCTGGAGCAGACAGCCCATTCCTCCTCGGACACCGGCTCCACCACGGAGCCTTCCTGTGGTGGGGGGGTCTGGATGCATCCCCCCGTCTCTAATGCCAGACGCCCCGGAGGTGCGGGGAGGATTCGTGGGACCGCGTGGTACAGAAGGCGGCTGGGTCCTGACATCACCATCACGTCCCCACTGTGCATGAGCATGGCTGTGGGGGGGTCCTGTCTGCGGGGGCCGCCCAGGAGAAAGATGGCTGACTGACCAAAACTGTAAAGACAACACGGAAAAACAGGGAATTCAAACATGTCCTTCGCATAACGACGGTGAAAAAACAAGCATCCCACCTAAACGACAGCAGCGGTCGAGTGTGGTCCAGCTCCGACTCGTCCACGTGGATTCCCAGAGAAGAGTCTGATCGGTAATAGTTGAGGATTCCCGCTTCCGAGATAAAGCCAGGGAAGCCGCAGGCAGCTGTCACGTGAGCGGAGAGGAGGTGGAGGTCACGTGGGAAAGGAGTGTGACTGCTGGGAGAGTACGTCTGCAAACAGGAGGGGAGGAGTGAGATGAAGAGAAAGGGCGCCACAACAGACCGTGGCAAACGTTTGCTCTGAAACCGTCCCCGCCTGTGCTTCTGGAGGAGCAGCAGTGAAGAGGTGAAGCAGATGCTCACCTTTGTGTCCCAGTTGTAATGATAGCCCAGCGTGACCCAGCGCAGCCGCTCCAGGAGAGTCCGCGCTTCTCGTTTTCCAGCCGGAGAAGATCTGCGGATCAAAGTTTTACATATTGTGTTATTTCTTAAATCTGTAGATCTGGAACATATCGCATTGTTAAATAGTCTGGTCTGTTACTGTACTGGAGCAACTGTAACCCACATAATGTCCTTAGGGATTAGTAAAGTATGCTGATTCTGAAATAGGTTAAAGAGGAAGACGAGGGCACACAGTTTGTTCAAAGATCCGACAGCAGCTGAGCTCCCCAAACCTGCAAACAACAGCGGACCTTAAAACAGCGCCACCTGGTGGCACTGAATTCATTAGACACTGCAGCAGTCGAGCACCGAGGATTTTCAGTAATTAAACACTTGAGTTGCTTTTTCTTGCATAAAATAGGAAACAGAGGCTCCGAGGTTTTGTTTGTACTCTCATAAACACTAACCCTTCCTCACTTTTTCACTTCACTCTCAGCTTTCACAGCAGAAGGTCACAAAAAGCAGCTGCTCGACACCAACGATGGCAATACGAACATCAGGTTAAAGAAACAATCTGCGCTCCTGTCAACATCAGCGGAACGTCAGGCGAATGTCAGAGGAATTGTCGGGGGAACGTTGGGGCAGCGTCAGAGTAATGTCTGAGGAATATCATGGGAACATCAGAGGAACATTTGGGAAAAATCTGAGGAACATTGGAGAAATGTCTGAGGAACGTTCGAGGAACATTGGGGGAAGATCAGAGGAATGTTAGAGGAACGTTGGGGGAGAAAATGTGGCATTTTAAACTGGGTCATTTGCATAATTTGAGGATTTGGAAGAAGCGAAACAGTTTGAAAATCAGCTGTAAACTCAGAGCTCTGATGGTCTTTAGCCATGCTCAGACCGCCACCTCCAAACACGCACACGCACACACACGCATGACGAGGCGCAGATACACCTGAGCAGCTGGAGGCTGTGGTGGCGTCGCAGTGACTCCTGCTGGTAGTAGACTGTTTACCTTCATCGGGAGGTCGAGCTCCTCCTGCTGTGACCTGTGCAGCACGTACCTGTACACACCTGTGAGTCTCACCTCAGGCTGTGCACGCTCTGTCCCCAGATGTCCTGAGTCTCTAAGGGGGACATGTGCATGTCCAGGTTGCAGATGTTTGGTTTCTGAGGGTAAATCTTCAGACACTGTCGGAGCCAGAACGGCTGCGTGGCGCGCAGGAACGGATCGGAGATGAAGATGAACCCTGAACGAGGAAGAGCGCAGAATCATCATCATCATCATCGTGTACCCAGAGCACTAAACTCGGTCCAGTTCATGGGCCATCTTCAGATGAAGCATGAAGCAGGTAACAAAGACATAAAGCAGCTCGTGTGTTCAGCAGCAGGCCACAGCAGAGTGAATGCAGAGCATCGTCTTCATCCAGCGAGTCCTCGCTGGATGAAGACATTACGTTCCCAGTGGACAGCCAATCAGAACTGTCCATTACAGTCGAGATCATTCTACTGAGCTAACCTAAAAACACTTCAGTTCCTGAAACATGGAAAAATGAGACTAACTCTCAGTAACCTGCCTCAGAGCCGGCTTCTCCCTACACTTTACCTTACAGTACGAGGCGCCGCGAGGCAACTGTCGCTGTTATTTGGTTCTTTACAGCCGGATTGAATTGAACCAGACCGCACGCATTGCACCTCCTCTCAAAACTTTATTTAAACTCTGACGTGAGCGTGTACCTGGGTGTCCTCGCAGGCCGAAGGCTTGCCACTCTCTGACGGGCTGTAATCCGACTCTAGTGGCTTCCACATCGCTCACCGCGGCGGCGTTGAGGTTAACTGGAACAATCTACACACACACACACATCATTAGCAGACGTCAGGGATGTAAAATCATTTTCGCTCAGGTGCTGTCTGCACCTGTTCTTCAGCAGACCTGAACCAGTCAGGTGACACCCAGTCCACTGTGACGTCAGTCAGGTGGATTCAGGTGATCTGCAGATTCAGACTGTTCGTGTTTGAACTCTGACCCTCACACCTGTCTGCTGCTTCGACCACCTTCAAACTTCCCTCTGTGACACACAGTCATGGGTATGATCGATCCAGGTGAGTTTGATTTACACGAAAACCAGATCAGAAATGAAAGTGGACAGGTGAGGGCAGGTGGAGGTGACCTGTGGAACTGTTCACTTTGTTGGTCAGAGAAGTCAAACTTCAAACTGACCCATGAAAAAGAACAAGGAGAAAGATGGCTGCCAAACGCCGGGAGCGCGCTTTGCTCTCACCTGTTCACCAGGCGCACACCTGGAAAAGTCGATGACGTCGCTAAGGTCCGGCGGGGGGTTCCTTCTCCTGTAAAACTTGAATATCTTCCGAAACGAATCCTCTCCACCCTCCACCATGGAGGCTGCCATCTTAGCCATGACGTCATTGTCTTGCACGCCCTGCTCCGGAAGTAAAAACTAACAAAAATTAAAGAACAAAACAAACAAACAAACAAACAGACATTTAAACAGTTAACAGCGCGAGCGGGGAGAGACAAACTGTAACATGTTTCAATGTCACTGTGCACGCGGGTCACGGTGCTCAATCACGTGATCGAAGCTGCATTTACTGAACCTCGGAAATCATTTTTTCTTAAAAATGATTTTCTTCAGAGCCTTGATCAGGAATAAGAAACAGATTACAAATAAAATGCAGACACATCGAAATATTGGTTAAAAGGATTTGAGAGAAAAACGGAAGAACAACCAACTCTGAAAAATAAATTTGTTCAAAGTTAGGCTTGAAAGAATTCACATATTTAAACTCCTGCACTCCCACCAATCAGACGCTGTTTAATCGCTCTCAGCTCCCAGCTGGCCCTGAACGCACCATTACGTCACAGGTCAGAGGGAGCAACATGGCGGCGTCCAAGAAAGTGTTCGAGGTGTTCGTGTCTAAAGTGCCGTGGACTGTGGCCACCAGTGAGTCTGCTCATTATCAATCAGTCAGGTTTGATTTTAGTGACGACATGTGACGTGTGCAGCCGATCACGCGTGTCGATTATCGTCAGGTAGATTAGCACGCGAAGAAGGGAAGAATTTAACGTGCAGTAAGGTGTCCGGTAGGTCAGTCACGTGTCTGCAGCTTACAGGTGTTTTACCTGAGGCAGTTCACGTTAAAAGACTTAATACAGGCCGCGCTGATGACGTCAGAGCAGTTTTGCTTGAGTCACAGTTCAGAGTGATCCTCTGACTGATCCTGAGCTTCCGTCCACACTCTGAAGCACGAATAGAATAGAATATGCGTTTATTGTAACTGTGGGTCCTCCACCGCTGTGCAGGAATAAAATATAAAAAGTAGACAACAGGAATAAATAAAAGGAGGAATATGTAGAGAAACAACAGGAAGGCCCACAGTGGAGAGCAAAGTGCTCTGAGGTAGAAAAGACTTGGTGTGAACAGTCTGTGTGTGAGTGACCTGCGTGAGGAGGGTCACTCACACCATGGCTCATTGTGGGCAGGGTGTGGGTGGGTGTCCAAGTGGCCCAGGGAAAGAAACTGTGAGTGAGTCTGGAGGTGTGGGACCTGACTGACTTGAGGCACCCACCAGAGGTCAAACAGGTGGTGGGCGGGGTCACCTGTGCTCTGGTTTACCTGAGACAGGAGGATCTGTCATTCCCCTCCAGGGGTGGCAGATGACAGCCAGTGATTTTGTGGGTGGTGTTAATGAACGTTTGCACCACCTTCCTGTTCTCAGTCGTGGCCCCTGAGCACCAAACACCAGGCAGGAGGAGAGCACGCTCTCCACTGAGGAGCAGTAGAAGGCCAGCAGCAGGTCCAGGTTCTTCTTCCTCAGGACACCGAGGACGTGCAGCCGCTGCTGGGCCTCCTTTACCACGGCGATGGTGTTGTAGGTCCAGGTGAGATCAGGGGAGATGTAGGTGTCCAGAAACCTGAAGGTGGAAACAGATTCTACCCGTTCTCCATTTATAATGAGGGGGGACTGGACCTGTCTGTGCCTCCTGAGGTCCATTATAAGTTCTTTGGTTTTAAGGATGTTCAGCTTCAGGTTATTCTCTGGGTCCCAGGATCAGGGAATCTGAAGGTGGTCCAGTTTGGTGTTGAGCATCCTCACGGAGCTCTTCCTGTTCTCCAGATAGCTCAGTGCTGTGTGAAGGGTGACGGCATCCTTCGTGGGGTCGAGGGAGGGGGTGGACAGGCTGTGATGTGTGAGACACTACCCACTCGAAGCACTAGATGACGGCAGATGTGAGGGGATGTGAGAGGAAGCAGGACAGGTGAGGTGCAGACACTCAGGTGTTCGGACTGACGTGTTCCTGTGTGTGTTTCAGAGGAGATGAAGGAGTACTTCGGGCAGTTTGGAGCCGTGAAGAAGTGCCTGCTGCCGTTTGTAAGTAATCATCACTGACATCACTCAGTGTCACACAGTCACATGACCCGACAGGAAGTGATCACCTGTAGCCTCACAGCCACACACGCCTCAATTCAGCTCTGCATGTTTTTAGTGTGTCAGCACTGCCTGAGATGACGATGCGAGCAGCAGGTGGTGGCAGTGAGTGAGTGTGTATCTGTGTGTGTGTGCGTGTGTGTGTGCGTGCCTGCACGTCAGTGACGTCTCTGCGTGTCCTCAGGATAAAGAAACGGGCTTCCACAGAGGCTTCTGCTGGATCGGCTTCTCCTCCGAGGAAGGACTCAACAACGTTCTGCAGAAGGAGCCGCACGTGCTCGAGGGCGCCAAGGTAAGACCAATGTCACCAAAGGAAGGGCTTCTGGGTAATGGAGTCGCTGTGGTCTCTTTGAACCAGCAGTGGTCAAGTCAGAAGACCTCTGTGCTCCTCTGATCATCTGGATTAAACCAGATCACTTTTATGATGTCATCTTCTGCACGTTTGCAGAAGTTTTGCCTCTGATCGCTCAGTGTCCCCGCCCCCACAGACGGCAGCTGTGGCGGTGAAGGTGTGAGATGTTCTGACTGTTTGGTGTGTTTCCAGCTGCAGGTTCAGAGGAACAGACGCCCGTTCGCAGGACAGAAGTCGGACAAAGACGCCGAGTACGACTGACGCTCCGAGGATGCGCTGCTCTTCTTCTCTCCGTGCTCTGGCCGGCGTCACACTTCCTGTTTGATCGTCGTCACTGAATTGGTGACCAAGCCGTCAGTCCTCATCTTGTTATTTATTGTCAGCCGCCGTGCTGGACTTCCTGTTGCAATGTGAAACTGTTCATGCCGAGCTGTACAGAAAAAAGCCAATAAAGACCAAACTAAACTTCATTTGCCTCATGGTTCTATTGTCAGTAAAGACTTCCTCCTTCACTTTGGGAACAAAATGAAGGAAAAACTTTGAACAGACTTCTTTTAAAATAACATAAAGCAGAGGAAGTGACTGCATAGCAGACGGAGTCCACACAAAAATGTAAAACGACCAAGATTTTAGTTTTTACTTTTCAATAAAAACCAAACTGAATAGAAACTCGTCCATCCTGATGAAACCACACTTGTGTCTTTAAAGCAGTTTGCTCCACACTGAGCGAACATCACAATCCAAACACTCAAAATAAAAGACCTGCATTCAGAATCTGACCTCATCATTCTGAGTTTGATTGTATTTGGTAATGATCTGAATCATGATGCAAGACAAAGTACATTTCATGTAAAATGCAGGCAAAACACTTTAAAAGTAACTGAGTAACTTTGTTACTTTTGCATGTTGTTAAAAATACAGTAAACAAAAAGAAAATGAACGTTTCTCAGGACTGTGTGATCTGCAGCAGAGCCAGAGTGAGGCCGGATGCAGTAAAGCACTTCCTAACAGGGATGAAAACATCCACACATTCCTGATGTCAGATTATTTTTTATTTCCAGACATGAAAAATGAGGTCAGCTCATCATCATCATCATCACATCGGTCGGTCGTTTTGTTCAATAAAAAGACAAATGTGCACATTAAAGGAATATTCTGCATGTTAATAAAGAATCTGAAACTACATTTCCCATGATGCACAGAACAGCCGACTAACCCTGCAGATAGAATCTGAGGGGGCGGAGCTTCAGGTCAGAAACTACAACAAAACGTCCTCACGCGCAGCTTCAGAGTCTGTTTTTACAGCGCCGGAGGATCTGCTGGACCAGCACGGCGCGGCCCAGGTTCAGGGTCAGCGTGGCTGTCCTAGCAGGCCAGCTTTAGCCGCCAGCGCCTCGTTCTGCTGGATGTGATACTCCTGGAAACGCATGGAGATCCTCTGAGTCATCTTCAGATACTTCTGCAGGCACAACTCGGAGCAGCTCGACTGAAACACAAACAGCTGTGAGGATTTTATCCAGATGTTCCTTCACTCACATGTTTCCGTCATCCAATCATCTTTTTTTACCTCCTCGGGCTTCACGTCTCTCGTGGTGAAGTCTCGGACGCAGTCTATGAAGCAGTTCTCCGTCACCTTGTTGTATGTCCCCAGAAACTCCTTAAACTGAACACAGGAAACAGACCCGGCTCAGTAAACGGCTGCAGAGCAGCAATTCAGCAAAAAAATCTGAGAGACGACCGAGAAGGATCCGAGGTTCAGGTCTGGGAAGAAATTTCCTCAAACAGGTTTTAACCTCTGTCCTCTCGCTGCTTCAGGCACGCTCAGTTTTACTGATGCAGTCAACAGTTTTGGTTTTCTTCAAGTGCTCCAAGACTGTGAAGCTGCTCTAAAGAGCCAAGGTGGGAGCTCAAATGTATTAACTCAGATCTGCGTGTGCGACAGAGGCTTCCTGCTGCAGGTTTAAACGATCAGAGCGATGTCACTGGATCAAAGCTGTGACTTTTAGTTTAAAGAACTTTTCTCATAAATGTAGAAATTCAAATGTTTCTTCCGCTGAAAACGTCCAGGTCAACCGACGGGGCGACTTTTGGGATTATGAAGTCATAATAGAAAACTTTCAGATAAATTCCTTTTGTTTTTTTCAGTCGTTTTTAATTGTTTAAATACTCAGATGTTTGTCATGCTTTCCTCAGGCTGTTTTTACGTTTATTTACTTTTTAAACCATTTCCTGTATCACTTGATTTTGTACGAAGTTAACTTCCTAAACTTTATCTTTTGACCTAAAATGTTTTTCTTACTTTTTCAATATCTAAATTGTGATTCGGTTGTATTTTCTTGCTTTATACTATCCATCCATCTTCATCTGCTTTATCCGAGGCCGGGTCGCGGGGGCAGCAGCCTAAGCAAAGAGGCCCAGACCTCCCTCTCCCCAGCCACCTCCTCCAGCTTATCCGGGGGAACACCAAGGCGTTCCCAGGCCAGCATGTCCTGGGTCTGCCCCGGGGCCTCCTCCCGGTGGGACATGCCTGGAACACTGCGCCCAGGGGGCATCCTTGTCAGATGCCCGAACCACCTCAGCTGGCTCCTTTCGATGTGGAGCAGCAGCGGCTCTACTCTGAGCCCCTCCCGGATGGCCGAACTTCTCACCCCATCTCTAAGGGAGAGGCCAGCCACCCTTCGGAGGAAGCTCATTTCTGCCGCTTGTATCCGCGATCTCGTTCTTTCGGTCACTACCCACAGCTCGTGGTTAGGGATGGGTATCGAAAACCGGTTCTTGTTGAGAACCGGTTCCCACTGTTTCAATTCCTTGGAATTGTTTGCCATTTTTGCAAACGATTCCCTTATCGATTCCAGTCGCCCCGAATGACGTCACCACGTTGCGGAGCGTCATTTACCTGGCAGGAAACACGGCGCCTAAGCGGCTCAAACGCTCAAAAGTTTGGTTATACTTTACCAGAACGGATGACAACAGGGCAGCTTGCAATACTTGAAAAGTAGATATTTCATTTAAGGGAGGAAACACTACGAATATGCAAAAGCATTTGCTCACAAAACACGCGATGACCTTAAATGAAAGTCGTGTTTTTAATTCCGCTCCGGACTCGTGAATCTCAACCCAGCAGCAGCGGTAACGTTTGTACGTCCTCTCCCGTTAATGCGGCAGGTAAATAATCAACTAACAGTGCATATTATGTTAGCGCGATCTGCCTTATTACAAAACCTGCCATTACTGTGCATTTAGGTGACCATGATGAGAGAGACAGACAGAGTCTGGCTGGCTCAGATGCTGGCAGTTCTCGCTGCAGTCTACCGGTAGCGTCTCCTTTTAGGCCAGGATAGACGAATGTCACCGAGCAGTGACTAAGTTTGTGGTAAAAGGCTTGCACCCATTTGCCACAGCAGATGCCCCCGATTTTCGGTAAGTAAATGTGTTTAATTGTAGGCAGGGACATTACTGGATATTCTTGTGTAATTGCTACAGAATAATTTATCTTATACTTTGTTATTGCTACAGAAGAATATTTATTTTACATTTACAATTTTTTTTCCTGGGGACCCTGTGACACCCCATTGAAGAGCCGTAGGCTGGATCTCTTAAGATCTCACTGTTGGGTTTGTAAGGCCATGTTACTCCTAAATTTCTATCTTGTTCAAAGAGAAGATATATAAAACAAAGTTCTAAGCTAATCGACCTTAGTGTTCTCCTTTTTTAAAAAGAATCGATAAGAGAATCGATAAAGAATCGAATCGTTAAACAGAATCGAAAATGGAATCGGAATCGTGAAAATCTTATCAATACCCATCCCTACTCGTGGCCATAGGTGAGGGTAGGGACGTAGATCGACCGGTAAATTGAGAGCTTCGCTTTTACACTCAGCTCCCTCTTCACCACGACGGACCGGTGCAGCGTCTGCATTACTGCAGCCCCAATCCGTCTGTCGATCTCCGGCTCCCTTCTCCCATCACTCGCGAACAAGACCCCGAGATACTTGAACTCCTCCACTTGGGGCAGGAACTCATCCCCGACCCGGAGTGGGCACTCCACCCTTTTCCGGCTGAGAACCATGGCCTCAGATTTGGAGGTGCTGATCCTCATTCCCGCTGCGAACCGTTCCGTTGCTTTATACTAATCTTATTATTTCAAATTAAAATATATAATATGCAGGGCTCTAGACTAACTTTTTGCCAGGGTTGCACTGGTGCGCCTAAATGTTTTTCTTAGGCGCACCCAAATTTTTCAACCGCATCGCTTAACACCGCAGTTTTACATGTGCACTTTGTTGCACATAGATATATATCTATAGATATATCTATATCTATAGATATATCTCCACACATTCTCACTCCAGTATTGGTCCCAATAAGCTGCCACAGTGTTCTGGCATTGACGGTATTTGAGTTTGTTTTGATTGATTCTATTTTTATCTATTTAATTTTACCTACGGTTCTGTCGCTCTCTTGTTTTGTCCCTCACGGGCCTCCTTGCTGTATAGTTCAGTGCGGGCTTTCTATGGACCCTGGAGGCCACAGTAACCGGACTTTGTGCCTCTGAATTCTGAGCCTCTTTTCTCAGAGTCGACATGAAAACTCTTGGGGTCACTTACCTGTTTGATCTGGTCGGACTCTGACACCTGGACCGCCATGATTCGGACTCTGTGGGAGGGGAAACAGGGCGACAATTAGCAGCAATGCCAACATACCAGACTCCATTCATAAATCCTCCATTTTTAGCTCACTTCGTGGTCCGCCTCTTTTAAAGCTCCCCCGGCGCTCACGTGTTATTCTTTCAATGTGACCTTAAAGGTGTACCGTTCAGCTTAGGTTGGCTGGTTTAGTAACGCTTCAGATAGCAGAGGTTACCCGGGATTTAGTGACATGATGAACAAACCTACCTGATAAAATAGCACGTTTAAACGGACTGCTGCTGCTAACGGCTAGCCCGGTTAGTGCCGTGTTCCCGCCCTGTGATGAGGGTCCCTCTGTTCTCCTGGAGATGTTCTTCTTCAGCCTCCCGAGCAGCAGCGCTCAGTTTCCCTTTACAGCAGCAGGAGGACAGTTTTTATTCCACCTGAGCTCCGAGCTGCCTGAGGGGAACATCCGAGTGACGGACTGAAGGACGCATGCGCACAGAGCAGCAGATTCTCCGATATTTTTGCGATTTTTCATGTAAATGAAAAAAATACACACGTTCAACATGAGGCTAAAACCAAGCCTAACATTCAGTTATTAAAATCAATAATTTTATTAAACTCAAAACACGAATAAAAATTTATATTTGAGAGAAAAATGTGACGAATGTTCAGGTGAGGAGAACAACGAGCGCAGCAACAAAAGGTTCCTGCTGGATGGTTCCTACCTGCCTTTAATCATGCAGTATGGAAGCCTGAAGTACTCATTATTTATAAAAAAGGTAATATTATGGGAAAAGAATCTAAGAAAAATTCTTATTTTTAAATACTCCATCATAATAACATTTTTAATGTTCTGAAAAAAAAAACCAAATTTCATACATGTGGGACTAATAATGGTTTATCTGAGAAGTTCACATTTCTTCATAATTTATTGCAAAACTTTATTTATAATTACTGAGAATCTGGGAAATGAGCGACCAGAGCTGTTTCTTTAAGTCTACACCTGACAGAGGTCTTTCATTTCCTACATCAGCATTGCATTATCATATAGAAAAACAGCGCTTTTCTCTCAGATTAAATTATTTGAGGGATTAAATGTGCAGTTAAAGCTCTTCACACTGACAGGATGTGACGTTTACCGTCCCTGACAGCGTGACACGCTCTCAGATGAGTGCTGTTATGAATGAAGCGAGCGCGCCAAACAGCAGTTACAGAATAATCAGGATTATTTTTATTAATTCATCTTCAGGTTCAATAATATTACAGAAAAACATCCTCTTCATCATATTTATACAGTAGTAGTAGAATGCTGTGTCATTGCTTCATTACAAGTGCTGGTCATAGTTTATAGTGTGTGCAGTGTGACACTGAGTTCAGCCCAGTGTTACGAATCACTCGGTACAAAGGCAGTTTCTCAACAACCTGCTTCTGCTCGCTCTGATGGATCTATCTGGGTTTGATTGGTCCTCCTTGGGCAGGCGGCAGGACGCGCGCTGATGCTGCGTTTGTGTCGTAAGTGAGCTGCCGTAAACGCGAGCTGCCGAACGGCAAGCATTATTTACTATTTTAGGAATTTCTTTGAACGAACAGCCAAACATCATCACGCCATTCCCATGTGACACGGACGCAGCACGAGCCACTCATATATGCTGTATACATACGGTGCATTTGAGGTAACTGGAAAGTTTCTGGAAACCAAGCCAGAGGACTTAAAGATAGTGTTGGCACCAGAGCATCAGCGTCACGTTTAGTCAGATCAGAAGCCCCGCCCAGGTGCTGCACCACACTCACACGCCTGGAATCACACCTGCCCAAAGAGAAAGACACGCCCCCTTTTTTATTGGCATGTAGGTGTGACAAGAAGGGGGGGGGGGAACTCAGGACAACGAGCCACGCTACTTTCAGGACGCCGTGTCGGTACCGTTAAAATCAGACAGAGCAGTTACTCCAGTATGACCTGAATGCAGCGCCTGACCTTTGACCTGTGGGTTTGGTTGATCATATTTAACTCAGGTTTTCCACTGACGTGGTGCCGGCTCTTGGTTGGTTTTGAGAGTGGAGGTGAAGCGCCTCACAGGAAGAAGTTACAGAGCTGGTTCTGCCTGGGTTCTCTCCCAGAACAGGCTGAGAACCAAGCACCGCTGTGAGCTGCCTCGGCCAATCAGTGGTAACCTCTCTGAGTCCAACTGTGGGCTACGATGTTTGGGAAGTCAATAACCTGCTTCTAGATTTAGCAGCAGTACCACACCAGTGGAAAAGAAGTCCCAACAGGAAGAATCGGATCCTTTTTCCCACAAACGCAGTGCCAGAACATTAGGTAGCACAAGCCGGGGTAACGTCTGTAGTAAGAAGAGAAATTTCGTGCAGTTCCCACTCCCACCATTGATCCACGAATCCAACTACGGGACAACCCAGAAAGGACCGGGGTCTGGGTGAGGCAGCGGCACTGAGTTGTTGGAAAAAGGTCGTAACAGGATGAGTTGTCCACCTGATTTCCAAAGCAGAGCTGTTGGTGTGGATGCAGCAAACCAGACTCTGTCTCACAGGCCGGAACGCCAAGCATCAGAAACGGAAATGGGCGCTTTGGGACCGCCGATTTTGAGGTGCCAGTGGTTTTGTGGCACTTTTTATTGGTTAACATCTGATGAAGTAGCACCCCGGTACCACATCGGTGGAAAACGGGTCAAAGCAGGAAGAACCGTGTTCCCATTTTACCACCAACATGGACTTTGGGAAATTTGGGTAAATATGAGCTGGTTCTAGATTACACATCACACACCGCGCTGCAGGAAAACCGGTTCAACGGGAAGGATGAGAGGAAGTGGGCGGTTTGCGTTGGGGCTCTCAGATCTTACAGGACGCTTCTGGTTGTTGTAACCGGTAAACATTTATCAGCAGGATCTACGGCCAGCAGCTCGGATGCTTCTGTGTTTGTAGTGGGCGAACTGTCAAAGGAGGGTTTCTGCACGCTCATACAGTACGCGGAGAGAACGGCGGTCAGATGACGTTTTGATTTACAGCCTCGAACCGACCATAACGAGCACCTTAACACCGTCATGGCAAAAATACACGTGGTGTAGTTACAAGCACCTGAATGTGACACCCTGCCTTCAAGTGATGCAAGCAGATGGGAAAACCGGGAATCGCATCTGCTCTCCGAACTCGCCAAATCGGTCGGTTCCTGCACGTGCGGTCGTGGGTAAAAATCTGAATAAAGACTCCCGATTGGACAGCCTGATCAGAGCGAGTGAAAGGACAAATCCCACACCCAGAGCTCCAGACGCAAATGTGGAGTAATCATGTAATCGCGCCCGTCACTCCAGGTGAGCCCAGAGGTTCTGGAGCTTCCTTAACATAAACGTCACACTCTGGTCGAACACCACTTGAACGCAGGGTTGGACTGAACCGCCAGTGTGGCGCAGCCTTGATACGACCGCGATCAGAGACGTCTTTATCGCGTTTATATCGGAGCGGAGAAATCGCTCGGCGCCCCAAAGACGAGCCGCTGACCCACCGAGGATGATTTCATGGCTTCGCTGAGATGTCTCCAGATGTTTGAGAGGGTTGAATCTGCAGAAAGGTAAAAAAGGAACACCAGAGGACGCCTGCAGCTCGTTCTTTTTTCTTTTTCGTTGTTTGGCAGAAAATATTCAGTGGCACAAACAACGTGAGCAGGTTCACTCGGAGGACGTCTTCATCAGCCGTGTTTTGCTGATGTTGGAGTCTGTGTGATCCAGGAGGAGACGTAGTGAAACGACAGGTTTCTATAGCAGGAGAGAGGACGCCAGAGCAGAGCAAGGGTAGAAAAAGGAGGAGGAGGGTCTCTATGTCTCTAATCTACCCGGGAAAAACGCACAAAGCAAATGAAGAGGAGAGAAGAGGGCATGAATACTACTAAGATGATGATATTCAGTCAGAACCATGATAATAATAATAATAAATAGAATATTAATTAAGAATATTAATAATCATTATCATCAGGATAATAATAATATTACAGAATAAATCTCATATTTCGTATATTTTTTCACATTTTTTTTCTCCTTTGAAATACAGTGATCTCCTCAGAGCAGACCAATGAGGACTCAGCCTGCGCTGGCTCCGATTGGCTGTTGCATATGACATCACAGCTAATGGCGACCAGGTAGACATGCACCACTTCCCGCCCCCCACCCCGGCTGTTTCCTGTGCAGACAAGAAGTCCTGGCGTTGCCATGGTAATCGGTAGCGAGTGACGTTTCAGTCTGGAGAGAAAAAGAAGTGTTAACAGAAAGCACACGCTTCGCACGTGCTCAGTGCGTCCGTGGAGCCGCCGTACCTGCATCATAGCCGTCCGATGACCATGACGTCCACGACCTCTCCCTTGTGCAGCTCCACGTACTGCTCTGTTTTAGGGGGCAGCATCAGCAGGCCGTTGGCGCTGCGCATGGACATCAGCCTGCTGGACACCTGGTTACCTGCAGGGAGGAGGGGTGTGGTCAGTCGTGTTACCCAAGTGAGATGACTGACAGGACACTGACTGAGGCAGCGGTTAGAACAACATTTAAGAGGCTCGTTTACGACGCCTCTGACATAAATCAGCTGACTGATGTCGACCACAGAGCCAGCGTGATGGATGGGCCTGCGACGGACGCGTCACTGGGCGCTCTGCGGAAGCCTCGGGTATCTGGGAACACGCACGATGACTTTAGGAGAAAACGTCGATTCCGTCTCCAAGAAAGCCGGTTGGAGATGAGTCCTCGTTGGGAGGTTCAGAGACTTTGGAGCGAGTATCCGTGAGCTGGACTCAGAGCAGACAAACCGCTCAGCACCGTCGACAAACCTGATTGGACGAGCTGATGTAAAGCTCTGAGGGCGGCGCTACAGGATGAAAGCGTAACGGCTCATTTGGGCCAAGTGCAGTGACGAAGCTGAACGGCTGTATGAACGTGTGCAACATCTTTATGACGGTTCCATGATGTGATCAATAAAGTTAATCGTGTGGACGAGAAGAGGCCAGAGTTTACCGCGGCGAGGAGGAAACAGGAAGCAGCGCTTAGACACCAATGACTGACGATACACACCATCTCCGTGTGTGTGTGTGCACTCACCTGTGCTCTGAGCCCAGGGCAGCGGCTCCTGGTGATGCCAGGTGAGAATGCAGCGGTGGTACTCAGGCCGGGGGTCCAGCTTAACGTCACAGGAGAGCTGAAGAGAAGAACAGTGGGATCAGCAGACTTTCATCAAACGCTGCTGTTACTATTATTGTTACTACAACAATAACTGTGTTATGTAACCCGAGTGATGCATCAAACACTCGGTTCACCTTCGCCTGCAGGCAGGGTTACAGCATGACCTCAGAGTGTGTGTGTGTGTGTTACCCTCGCTTTGATGATTGTAGGTCGAGGATCCAGAATGCCTTGCATCTTCCTCAGAGCAGGAATCACAAACAGGTTACACGTCACCACAGCGGACACTGGGTTACCTTGGAAACAATAAACAGACCACGTGTGATGATGGTGCAGAAGCTCGATAACACGATGTGGCGCGTTTACGAGCGGCCTCAGAATGATGTCATAAACGTGACGGTTGGAGTTACTCGTGTTGATGAGGCGCTGCTGGAACATTTATGGAGCTTACTGTGAGGAGTTATTTTAAGATGCACGTATCTGCCTGCAACGAATACGAAACATGGAAAGAGTGTCTGCGTCATCTGTTGATTTGGATTCATTTCTTTTCCTCCTTACTTCATGTACTTCACAGTACAATCATGTACTGTTAAGTACATGTAGTAACTGCTAATTCTCAGCCCGTCTCTGTGGAGGCTGCTGACGTTCAGCCTGCACTGAAGCTTTCTGGTTTCCAGGAGGTTAAAGTCTGGGCTCAGGACGCTCTCAAGCTTCCTGCTTCGCTTTGGGATCCACAATCAGGAATCGTGACTCTGATCACAGGCGTCTGTGGGGACGACCCGAGGACGCTTCAAAGGCAGGTGAATTACACAGCAGGGTTATTATGTTACCTGGCAGGGCGAAGATGAGTTTTCGTGTCCCGTCGATGTCGACTGTGGCAAAGGTAGTGGGAAGACTGAGGGACAGAAACACAGAGCAGCGTGAGCAGAGGCGGAGACTGAGGTATCAGCCGTCAGGTGTACCTGCAGTACTGCGAGTACCTGCAGTGAGGAACTCCTTCAGCTATCAGAAGAAACATTTGTGACTTCAGTGAACAGACTAACAGTGCAGCCACAGGTGAGGCTCATTAACAGCCGCCTGAAGCTTTAAGCTCTCGGGTATTTCACACAGGTGTGACTGTGGTGCTTAAGTTCTGGGACTAAAGCAGGAAGTCTCGGCTCCCGTCTTACCCTGGCTTCATGAAGACTCGGCCAAAGTGAATCTGCGCGTGCAAGTCGATATCCAGCACCTGTTTCAGGTAGTCCTGATCACAGACACACACACAGTCAGGTTTCCTGCACACTGATGATCAGAACATCTGCTCAGTGCGTCACTCCATCAGTGAGCTTTACACTGAGATACTTTAGGCCACGCCCACCTGCTGCCTCAGTTGGCCCTCAGCTCGAGTAGGAGTGACAGCTCGCGGTCAGCGCTGATGAAAGACGGTAAATCGTCAGCTCTGCCATCACGTTCAGCTCTTTCTGCGGTCTCACTCCACAGAGAGACACACCTCCTGTAGCAGCGGCGAAGAAGTCCGCCCAGTCCTGCTCCAGTTCCTGAGCGAACGTGCAGTTGGTACTGCAGCTGAGACTCTCAGCAGGTGGGCGTGGCCTGAAGTTAGTTAAGTTACTGAAGTTACTGTACCTTCTCTCCCATGGACACACCCCCTGAGGTGATGATGACATCAGCACGGCTGATTCCCTCGTGCAGAGCTGACAGCAGGTCGTCAGGGCTGCAGAGAGAGGACACACGGGTGTCACAGGAAGTTCAGGACACAGACTGAGGTCGGACTCGAGTGGAAGATTTCAGATTTCCCACTGAGGGACCTGTGGACCTCAGACGGTGGATGAAAGATTAAACCCTGACTGCACCGTGCTGGGGGGTGGGGGTGGGGGCTGGAGCTTTTTTAGGATGTCAGAACAGGAAATGATCAGACTGGAGCGACAGGCGGGGAAACGCGCTCACTTGTCTCCGACGATGCCGAGGTTGATGGTCGGGTATCCGTGCTCCTGGATGGTGGCGAGGAGAGTGGAGCGGTTGGAGTCTCTGATCTTCCCCGGGTGGAGGTCATCCTCCGGGTTCAGCAGCTCGTTCCCGGTGGACATGACGGCCACCACGGGGAACTTGTGCACGCTGACCTCGGTCACTCCCACTGTGGCGAGCAGGCCGATCTCAGACGGGCCCATGTGCGTGCCTTTAGCCAGAACGCACTCCCCTCGCCTGATGTCATGACCGATCGGCCTGCGTGGACACAAAAGCACCAAATTGTCTACGCTGCTCCTTCACCCGTTTGACATCCACGACCTGAGAAGCGTTCCTCTCTTACCTGATGTCCTGCCCGGGCCGGGCTTGGACCATGATCCTCACCTCCAACTCCTCGGTGCCCTGTAACAGACGAACAGGAAGTAAAGCCAGCAGGCACACACACAGCGCTATCGACCTTCATCCTGGTGTTCTTACATCCTCAGACTCCCTCAGCAGCTCCGTGTCTTCTACTTGGACCACGGCGTCAGCTCCGCAGGGAATCGGAGCGCCGGTCGTCACCCTCATCACCTGACCTGGCATCACTGTGTGGGTGGGCTGAAAACACAAGAAGCACAGGTTACAGAGCGATGACATCATCTGGTAATAAGGCTTTTAGTCAAGGTTGAAATTCACAGTAATCAGGAGGAGACGACAAGTTTTCTAAATTCTGGAGCCTCAAGTGGACATTAGAGGAACTGCAGCTGTTATTCCGCCAGCGTTTGGCTGCAGAGGTCGACTCCCAGGACTTCCTGCTCTGTGACGCGTGTGGCTCTAAAGACCCTCGTCTGCCTTCACTGCTGATATGAACTCGGTGATGTACATCAATCTGATCCTGATCTACATTCTGCACATACGTGAACTTAAACGGTCCGAGCATGGCTCGTGCTGTGCCGATCATGGTGTGTGTACCATGAGCCCGCTCATAGATAACGCTGAGGTTAGCAGCGTCTCCCACAGAATCTGGTTGACAGATGATGGTTATGCACAAAGCTGCTGTGTGAGAGCCGACCTGCTGTCCAGCCTGCGACTCCCCCATGATGAAGCGATCTCCCGGGCCATCGGCAGCTGCGAGTTAAACATGAGTCGGTTAGAGCTTTCAGTTCAACAGATAAAAGGTAAAACAACGCAGATGTTTGAGGCGGTGCCCACAGTCTCACCTCGCACAGCGTAGCCGTCTTTAACAGAGGCGGGGAACGGAGGAAGGTTGTCTTTGGCATAGATGTCCTGAGCGAGAACTCGACCCAAACCATCTGCAGAGAGAGAAGACTTTCTCAGAGGCTCATCCAGGACAAATTCATTGTTTCACTACAATCTGAACTCTGCGGGAGGAGCGATTCTCGTGGCCTGTGGAGGAACGACGGAGGAGGGCGGCTACGGTCCTGACCGGACGAGCTGACCGACAGCGGGGAAAAGCCAATCAGACTGACGTCAACCTGGATCGACTTTCAGGTCCAAAACCTCCGTAAGTCAAACAGGTGGAGCAACATTTTACACATTCATGGTTCAAACAGCGTGTGCAGGTGCTGAAATGCTTCTCCCATCAGATGCCATCACCACAGCAGCATCAGCTCTGTGGTGGAGCAGTTAGTGGACACGTGGGCGTGCAGGGCTCGATACTCCTGTGTTAGAGCAGCACACACACACACACACACACACACACTCACCTCTGTAGTTAATGACTTCAATTCCCAGAATAGGCGTCATCTCGAGAACAGTGATGAAGGCTTTGTCCATGGATGTCAGCGGGAACGGCGACATGCGATGACGACGCGCCACTTTACTGATGTCAACTGCGCTGTGGCCTATGAGTGCGTACACACACACACACACACACACACACACACACACACACACACACACCTGTAAACACCTGCAAACTATTTTTTTCGAGCTTTAAAGGTAAACGAAACACATACTGAACTCACTGGCTCTCAGTATGTTCTCATTGCTGCCACATCGTGACTGAACCTGCAGAAAAACAGATTATTTTGATTGAAATCATCTTAAAGAATAATTTTCTTTTCATGCGTCTCATTCACAGGATGTGGAAACATAAACAATGACTCTGGATGCAACATTCAAGCATTTCAGGAGCACCGAGAGAGCGAGTCGGGTTAATTTTACTCATCAGATCAGTCTGAGCGTTGAATAAACAGCAGATATAAGCCAGAGCTTTAATTCTGCTCTCCTAGCTGATGTTAACAGCAAATTAAAACCAGAGGTCAGAAAGCCGGCGTCTTCTTACTCAAAGCAAAGGTACACAAGGTTGATGATTGGCTGCTTTGCAGAGATGATTTAAGCATAATTTGATGCTACATTTTTAGGTCATTTATTTTTAAATGTACCACAACTGAAGACATTTCAATAGATCTGAGTGTTTCCAACCATCACAGTCCCATTCACTCCCATTCAACAGACAGCACACGTCCCGAGACTTCCTGAATAAAGTTCATGCACATAACGAGAGCTTCAATCAGGACGATCACTGCTTACACCTGGAATGACACTGATATTCAAATCTGACCTAAAGATACTCATCTGTAACAGTCTAATGATGCTGTGATGATGGTTACCGATAGTTACCATGGGGGGGGGGGGGGGGGGGAAGGTTAAGTTTGTTTCACAAGTTAAAATTAAAAGGTGAGGCATAAAACCTCACAAACCCATCTGTTGCTCAGAACACGTTAGCATCTAAAATATGCCGAGTCATGCACAGACTGTCCCACTTTGTCATGTTTCTCTGTTGTATGGTCTGTACGTCATGTATGTTTGTCCAACAGCTGACTGAGCAGCATACACACACTACACCTGACCTGGATGTTATAAATGTCTGCTACAAGCTGTAAAGCTAAGTTACAGCCAGCTAGCTAACCAAGCCCGCTCTAAGCTAGTTTGCTATCTATTTAAACGGTTACATCATTTAATTTTTGACAAAAATCATATTTTTATATAAAATGTAAATTATAACAATGGTTCACTTAACAGGTAAATGAGCCACCTAGCATTTAATTCATTTCAGGCATAGCTCAGACAAAGTTAGCCAACAAGCTATGACTTAGCTACAGTGCATGAATCTAGTAAGGATTAGCTTGTAATATTCAATGACAAAGAAACATGAAAATAACCAATACAGCTCCCAGATCAGTTTGTATTTAGGGTTTCATTTTAGACAGATTTTCATTCATTACATTGGCAGGTTTTTGGCTAATGGTAGCTAATATAAACTTAGCTGCTAACACACACAAACTACTTCATAGTCAACTTAGCATGTAGCTGGCTAACCTTAACTCGCTGTCTAGAGTCTTTATCTAAACCCTGTGTGAACAGTTTGTATTTGAGAGATGTTCGTTTGGTAATTATTTCTAAGCTAACATTAGTTAGTGGCGCTCATTTAAATAACATGTTAGAGGTGACCAGAAAGCTGGGGAATATGTAATTGATTTAATAATTTTACAATCAGTTCAAATACTAGTGATTAAAAAAACAAAACAACAACAACAACAACAACGAAAAAAAATGGAAACATATACAAGAAAACAAGTATATAAGGAATAATGGAGGACCCAGGATAGCACCTTAGGGAACGCCACGGGACAAACAGGAAGAAGCTTTTCTTAGCGTGTTTTTAAATTACATGGTAATCTGTTCAGATACTGGCAATAAGAAAGTATTTGATATTTGAAAAAAATGGCACGTGAACCAAGTTTAACTGTGAATACTCGTTTTTCTGCTCCAATGAAATCGAACACACCGAGTTTGTTATTCACCATAAATTGGCTCGGCCCTGAAGCTGGAGCTTTTTATGCCAGGAAATCAAATGTGATTTTTCTGGTTCTATGAAGTGAACGGAGGAGGTTAGGAAATAAAGAAAGTAATTAAAAGCTCTCATCATGCAGGAAGTGCTTGTCATTGTTTGATAAAGGGTTTCGATCAGCAATCAGCGTACATCTACTGGGCATGCTCTATGACCGTTACACAGCACAAACAGGAAAGCTGGTGTTTCATGCAGAATGGCGTTTTTTGTTGCCGAGCTCTTAGCGGTGCTGTCTGTGTGCATGTGTGAAGGTTTGTTTGTACCTTGGGTGTCGGGCACGAAGCGGTGGAAAGGCGGGAAGTTGCCTGTGTCGCCCGGGGTGACTCGGAGGGGGTGGAGCTTAAAGAGGCCGAATCTCGTGGAAGCACCTGAACACCTCGAGAAATGATCGAGTCCGGGATCTACACACACACACACACACACACACACACACACACACACACACACACAATGCTAGTCCAATGATTTCCTTCAGTTGTTTTATTGGAACCTAAAGCTGCAAAGCCGAACACTTACTCCATAACCCCTGACCCCCTCACAATCAGCTGTTCTTTTTATAACTTTACTATATTTAATGAAGTCATGCAAAGTTTTACTTTCATACTCTGAATACTTTCTGATTTGTTTTTACTACCAGCATTATTATCATAGGTTGAACTGAAAAGGGAACTCATAGTAGGTCCACCTTAAAAAAAAGGCGGCATCAGATAATCTTCAAGCTAGTTCAGGCAGGAGCTGATGAAGAATGGTGACTGACACAATGAACTGACCAATGAGAGGAGAGGACAGGTGCATGTGTGGAGTCTCACCTGATGGTCATGGGCAGAGGAGCAGGTGAAATGAGTGGGAGGGACAGGGGTGTGGCCAGGCAGGTAGGGACTCCCTTTAGCCATGAGCACAGCATGGCTCATCTGATGGACACACACACACACACACACACACACACACACACACACACACACACACACACACACACACACACAGGTGAAGGACATGATGGGATGAAGTGAAACATTCCACACGTCACAGCTCAAACCTGGGCTCACACACACGGATTCGTTCTGTAAATTAACTGATACGACAGGAGCTGTTCGCGGTCACTGTGGGGGTGTGGCTTTAAGAGGAACGCTACAAACTACCAACACTAAAGCCAACAGTTAGTCCACACCGGACATCCCTGCATCGGGTAAACCCTAACACGATGGAGGTCATGCTCGAGTTTAAACCTTCACAGACACTCGAGTTTAAATGTTTACACGTGTATCGATGAACCAAAACTGTCCTCACGTCATCACTTCCTGTCGTCTCCTCTCTAAAAAAAACAAGACTTCAGTGTTAAAACCTGACAAGTTATTCCTTTTATAAAGGAGCCATAATGACCAGTTTGATCGAAACTTCTTGACAGCGTCCGACACAGGTCACGTGATGCTATGTCACGTGACCGGTGGATCTAAACGTGACGACGGATTGAAAAATGAGTTTCCTTGGTGCTCATTTCTTCTACAGTTATAAGAACCTGCAATGCCCCGTGGGCAGAGCCTGTAATGACCCGCCTGACCCTGAGGAGGAAGTGTTTTCTAAATGTCATTCCGCTACTGGGAGGCGGGCCTCCTGTCTTCCGTCCTGCCCGCGGAGCGCTCGCTTCCCGGTAATTTCTGTGCGTCCTGCAGCAGCCGCTGCATGCGTCTGTACAGTAGCTGCTGCAGTGACCCACTTTCCCCACACTGATCATTAAACTTTCATCTGGCAGCTTCCAGCACTGCCGCCGCTCTACGTGCGGCCTGCGCACCGCTTACCTTGGCAGCGATGGCGGCTGCAGTGATGTGGGAGGAGCCGTGCTGGTGGTGGTGGTGATGATGGTGGTGGTTGTGCGCGTGCCGACCTCTCCTCCGGTCCTCCTCTTCGTCATCCTCCTCCTCACACTGGGTCCCGCGCTCCATGGTGTGTGTGTTGGTGTGTGTGTTGGCGTACGTGTTGGCCTGCAGAGGGGAGGGGGAGGGCAGCTGCTCCAGGGCGGCGTGCGTGGATTTCACCCGGACCGTGGCCTCGCGCAGCAGGTCGATGGCATGAGGCAGAGCGGGCAGAATGAACTGAAAACACTCCTGAAAAATCAAAGTTTCATTATCATCATCGTCGTTGTCGTCATGGCGTCAAACTCTCACAGCAGACGCTGCACGCACAGTGGATCGTTTACACGAACAGTAGTCGCGCGGAGTAGTCCAAGCACAGAAGCCCAGACTCCCCCATCCCAAACCCAGCCACCTCCTCCAGCTCATCCAAGTCATTCCCAAGCCTGTCCTGGGTCTGCCCCACGCCTCCTCAGCCAGAGGCCGTCCAGGAGGCGTCCTGGTCAGACGTCCAACCCTCTGAACTTCGATGTGGAGGAGCAGCAGCTCTACTCTGAGCACATATCAAAAGTCTGAACTCCTCCCTCCATCTGTACGGGAGAGGCCAGCCACTGAAGGGCGAGTTGCTCCTTTCAGCCATTCTGAGTTTTATAGACTCAGGGTGGCACTCCGCCATTTTTTGGCTTTCTCATCCCCGCCGCAAACCGCTCCTGTGTGAGCTGGAGGCCACCTGAACAGAACCACCAGATCTCGAGAGCACAAAGGTGAGACACCTGGCTCCGCCTACAAATCCTGTCTGTAAACAGTCTGACTCACTGCCGGCAACACGGAGCGAGTGGGCATTAGGGACACAGAAGTCCATGAGCTCCCACACTTTACAGATGCATGTGAACTGGACTGCAGTGATGTGTGACAGGTGTACTGGTTTCACTGGTGCACACAGAGTCTGAGCTCAGACACGCCGTCCTCCTGACTCAGCCTGCGTTACTCTGAGCTGTGGATCACACACGTTTGGTGGCTTAGACACTCAAACTTTATATTTTCAGACTCTTATACTTTTAAAAGCTGCTCGACATTTCAGGACGTTGCTTGAACGCACTCAGACTGAGCTGGTCAGGGAGAAGGTTGGAGACACCCACAGAGGTCTGTAATCCAACATCTGTAGTTTTGTAACGACGCAGTTCAACTCTTCCTACTTTAACGGTAAATAACACAAACGCTGAGCTCCACCTGACTGGATCGTCACGTCTTACGACATACCCGGCGAGTTCAGTGCAAAGATCCACACGGTGCAGACTGAGCAGAGTAAAGTCAGACTCGTACCTGAGAGCCTTTCTTGCTTCCTGGAAGGTTGATGATCAGAGTTTTGCCACGAATACCACAAACAGGCCTGCAGAGGAGAGGACACGGCACACAGAGCAGGTTAGAAAACAAACGTTTCCACACTGTGTCAAACTTAAACTGCACCGTTCATCAGAATCCAGTGTGTAACAGAAGAAACAGGAAGTGACACGTTCAATGTGACTGACAGCACCTAACCAGGTGAATCAGAGACGTGATTGGCTGTAAGAAGATCCTCCCAGAGAGGCCGAGAGTTCAAGATGGTCACGTGACAGGACTAACTGTGAGGGCACCATTAATGCAGGAGCACATCTGGAGGTTCAGGAGGAACATCTGCCACAGTCTGCTTCTTATCCAAGCAGACGGTGAACGAACCTCACGGAGCTCCATAACTGACCCGAGTACAGCGGTGACATCATCCTCTGACACACCTGCTGATCACCTCAGAGGGTTAAAGCTCGGTGGGCAGACGTGCTGCCGCATTAAATTCAGACAGTTTCCCAAAACATTCCAGATCCAGATGTGAATTTACAAAGATAAACGCACGCCACGTTACAGTGGCTGGTCAATGAGCAGTGAGAGCGCTCACCTGGACAGCATGCCCAGTGGCGTGACGTTGAGAGATCCCATCAGCATGGCCAGAGCCATTCCCGGAGCCTCTCGCTCGATCACCTCCCTGGTGGCCTAGAAAACGACAAACCACAGCGAGTTAGAACACGGCGGTCTGCCGTCGAGCCGCACCTCTGAACCTCCTGTACCTCAGGAGTAACATCTCTCGGAGCAAAGCCGGTCCCTCCGGTCGTGAGGATGAGGTTCAGCTCCTGTTCGTCGCACCACTCCAGCAGAGTTTCCTGCAAACACACACAGCTCGTCACCGCCAAAATAAAACCACCAACGCCGAGCAGCCGCAATCACGGCCACAGAATCAGAGAAACAGAAACGTGTCAGTCTGAAATGCCGGCGGTGGCGATCACGTGGACACAGTGATGCATAAAGACAGAGGCCATGTTGCTCGTGCGTGTGGAGCAGACGTCAGTACACGATTAGAAATAATCACAACTCAGAATTTTTACTGATTTCTAATTTGTTTCAATCCAAATCCTTAACGTGTATTTATGATGCTCAGTGGGTTTAAACCAGTTTACCACCGTCTGACTGGACGAGAGCTGCGGACGACCTCACTTACACGTAGACCCCGCCCACTGACAGACAAACGTCTTTGAAAAAGCGTTCAATCGTTTCCCTTTAGTGGCACAAACAGAGATATTAAAAACGGACTCCTGTTTTTGGGATTACCTTGATCTCGTCGATCTCATCTGGAACGATCTTGTAGGCCGCGATGACTCCTCCTAGTCTGCAGGAAGTGACACAATGACAGTTACTGTCATGCTGCTCGTGTGTGTACGTGCATGCTGCAGATCTGCTGATGAGGACTCACAGTGAGGGGTCGTGGACCAGGTCCTTCAGGTTCACGCCGCTGCGGTCCTCAGCCAGGTTCTTGAAGCAGCTGTCGCTCACTGCAGAGGAAGAACAGCTCAGCACGGTTTCTCACACACACACACACACACACACACACACACACACACACACACACACACACACACACACACACACACACACACACACACACACACCTCCTCCTCACTTCCTGTCACATGTCTCGTGTTCCAGTGCTGCAGGTTTCTAACACTGAGCTCAGAGTGTGAGCCCAAAGCTAAGGCTGCTCTGAACTATCAAGCTGGACCTGCATGATGTCACAAATAGGGGACGCCCTTGTATGCTCATCTCAGCTGTGGAAGCCCCGCCTACCTCTTGGTTGAACCCTCTGTTTGTGAGAGGCAGCTAATCAGAACAAAGGTCCAAGGATATTGGAAAGAAAAGCGTCTGTACTTCTTTAAGTTGTTTCTTCAGTTCTGAAGAAGCTTCTCGGATGAGAGGTGAAACGTCTTCAAGCTACTTAAAGAAGTCCAGACGCTTTTTTTCCCAAGCTCCTTAGACTACGATCACCTGGATGACTGAGAACTAGGGCTGCCACAAACAATTATTTTGACAGTCAACTAGTCACCGATTATTTTTGCGATTAGTCGACTAATCAGATCATCATCCATTGGACGTAAAACGTACAGCTTATTGCACCAGCAGCTAGGGCAGGGCGATATGACCAAAAATATTTATCACGATATACATTTGAAAATTTGCGATAACGATATAACTGACGATTCAATTGACACTAGACAAAATGCTTTACAACTCCACAACTTTATTAGTGCAAAAAAATCCCATCAATGTATTTTCACTTAAACAAGCAGCTGTTTTTTATGTGCATTAAAGTTATATAAAAATGTAACAGTGCAAATTCCTCGCTGACAGTTTAACCAAAAGGCATTTCCAGTGGAAACTGGCCGACATATCCTCAGCATAACCATGTATAACATCCACAAAACTTAAAAAGAGGTCATACACACACAATACGGTAATATTATGTTGAAGCACAGTACGTCATACTTTGACAGATTTTCGAGCGCCGTGTACATAAAGTCGTTTCGAGGTCACTAAACACAACCAGAATTCATACATAAGGCACACGGGATTATAAGGGGCACTGTCGATTTTACAAAAAAATCAAAGGATTTAAGTGTTCCCACCCGGGAATTAATAAAGTTTTACTTAATCTAATCTCAGCCAAACAGATTTACTCAGGAACAAATAAAACACTGAAACAAGCCAAACAATAACATTTTCAGGTTATCTAAGTGACTTATATATCACGTTTAACCTGAGTAGCGAAAGACGGCGGTGGGTCTGAAAACGATTTCCCGGGAGTGTGCCGTTCTCGCCAGCTCTAGTGAGCCTTGCCCCCGGCTCGCTATCGAGCTGGTGGGTAACAGACGTCTCCGAAAACGTCGGAGCATTTTTACAAATATGTGGTGTCTTGATAAACCGAGCAGATATTTGAAGTTTATACAGCTACATTCTCGCCTGAAAATATCTTAAACGTTTATTTTGTGACCCAGAAAGAATAATAAGAGTAATATTAAAACTAACTAGCTGCCGCCATTGTTGGAAACTGGAGTTGGCTGAGCTGCGCTATGAATTCTGGGATAGGTTGTGCCACAAAGCAGGGCTCGCAAAATCGCTAGCCCGACGTCCCGGGGCTAGCGATTTTTCCAGTCGGGCTACCAAAATCTAACTCAGCCCTGCCCGTCGGGCTATCATAGGAAGGAAAATATATGTCTATGCTTTTGCATTCTTTCGCCAATGTAGTTGAGTAATTATGTCATTGGCATCGATGAGCCACTGTCAATATGTGACATATTGAAATCGCGTTTGAATTTGCGCTTGTTTTTTGCTTTCACTTTCATTTTGCAATTGCGCGAACGGTGTGCAGAGAGCAGCAGCACTGATTGGTGAGTGACGATTAATTGCGCACCAATTCCTCTGACATCGTCTTATCACTCATTAGCTTACTATTCAAACGCGACAAGTGAAATCTCTCGCAGCAAGCTTAAACATGTGAGGCAGGAAGTGAGCAGAACAGGTCGTTGTTAGCGTCATCCGTGTGAACAAAATCTTTATTTCTGAGGGGAAGTCAGAGAGTAATGATCACAAAGAATAAATGGCACTTACAAATGAGAGTGACAGAAACAACAAATTCAAAGGACGCCTGGTAACGCTGTGCCAACAAGACTGAACAACTGCAGAGTTTGAGAGCAGCAGGACAAAACAAGACCTGCAGGTCCTTGTCATCTCCAGCAGAGCGTCCAAACAAAACCACGGCCACAGGAAAGACCTCCTACACTGATCACATGACCAACAACAACCACAATGAAGTCTGAGGGACAGCTGAAGAGCTCCATGTGAAGATCTACTGACTGAAATGTTGCGGCCGTGTCATCAGAGCTGAAGGACGGACCTTCAAGGACCCGCTCAGGGTGAAGTGCTGCAGAGGAAGATGGAGGAAACGGCGGTCCGATAACTCTGAGGAGCTGGCAGGGAAGACCTCGGCAGATTCAAAAAACCCTCGCTCACAACCACGAAGCTTGTAGAAGAACGCCGTCCTGCAGGCGTGCTCAGTGCCACTGTAAGTCCAGAGTTAACAGATCAAGACAAACAATGAAATAGCAAAGAGCAGCGCATCTAAGGAACGAGGAATAGACCGAGAGTTCGCACGTCACATGACAGGAAGCCCTGATCTTCCTCATCCAGACTTTGGACTTCAAAGGGGGACAACGTCAGTCGACTTCAGCTGTTTGGTTAATTTCCTCCTGCTGTTTTCTGATTCCTGGACTCTGAGTATCCTCACCTGATTCACAGCTCAGTCTGGCTTTCAATATGATTTCAGTGGTTTGCTTCGCAGGTTTGAAACCGTTTGTGTACATAACAGCAGGAAAGACTCTCACACTCAGCTCCAATCTGACGAGCAACAGTAAACGAGAAGAGTAACGCCAAAACATAGGTTTTTTTTATTTTACTTATCATGCTCCTCTCGTCCTTTATTACTTTATTTTACGTCAGGAACTCAAATACAAGGAGTAAGCATCCGGACTGGGAAACGTTTGATCAGTGCTCGCCTACGAATATTAGCAGAAACAGTCACAGTCAAAAGAAAGTAGGAAAGTAACCTAGTTTAAAATCTGGTCCTTAGCTAGTTTAAAATGATTTAAATACAACCTTAAAAAAAACAACGTGACATATTAAACTTAGTCAGAATTCATTTACGGGAAAATAGGTCAAAATACAGAAACTGTGTGAGACCTCGACCCTCGCTGCTTCTATAGGAGAGAACAGGGTGGATCCACATTCTCCCAGCAGTGGATGCAGCAAATTCACCACAAGATCAGAGCGTGCAGTGCTCAAAGGAACTGAACAGGAACGATGTGCTCTGAGACGAGACCAGAGTGCAGATGTCCCACAGATAAAGCTGGGACCAAACTGGGTCATCAGCAGGACAAAGATCCAACAGAACGGCTGAAAAAGGAAAGAACGGAGCTGCTGCAGAGCTGAGAGAGCTGTGCATGAACGAATGCTGCAGACCTCAATGACCAAAGCTCGTCCACAGTGATGGCGCAGACCGATCACTGCAGGTTACTGCTGCTGAAGGAGCTACACCACTTCTGGATTTGGTCTTTTTGTTAAATAATTACTGTGTGATGTACAACGTGTTGTTCATCTGAGGTCGTATTTTCTTATTTTTAACACCAAATTTTTTCTGATGTCCTGACACGTAAAACCTTACGACAGACAGATGGTGTACGATGCAGTATCGTGCTCTGGTTGTCTGTGTTATTTGGTGTGTTCAAACTTTGTTCTCTCTGCTCGTTAAAGTCACGAACGAGGAACTGCAAGAACGGTGGATGAAAGAGCAGCTGTTCTCTTCCTGCTCCACAGAGGGCACTCTCAAGCTCATCCTGGATGAATGGAGCTCGATGGAGCTGAAGAACAAAAATGTACATTTCGTGGCATAAACATTTTTCTCATGGAAATCTTTAGCATGTTTTTACTAGAAAGGATTGAAACAATACATACAGTTGTATTTTTAGACATTAACGGATTTTTAATGCAGTAAAGTACTTTTCTATGAGCACCACAAGCCACTTTAATACATCCTCCATTTTGATTTGGGGCATAAAGCCAGCAGCAGTTAGCGTCACCTTCAAACACTTCAACCACGTAACTACGATGCTAACACCTACAGGAGGTATCACCTGGAAAAGAACGCCATCGAGAGGACCTCCTATTCTAAAACTCACCAATCAGCACATGTTAGCCAAATGCTATGGGCAAAAATCAGCGTCACAGCGAATAAAATATTGATCATTACAGTTGATTTGTTTCAGTTCACAGTACTGATTCTGGATTTGTGGGAACTAGCGTGTTTTTGTGTGGAAATCACTGCGGACCCTCCCACAGCGCCCCCTGCTGGGCGCACAGTGGACTGCCCATGCTATCCTCAGTTAGCTAAGCATCCCTGTCCATGTCCAGTGTTACTGGGTTCACTGGTCCCAGTCCTCCCGCGGGCACGACTCCGGTGCGAACATCAGCTACAGCTTCGGTGCCGCGCTGCGCGTTCATGTTTAATGTTGAACTAAACGGCGTGAGGAGGAAAAACGCTCATTACTGCGTTAAACGGACACTAACGGGGTGAAACACCGGCCGTTAAACAGCCGCGAGGTCCCGTTATCTTAAAAAAGCCCACCGTGAGCCGAGGCCCTCGTCAGACCCGCAGAGGGACATGAATAATGCAGCTCATGTCGGCTCCGTAACGGCACACTGCTCAAAATATCACCTGCAAGCTAGCCACTAACACCGGAACACCGCGGGGTTACCTCCAAAATAAAAGCACGGCTTCTGGTAGACACTGCAGCACGCACAGCTCGTCTCGCATTTTGAAAGAGCTCCCCGGCCTTTCTCCCTACTCCTGGCCGCTTCACGGCGAATAAAACACCTCTGAGCGCCGCAGTTTCGCTGACAGGTGCAGCCGGTGCTCACACGTTAATCCGCAGTCACACACAAACACGTTAATCCCGCTCTTTAGCGCAAAACGCGCACCTGTGAGCCAGCAGCCGCGCGGCTCTCGGGGAACCCGGTTAGCATTCGGCTAACGTTAGCCCGCTCTGCAGCGGAGACAGCCCGTATCGTGACACCGACTTGCGCAGGCAGCCGGGCACAAAACGGCGCACAGGTACGCTGCCCAGAGGCGTTTTAGCGCATGTGATGACACGGTGTCCTTACCTGTGAGGATCCCCACGCGGGTCTGATGGTCGTGGTTGGTGAGCACCATCCCGTCCGCCGCCATGTTTACAACCTCTGTCTGCACTGTGACGGCGCATACAGAGGCTGGGGGGTGGAGGGGGAGGGGGTGCTGCACCTCTGGAGGAGGACCGGTGTGTGCATGCGCGTGCATTCTGAATCCTCTCCAACTACCGATACGATCAGGTGACCCGGTACCGCCAGAGCTGCAGCTGGATGACCTCTGAGTGGAGCCGTGACATTGACCTCACCATCTCCTCCAATCACAGAGCAGCTTTAAACAAACTCAGGTGCCAAACTCAACCTGCGCTCTGTCTAACATCCAGCAGGGGGCGACCTCTCTGAGGCCTGATTGGATAGAAGTGTAACAGAAATGAGCGTCCAGCTCACCTGAGCTCCGTGAACACCTTCCTGATGAGTTTACGGTCTCAGTTGCTGCTCTCAGGTGTGACTGAAGTACAACGGAAGTTTATTCTGGAAACCTTGGTGGCGTTAGAGTCGGGACGGAGCAGGAAGCTGTCCTCTGAGTGTGCACCGTCAGACCCCCGGTTCTAAAAATAAGTTATCTGTTTCTGTTTTGTCCTCCTTTACAAACCCACAGCATCCACGTCAGGCCGGAGGGGCGGAGTCATAATGTCCCCCTAAGGTCTGCACTATTAGGCAGGATTTCTCCTTTTCCAGGATTAGCTCTGGGTTTCCTGTACTGTGAAGGTGGATCCTTCTTATTAGGGTTTATCACCATAGCAACTGATGTTGCCCAGGAGTAGGGAAGTTTCTAGATTACAGATCAGCAGGTATGAAATAACTGACCAATCAGATCTCTGGAAATTAGCGTCACACTCCCTCTGAGCTGTTCAGCAGTTTTTTGTTCTGTCAGCATTTAAAGAGGTTTTATTCTTTCCTCTCAGCGTTAAACTCCACCGAGTCTGCAGCTCAGAGGATAAAAGCTAAGACCGTCTTTAACACATTAATGAAACACTCGATCGTAGAGACAGAGCTGTGATATTAATCAGTCTGTTCTGTCACACAGTCGGCTTCAAACAGGCTAAACTTTATTAATACAGCAGTGTTTACACACACACCAGTCCTCCTTTGTGAAATCAGCCGCTCTGCTGAGAGCACATTTATCCATGTTTCTGATTGGTCAGATGCTGCTAGCCCCGCCCCTTGAACGTACAGGTTAGACCCTGGGTGAACTCAGCCAGGTGAAACAGGCTGATGTTAGGATAAGTGAACGTAGATAACGGACAGTTATTTTTTATCTGCTACTTAACTTCGGTCTTTTTAACTTCGTATTGTTGGGATTAGGACAAGATCGCAGTTTGAGTCATCAGCACTAACCCCGCCCATCGAGACGATCCGGTGAGAATGACCGAGCTGGGTTAGTCTCTCGTTTGAGCCTCCGTGAATAAAAGCTGATGTTCATTTAACGCTACATAAATAATATTTAATAGAACTGATTTATGCCCCATGTATGCAGGATTTATGCTCCTGCTCTCTGGTTTCGCACAGAACAGGATTGTGGGAATTTAACCTGTGCAGAAGCTACAGAGAAACGTTCAGCCCAGGACGTCACTGACCAATCAAAAGCTCTGTTTCTGATGAAGAACATCGGTCGGAGCGAAGCCTCGGTGGGATCTGAAAGGATCTGCTGACACTCGTCCAGGTTGATTACATTTTATTTAAATTAATGCACTGTGTCCCCCGGTGGGCTGCGATGGTACTGCAGGTGGGCCACAGTACCAAGTTTAAATTACTCATGTAATTACACAGTTATTTGTTTATATACATGAAATTATTTGAATCAAAGTGAATTGGAGCTGGTATTACCAGTGTCCCAGATTACAGCTGTTCTATTTGCTGAAACGTTTTCTGTTATTTTTGCCAGCGTTGCTCCTCGAGGACCTCGGGCTCCTCCCTGGTTGTGAGCGTCCTGTGAAAGGAGGAGGAGGCTGAGCTGGGAGTTCAGTCTCCGCTGTAGATGATCTTTATGGTGGCCACATCGCGCTCCTCTGCAGGCTCGGCGCCTCTCTGAGTGTTTCCTGTAGAGAAGAGGCTCGAGTTGACCTGGAGGATCCACTCTGTGATCCTCTGCTCGCTGTAGTACTCGTCATCACCGCCATCGTCCTCCTCCAGTGTCTCTGCGTGACCTCTGACCTCTGAGTCCTCAGATAATGTTTCAGCAGCTGAGTCATCGGAGCAGAACTCTCTCTGCCGTCGCCGCTCCTCACAGGCGCCGCCGTCATCTTTAACTATGACCGGCATCGTTGTCGTACAGCCACTGTCCACACCAGTGATGTCATCGCTCTTCTTCTGCTGTTCCAGCCGCTCAGCGAGTGCTGGTCTGCTGTGGATTTCGCTGAGTCTGTCTGACTGTTGGATTGGTTTCCCCCGCTTTGCCACAAACACATGAAGGATCGTATTTCTGATGGCAGGCGGAGCTGCAGGGACTTCTCTGCTGGGTCTGGAGCCCCTGATGGGCGGCAGAGGGATGTTAGCAGCTTGTTTCAGCTCAGACTGGCCCATCTGTGATGACCACTGACCCGTGTTTAACCTGCTCATGGTGTGAAGGTTAGAAGATGATCTGTTGATCCGCCGGACACTAATCTCCAGAGTCTGACTCGTCTCCTCGCTGATAGGCAGACCCTGGCGCCCGGACTTCCTGCTCCTCTTTAAATCAAACCGATCGTGCTGTCTGTGCACGGCTGCGTCCGAACTTCTCATCGCTCCTGTTTGCTGTTGGCTCAGCAGATGGATCGGACGCCGAGCCCTCAACCTTCTTTTAAACGCTCCGAGAGACGGCGCCTCCTTCACCCACGTCCCAGCTCAGCCCCGAGGAGTCACCTGATCTGTAACAGTACTCCTGGCAGGCCGGCGAGGACTCAGACTCTTAATCAGCTCATTCACTGCAGACGAAGAGCCACCCATCACCAGTGCACAAACACAGAGCCTTTAAAGAAGCGCAGAAAGGAAACTGTGACGTTTGCACAGGGCTGGAGGTTTTTACAGCATCAGATTATCATAAATCAATAAACAAATTAAAAACTGATTAAAACTGAAATCAGACATCACAGTAAATATTTTAGGTGCAGGTTTAACCTCAGAAAAGAAACAAGCCAGAATGGATTCAGTGAATTTATAATTACGGTTGATTCTTGAATGATAATAACTGCAGTAAAGTTTTAACATGGGAGTCTATGAGACTGACTCGCTGCTGGAGCCCCTGCTGGACATCAGAGGAACTGCAAGTTTGGCACAGCCCCACAGGATGTCTTTAAAATGCCCCTAAAGCATTATTATTATTATTATTATTATTAGCAGTTTTTTGCATCTGTATGTGAGGCCTGATGTCGGAGTTTTCGGTTCACTGTCCCGTCTCTGATAAAATCTACTTGAATTTAAATAAATGCATTTCTCAGCTGCCTCTGTCGCCTGATGAATCCTCCTGTAAAATATTCACAGGTGAGATCTGATCTGCAGCCGTGGACGTTGGACACGATCATCAGAGCAGGAAGTGACGGCGGGACCGCAAACCCTAAACCCGAGACTTCAGTTTCCAGTCACGTTCTCTTTTAAAAAGCTCCTCCATCCAGTCCCACTTCCTGCTCACCTAATGAAGCCTGTGCACATGGAGGAGGGGGAGGGGCAGTTATTGCAGTGTGCTGATTGGCTCGCTGTCAAATGTCCAGACAGTGCAGCGTGTTCAGTCCACCGCCAACAAACACGTGCACGCCACTCACAACAGTGCGTCTGATGAACTGAAGCTCTAAAGTTGCAGCGTGGCCTCTGACACCGAACACCACCTGTACGGGCCGAGACTCACCTGGTGATCTCACTCTTTCCACCAACAGCCAGCGAGGAAGGTGTGTGTGTGTGTACTCTTCTATAACAGAGGGTCTTCACTTCAAAACACTGGTTTTGATGGAACAGGCTGTGATGCTTCTGGCTGTTTTAAGCCTGCAGTAATCCAGCTGTCCTGATAATCATCGACCTGGATCAGAACAGCTGTTTTTGTTCTACAGGAAGTTGTTTACATCGAGCTGTGACTGAGGGGGCTTTAAGTAATTTGATTACATGGAATTTTGTTCCACAAGCACAAAGTAAAACACTTAGCTTAATGGAACACGGTCCATCCAGGCTTATTATCTTAATAATTTTTAAATAAATGATATGTGATTACCTGGGTGTCGTTCCCCTCCTCTGAAACCACTAAAAACCAAAGTTAACCCTTTTCAAACAATTTTCAACTCCATTTAAAGACGAAACACTCTGGAATTTAACACAGGATCTTATTACCCTCTGAATATGACTCTTTTTGTTTTTACCCAAACAAAAAGATCCAAACATGTAAAAACCGTCCAGTAAAATTTGTTTTCATACAGAAAATGTCTGTGATCAGTTTTAAAGTCACGAATAAAGTGCAGCATGCCGTAACCGTGGGAAAAACGCTTCTACCAATGAAATGTGCTTCTTTTCATGAACAGGTCTGAGCCGTAAAGATGACATCATCACTGAGCCAGCACTGATATGTAGTGATGCTCGAATCATGAACGAATCGTTCAGTACTCGAGAATCACTTTACTGACCCATGAATCATGATTCACAAGCCCAACTGACTCACTGATTCATCCCTGTTGCTGTTAGCAAACTAATTTCATTAGTAGAAATATATCTAGCTTATAATTAGAATTGTGGAGAAAAACACAACATCCAGTATCTTAACAAAACCTTTCTGCTCTGAACTGGAAAAACCCTGAGTAGAAGCTCACATCATACAGAGCCCTGCAGGGGACATGGGAGAAAAAAAATTCAGACTTTTGCGAGATCTCGCAAAAGTTTCATACATCTCCGAAAACGTCGGAGCACTTTTGCAAATATGTGATGTCTTGTAAACCGAGCAGATATCTGACGTTTACACAACGACATTCACGCCTCAAAATATCTTAAAAGTGTATTTTGTGACCCAGAAAGAGTAATATTACAACTAAGTAGCTGCCGCCATTGTTGGAATTCAACTTTTGCGAGATCTCGCGAAAGTCTGTCTTAATTTTTTTTTTCTCCCATGTCCCCTGCAGGGCTCCGTACACATCAAGAAAATAGCTTCTTGGTTCACAGTAGCATCGCTCTGCTAACATGCTAACAGCACATTTGAGCTACTCACCCCCTCCATCAGCTTCTTCTTCTTCTTGGTTGTAACCAATGTTAAGGCGCATTACCGCCCCCTGGCTCACAGCTCAGTGGACATTTAGATGAGAAAATATATATTTGACACATTTAAGGAAAATACTAATAAAATAAAAATAAACAAAATAAATGTTCCCTTTAGAATTGTTTGCTCTTTTTTGCTCTGTAAAATAGTTGTTTTCTTTTAGAATCACTCATCTTAGCAGTAGGATTTACATGAAAAGAGAAACAAATTAAGTTTGAGTGAAAATGTACATTTTTTGCACTCTCTTGTCAACTGACTCAGTGACTCAAATGACTCAAAAAATCCGATTCACTTTGGTGAGTGACTCATTAAAACTCGAATCAGTAAAAAGAATCAAATTTACCATCACTACTGATATGTGATTAAAAACAAAATCACAAACAGGAAATGACCCCACACAGCACATGAAGCAAAAACAGCTGAACCATGAGGGAACACTGCCCCCTGTGGTCAATGTCGGGAACTACAACAGTAATAATAATAATGAGACGAAGTCACGTATGAGGCATGAATTTTTATTTGATCATAAACTTCTGGCTTTAATTAATCTGAAGAAGATTTTATATTTCTGTTGCGTTTATAATGAGCCAGTATGAATAAATCTGCACATTGACCTGAGCATTAATGTGATGAAACTGAAACCAGCGCGATAGCGCCCCCTGCAGATCATTCCCGGGAGCTCTCCCTGGTGTCAGGAGATCAGCTCAGAAATGTGAGAATTGAATAATTTGTGGATTTTAGAAGAAGCTGATTATGAGAACCATAATGGCGTGATTTTATTGTGAAAGCTGGTGCCGGAAGTTCCCCCGTGTTTTTCTGGATGAAGATGAGCATCGGGTCGTGCACGCGCTGAAGTAAAGCGGGAAAACTTCTGACCGACGAGGATGGGATTCGAACCCACGCATGCAGAGCACAATGGATTAGCAGTCCATCGCCTTAACCACTCGGCCACCCCGTCATATCAGCGTGCCCGCATCAACCCCCAGGAAAGAGGCGCGCGGAGGTCAGAGATTGTGGGATTGAGGAAAAACACGTCCCGGAGAAAAGTGTGCGCGGAGATTGTGGGGATCACTCGGGCCGTGCGCGCGCGCGTGTGTGCGTGAGGAAGCCGTCAGTGAGTGTGGAGGCGCCCACCACAGGACAAACCTGAAGGTGGAGGCAGATTCCACGTGTGCTCATTCATGACGAGAGGCAGAAACTCTGCAATAAAGGTGAAAAATATATTTTAAAAAAATAATAAAAAGTTTAACAGCAGGGACAGTAATGTAACGATGTAGCAGAACTTCAAAGGACAACAAACTTTTATTGGCAGCGACAACAGAGCCAAAGTCTGAGATCATTAAATGTGCGAACTGCATCTGCCTGTGTGTCGGGTTTGTTGAGGATGGAGCTGCCTGTGGGGTGTCGACAGTTACACCAGCAGAGGGCGCTGTGAGCTCCACCTGGCTGCACCTGGAGGCTTCTGCTGCTTTTATCTGAGGCAGGATCACTGAGGCGCTGTGAGAGCAGGAGTGAGTCATGTTTAACCAGCATCCAGCTTCGCTCCCTAAACGCCGCTTTTTGTTTGCGTGGGAGAATTTCAAGGTGAACCCGACACCTGGCCTCCGCGGGGAGGGAGGACGTCACGCGGCTGTGTCAGATCAGCTGGCACTATTCGCCGTTTGCAGACGTGAACGGTGCAGAGTGTGAGGACGGGGCCGAGCAGCGAAAGATCTGGGTCTCTGCCGAGAGCTGGCAGCTTTCTGAGGAGCTCCAGCTTCCTGTAAAGCTCAGAGAAAAGGGAACATCGGTTTGTGGTTATAAATATATGTAGGTGAGCGTGTGACGTGGACTCTGTGCTCCCACGGGTGGGAGAGGTGTGGAGGAAACGGGCCAGGTCACAGTTTGTAAACCCTAAACTGTACCAGAGACGGCTCAAGGCTTCATGTACCTGAAGGCTCGGGTACTGCTGACCTCTGAACCTCCACCTCGTGAGCACTTCCTGTGTCGCAGAACCTCCGTCACCATTATTATCACTATTTATTATTTTTTGTGCAGGTGTGCATTTATTTTTCCACCAGGTTGGATTCTCCCGCCTGAGCCATGAACATCCACGCGTGATGGGGGATCATCTCTTTTATTTGGCCCCCCGCGTTCATCAGTTCGGGGTTCCTCAGCCTGGAGAACCTCGTTCGGTTCTCAGCTTTCTGCGTTTCTTGTTTTGCTCATTTGCAGATTCATTTGACGTCTGGTTGTGGTTTGAGTGCAAACGCAGCCCTTCACAGGTGGCGAACAGCTCGTGTTCTCACCGCTTGGCCTGTTTTATTTGCCAGTCGGTTTATATAAAGCAAAGGATGTAAAATGGTACTCAGACGAATTGTTGAGGTGCTCTTTTAGCGCACACTGGTGCGATTTCAGTTTTTGTGTCTGATTGGATCCTGCCAGCAGCTCGGAGTGTGAGTTAGAAAGCACCAAACAGCCCTGCTCGGGTTAAAAGGCGGCGTGGAAGTGCAGAGCATTTAGTGTGAAGCTTTCAGCGTTCAGAAATAGCAGACACTTTGTCTTTGATTTCATTGTCCAAATCCCTGCTGACAGATTCACATGCGTATGAAAACATTCCCGGCATCTCGTCCGCACGCCCTCCACGCACGGATGCAGGGCCTCCTCTGTGAGTCAGGACTGGGCATGCTCCGACCAGGAGGAACCTGGAGGAGCTCGATGCTGATAAAAGCTCCAGTTACACATTATGTAACCTGGCTTTAAAGTCCCAGTCCGCCAGGTTTCTGCAGGGAGGGAACGCACACACACACACACACATGCACACACACACACACGCGCACACACACACACGCACACACGAGCGCTGGGTTTGCTGTGATGGCCAACATATCAGCCCACACTGCTGCTTTCTCTGAGCCTGGGTTTAAAATAGCTCAGCTGATATTTGTGAGGGTTTTATATAATCGGCACCTCCTGATCTCCTCTTCCTCTTCATGCTGGAGCTTGTATCCTATTCTCTTTCTGCCTGAATCTCTTTCACTCTCTCTGACAAAAGCAGCAGGATGAATCTGTCAGAGAGAAGTAGCCCGTCTGCCCTCACACAGACAGACATTAAAAATCCTCCTCTTCATCTTGCTTCATCGCGCTCTGGCTGTGAGGTAAACATGCAGCGAGCACAAAGGATGATCAGTACGCTAATGGTCCTGCATTTTACTCTTCCTACACAAACTGAAGAGCCCGTTTATCTGTGACAGCTTCTTCCGTCTGTGCGCTCTTTACTGCGGGCTGCTGGGCTCATTACGCAGCATGCACTAGCGCTGAAACAGAGACGGGCTGGACGCTGTGTAGGCACAGTGACCTCACAGCGGCCATATTTTTGGTCACACGATGTCATTAAAGATGCTCCGGCAGGATCAGACAGCACAAACAGGGAGGCTGCGGGTTAAAGAGGCCACGCCCCTAATAGCGCAGACTTTAATGTGAGTTATAAAAACGTTATGAGGGGGAAATTATCCACAGAAACAGCTCCTGTATCGTCCTGTAAGCATGTTTGTTTCTGCTGTAAAGTTTTAACGTGGGAGTCCATGGGCACTGCTCACTGCTGCCTCTGATGGACGTCGGAGGAACTGCAGCTCGTGCAGGCTGTGTCTCCACAGACCCCACAGAAGGGTTTCATCAGCTGACTGAACTCAATCCCCAGGGCTCTGAGGACAGATCAGATTACGTATGTTAAAGTCACCGCCAAACTAAAGCCTGTTTTCACTCTGCACAGTGGGCGGAGCCTCGTGTCGCGGAGCTTTGAGGGGGTTTTGCGACTTTTGCTGCTTGGCTTGCCTCGCTGTCTAACCTCCTGCGGGTGACCTCTCAAATCCTGCAATGCATCAGACGGACAGAGGAGGATGCACAGGTGTGTCTCTCCTGAAAGAGGCGTGGCCACAGCTGGAATATGGAAACCACACGAGGAGGACTCTTCAAACAGGAGCCGTTCTTTAGTTTGTGCTCGTGTTCTTATCAGGGGTCAGTGCAGAGTTGGTCAAACATGATGCTTTAAAGGGAACAATGTCTCTTTTTCGCCCTCTTTCCTCACCTCCTGCTTCGCATCTTTGGTGGGAGGGGCTAAGATGCGAGGTAAGGAAATGAGTCCTTTCGGGCTGGTTTCCTCCTTCTCCTTCCTCCCAGCCTGCTTTGATTGATCTTTTGGAGTAAATAAATCATTGATCTGAATCGTTACCGGGTGGATTTCTGTCTTTGGAGATGCCACGTGGACGTGCTGCAGATTGTTGAGTGATCCTCCCCTGCTGCATCACTTTGACCTGTCTGAATGCAGGTGAGGCTGATTACATCACCGAGGCACAGCGCGCTGATCGCCGGACCGGAGTCGCCATTAGTGGAATTATTTCCTACTGCTGTGAAAAAGCCCACGGCTGTGATTCATCCACAAACAACAAAGACAGAAACTCGACTGAGACAGAATCTGTTTAAAACCTTTTAGTGTCCTTGTTCGCTTTAGTTTCACAGCACAAATATTAAATATGAATTCATGAATGTTCATATTTGTATTTTCAGAAGTTAATCTAAACTATTATCCTCTGTGAAATATGTCAGATGATCAGGTAGATGATGGAAACATCTCAGATCATTAAAGAAGTTTCTAACACATGGAGTCATCAGAGAGCCTGAAAATAATCCTTGTTCAGTTTTTAATTCCTGAATCCTGAAGAAATAATCCAGGATCTGTGAAGGAAAAGAAATAACTAGAAATCAGACAGAGTCAGAGCCGGTGGAGGGAGCAGACTCCACAGTTTGGGTCAAACACAGAGCATCTGACTGGAGGGACCTGGATGCTGGGGGAAGGACCCAGACTGTGGAGGGCTTCGTAGACCTGACTGCAGCCGGTGCAGTGAAGCTCCTGCGAGGAGCCGACAGCAGCATTGTGGAAGAGCTGGAGGCGGGACAGAGAGGCCCGACTGACACCAGTGTAGGTGTACAACTGACAGGAAATGAGAGCATGAACGACAATTTCACAATCTCTCACAGGAAGCTCTGACCCGGATATGGAGCGGAGGTGAAAGAAGCTCTGTTTAAACCCTGAGGTCAAAGCCGGGGTCAGAGGTTTTTGGCATCGGTGGACAAGCGGATCAGAATGTCTCCTCTGATGGAGTCAGAGGAGATGAAAAGGAGTGTTCCGGTCTTATCCGCGAAGGAAGCTCTGAGCCATCCGGTTCTTGATGTCCTGATTGATACGATGATGCTATCCACCTGGACTTGTTGGGACTGAGGGGGAGCTAAAGTGGAATATCATCAGCGTAGAGGAGATACCAAAACCCACACACTGACTTATAAGAGCTGCTCATTTGTAAACGTCACAGGTGACTGCTGGTGAATATCCATGATGGTGCTGAGAGTTATTAATATTACTGGAGGATCTGAGAGTGTTGATGCTTCAGTATGTGGCTCTTTATCTCACAAGCCTGAGAGTCAGCCTTGAATCCTGATGCCCTCCTCTTTATATTCCTCTGTGTGTGTGTGTGTGTGTGTGTCTGTGTGTGTGTGTTAGATTCTGCTGAGATACAGCAGCCTCTCTTCACACATGCAGTGCATACAAACAGCCAGCACCCACACAGCTCACACTCACACACACACCACGACAAAAGCCAGCAGCCACCCACACACACACTCATATCCATGCACATACATACCCCTGAACACACACACACACACACACACACTCAAAAGCTAAGGGCCTTTTGTGCTGCAGTGAGCATCCACCCATCCACAGCCCCGGTCTCTCCTCCTGCCAGAATCACCTCACCCAGCGGGGCTGCTGACTCCCTTCGATGTGGAGTAGCAGCTCGTGGCTGAGCTCCTCACCCTCCTCACCCTTCAGACGAAGCTCATTTCTGCTGCCCGTGGTGACAGCTGAGGGTAAGGACATCGATCGACTGCTAAATCACCTTTACCTTCCCGCTCAGCTGTCTCTCCGGCGTGCCCGGGGTCTGGTGGCGTACCTCACCAAGAACTGAACCACCTTCAAGGTTAAACCTGATGCTAGGTGACTTTCTCACTGTGGGTCAGAATGCGTTTTGTTCTTCAATGACTAATCTGCAGCTCAGAGACAGGTCGGAGATGATGACCGCTGCAGTCACAGCAGACCAACACGCTAACATTCATCATGACAAACAGACTGACGGTGAGGACGCGGCACAGAGGAGACGGCAAAGCCACAATTCAACAGTGAGACAGAGATCATGATGGTGCATCGCGATGGTGACCATGTGATTTTAGGATTTAGGCGCTGAGCATGAAACTTTTTTGGTTCAAAAGTTTTCTGGTGTCCTCTTAAACTGACCAATCAGAGCTGAGCATGCAGGTCAAAGAGCCTGAGGAAAGCCAGAGAGAGAGCTGTCTGCTGAAAAACCACAGGCCATCGAATTTATTTTGATCTGATGGGGAGGAAATGAGCAGCAGACGGGACAGACGCCTCAGCGACTGGAGAAGCAGTACGGGGCTCGGGTCAAAGTGGCCACATTAATAGGAACAGAAGCGCTTCATAGTTTAGTTACAGTAAACTTAAGTTAACTTTAACTTTATTTAAAGTTAACTGTGTGGCTGACAGCACGACTGAAGATCAGACGACTGCGCTTTGAAGGAGGACTTGAGGTCACTGAGCCTCACTCTGTGTTTTATAATGGTGTTCACCATGGTAACCGGCGCAGCAGACCTGACCTGCTCCTGATCGGTGATCAGCGAGTACCAAAAATACCCCAACTGACCAATCAGGTCTGTGGACGAGAGCGTCATCCTACGTGAAGATCCCTCAGAGCGTCTTTAGTGTGTTTATTTGACGATCAGGAGGAAATCTCGTGAGGAACTTTTTCCCGATTTCGTCCCGTTGGCTGTGTCAGCTAGGCGCCATGACCACTTTACGTGCCTCCGCGTGGCGAGCAGGACGCCTGTCTGTGTTTACTGTCGCTGATCCTCAAAAGTTTCTCCAAATTAGATCAAGAATCAGACGAAATCTGCTCGCATATTTTTTCAGACTGTACGGCAAACAGACTGTGTCATCTGGCCCAGTAAATCACCACAGTCCCTGCGGTGGCTGTGCAAACGGCACATGGATTATCCATTCATCACGGTGGTCTCTCTCCCCTTTCTCTCTCTCATTCTCCGTGGCCTTATTCAAAGTGCTCTAATTAATCAGCCTTAAATAGATGGACAGACCTACATTACTGACACAGCTCCTCCTGCACCATGTACTATTTAACACACAGATGGCTCTGCAGGCTGGCTGTGTGTCTCCAAGACTCTCACAGTTTTCCCAGGAATGACTAATCACGCAGCCTGATGCCGCTGATTTGATATCAATGAAATCGCTGCACCTCTAATTAAAATTTCATTTCCTAAATTGCAACCAGGGGTTGGCTTCGTCGCTCGTTTAGATACAGCACTAAATGAATTCCAGTTTCATAACGAGTTGTTAGAGAAAGCCCGGGGAGACAGATGGCAGGGGGGTAAAAATGGCGAGTTTTCCACAAAATGTGCATGATTCAATTAAAAGAGAAAATTCAGCGGGTAGGCCGACATCCAGAAAAGGAATGAACAAACACACAGGTCAACAAAGACAGCAAACACCAGACTGCTCACCAGGGAGACGGACATAAGGCCAATGGGGGGGGGGGGTTAAAGGAGTTTGATAGTGTCAGGTCGTCATTGGCATCCATTCAGTCAGAGGACAAAAAATAATTTCTTGGTTACATTTGACCTTTCTGATTTTCTCCCTTTGGGGTCATAACCAGCGACGACTTAGAGTCCGGGCGCCAGGCGTGCAGAGCGGTTGGTGACCCACTGTTACCAAGTAAAAGATGTGTGTTACCTGAGTGTGAGTAGTTGCTAAAGCCACATCCACACAGGCCTAGAAACCAGTCAGTAACCTCCTGCTGACTCCCAGTTGGTGGATGGTTGCAGCAGGTTGTTGCTTTAGTGACTAAAGTCACCAGCATGGAAGAGGCCGACTTGTCTGCAGACACTCACCAAACTAGAAACAGAGTCTGTTCCCCTTCAAAGTAAAAGTTGTGCCTTTTAAAGTATGTTGTTTTCAGCGGTAGGACAACTTTTACTTTGAAGACTGCCGGGAGAGCAAATGACGAGTGCCTGCAGACAGCTCAGCATCTTCCCTGAAACCTCTGAAACCACAGCAACCTGTCAGTGACCAAAGCAACGACGAGTTGGTTCTACAACTTTTTAGCTTAGAGACAAACACCAACTTACCAGCCGGTCATGGATTACATACTGGGTCACAGCCAGGTTCTCTTAGGAACATCCCGTCACATTACCAAAGAGCTCCTGTGATAGGACGGACAGGAGTAGGTGAAGGGTAAGATAAAAGGTCAAGGTGAGGAACAGGCTTAAGCTGGTGATGGTGCTTTACCTCAGACGAGTTCATCCACAAACACAGGACAGAAAACAGTTTCAATCAGGCTAAAATTAGAAAAACACATCATGTTTTTTGACTCTCAGGACTTCCAGATTATCTTGTTAAGCTTGAATGTCCTCCTTAACCCTGGAAACGTGATGTCAACAAACACTCCAGCTGAGCTCTTTGTCTTCAGCTCAAACTTTATTATTGGTTCATTGCATTATCTTAACTCTTTCACTGCACTGGCAGGAAGTATTCAGATAGGCTGGACATTGAAGTCTCGGCTTTATTTGAACATTAGTGGCTTTGGGCAATGATCTGTATAATGTCCATCCATGTGGACGTTATTTAGCAGTCCAGGCACACCCTGTCATGGAAACGGTACTCCCTGATGGTCTTGATGCAGGCTCAATCATTCAGGTAAGTAAATCCCAAAGCTTGATTGTGTTCATCTGGATGTTTTCAGTGGGAGAAGTGTTTCGTCACTAACCTTATAAACAATACATTTGCACAACGACTGAAACTAGCCCACTGAATGAACAATGGGGGTTTATAAGGTTGGGCAAACCTGCAGTCAGCTGAGACCGAAGAAGTCAGTTGGATGAAACGTTTCTCCCACTGAAAACATCCAGATGAACACAATCAACCTGTTTGGGGTACTCTCTGATGGCTGCAACCTCTTTCAGCAGGATAATGTGCCCTGCCACAAAGAAAAGATGGTCCAGGAAGGATTTGAGGAGCCCAATCACAAGTGTGAAGTGTTGACTTGTTCTCCAAATTCCCCAGATGGTAAATGGACCTTATATAGTGTCTGTGTAGGTTCCTAGTGAGCCAGGCCTTGGTGGCCTAAGGAGCTCGGATGGAAAGCGACTGTTGAGTTTCTTGGAGGTGTTTCAGCTCTTATCCAAGAAGCTTCTTCAGTTTTAGAACTGAAGAAGCTGGAGCCCTGAAGCACACCTTCAGGGGTTATCCCTGTTCAGTAATGTGTTTTTAAAGGCTCGGTTTTATTTTACTTTAGTTAATTGAAATGTTTTTTCAGGTCTAGTTTTAGACTTGAGCTTATTTTAGTTAGCTACGATGACATTGGGCAGAAGTGAAGTAAAAATATTGTGCAGACCTGCCTGAATCAGAGATGCTGTTATCTGCAGCTCTCTGTTGTGATGCTGTCTGATCTTCACACCGAGTCTGGTGAAGGACATTGACCTCTCAGCCCTGAGGATCTCTCCGGTTTCTTTGACCGGATGTTTCTGACTTTCGTCCTGCTGAAAAGAGAAACGTTGTCTAAAGACTTCTGAAGCATTTGTCTGAATAAAAGCCCGCAGATCACCTCGGGATACCTCTGCACTGACTCTGCTGCCTCTGCATGCCAGCCTTAAATCAAAAGGGTAAAGGTCACGGCTGGTCCACAGCACCTAAGGATTTGAAAAGGTTCTATTTTTGAATTGTGTTCAGTCCTGATGGTCTGAGACAGCATCATGTAAAGGAAGATTTCATCTGCCCGAGGAGGTGGACACACACTGGGCTCATGGCCATAAATCTGTCATTTCATAGTAGCTAAATGAGCCCTTCCTAACTGTGAAACTTCACTAAAATGTTCACGTTTCCTTCGGTGTTGTCACGCAGTCCGATCTCTGACCTACTGCTGCTGCAAGGGTGAGGCAGAATAACCAGGCCAGAGTCACAGCCACCATCAACTTTAGTCTTTATTGTACAATAATGTGCTTCAACAAGGCTTGGGAATATGGCACACGAAAAGATTTCACATAAATCATTTTCCAGCTAAGAATCAGTCTCAGGTCTTAATCGCTAAGCTTTACCAGTGAGCAGCATCGATATGAACAGCAAAGTATTACACGCAGGCCTGATTTTACAAAAGTCAGCAGAGGATGTGGTTTTTATCCATCACAGTGAAACTAGATGTTTTGCCACAGTTTGATGCAACAGAAATTCAAAGGTCGATAAAGTTCGTCTGACTTGTCCGTCTGTTCGGTTATTGAGCTTTTGTTCGTCGATCAGACTGTGAAGCAGCAGGTTAGAAAATGTTCTAGTGAGATGCAGGTTTTCAGCTGAAACACTTCAAAGAGCCAATAGTTTAATACAGAAATAAAAAAATTAATCAATGAACAGTGTCACATAAACAGCCTCGGTCTTCGGCCTGAACACAGGGTCAGGACAAACATGCAGAGCGGGTCACTACACAGATAGTTTCACCATGCCCCGTCACATCGGTGCAAGAAGAAAGAGTCGGCTTCAAAGGAACTGCTCAGCTGGAGCTGGCGGCAAATCACCAAGAAGCTGCCCGAAGCCCGACTGTGGAGCTGCAGGGGAAACTGGATTTGCAGCCGTTTTCTCATCGTTTTTATAGAATCACAGGGCCAGGATCACAGCAGCGCACACGGCCCACCCCTCCACGTTTATATATTGCTCAGGTGTGAAAAGTGGGTGAAATGTGTCCCAGATCCTTTGCATGATTTGAAGCTGGGTTAGAAACAAAGTGAGCAAAGAAGGTGCAATTATTTAAATTCAGCCAGTCTCTCCTTCAAGCTCAGCTCTGTGTGCACCTCTGGACCTTTCCCAGGATGTCCGGTTCTACAGCGAAGAGTCCACAGGCCGAGCACGAGGGTGAAGTGAGACTGTGCAGAGGTCATTTATGAGCTTGTAGGTCTCTACATGCTGCTGGGATATTTGTAACCTTGAAAATTCTTCCTAACAGCCCCCTGAGGGTCAGCGCCTCTGCAGGAGAGCGTCTGATGGAAGAACATCAGCACAGCCATCGTTCACCGCACGCCACCTCCTCGTCTCTCACACGAAGAGTTTGAGTCAGTGGGAAGAATGCGGCGTGCAGCTCAGAGGCAAAGTGACCAGACGTACAGTGATGATCGAAACAGGAAGTGGTCCAGAGGTGCATAAGGAGGCGACTCTGAAAAAGTCCCGCTGATTGCATTTTGTGTGACGAGACCTTGGATCGATGAAACAGGCACGACTTTACAGACCTCCCAGCGTCCGCAAAGGCTAAAGCAGCAAAATGTGAACGCTTTGGGTAATCTGATTATTTAAAGATTTCAAGTAAAACATGCAGTCCTTTACTGATTTATGACAAAGCCTCTCCAAATACCTCCATCACTTTCACGGTGACAGCTGAGAACTGCTGATTCTGATCGTCTGGCAGCTGCACGCTGGCGCGCACGCGTGTGTTTTTTGGGAGGAAAGAGCGAGTCTCAGCTAAAAAGCTCCGAGCGAGCACCGTTTGTCTGAACAGAAAAGATAATCACGTAATTAGAATTTGCAGGTCCGAGCGACAGCTGCAGGGCGAATGCGAGCGGGACTGCAGAATGAAACGAGGCAGAATGAAACGAGGCGACGTGGAGGAGGACGAGACACAGACGTGTGAAACAGAGAACGAGCGACACAGTCTGTGACCGCTGTCAGTGGAAGATTCTGCCCTCTTTGACTAAATATAATGTCTACAGAGCAAGTGGTCACGGCGGCTGGAGCAGATTACGTTAATGTTGTGCAGGAACGTGATGACGGGGTGCTGCTGTGCAGTAAAAGCTGAAATCAAACTGTGTGAAAGATGGTATCAGGGGATGGTGGAGGAGACCGAGGACAGGATGAAGGTGGAGAACAAGGCTGCAGCTTGTCGGAGACAAAAACATTCAGACTCAGTTTGGAGATGCAATCATTCCCATGACAACGTCCTCTGCCGCTGTCGCTCGGAGCTTTAGACAACTTCAGTCTGAGCAGGGCTGCTTTTTGTTCATGTAACACCACATCACAACGTTTATCTCAGGCTGATTTCGATGGTAAGGAAAGGCCCTACTATACAAGCAGGACTCGATGAGTCTGGGGAAGAAGAACTCCCTTTTAACAGGAAGAAACTTCCAACACAATGAGGATCGTAGAGGGAATCTGCTGAGACAGAATAAAGTTTGTGACAGAGCTACTGCAGCAGCATAAACACACGGTGAGCGCATCACAAACCATCAGCAGCATAACTAAGGGAGGATTCAGGGTCACCTGGTCCAGCCCTAACTATATGCTTTAGCAAAAAGGAAAGTTTGAAGCCTAATCTTGAAAGTAGAGATAGTGTCTGTCTCCTGAATCCAAACTGGAAGCTGGTTCCACAGAAGAGGGGCCTGAAAACTGAAGGCTCTGCCTCCCATTCTACTTTTAAATACTCTAGGAACAACAAGTAGGCCTGCAGTGTGAGAGCGAAGTGCTCTAATAGGGTGATGTGGTACTACAAGGTCATTAAGATAAGATGGGGCCTGATTATTTAAGACCTTGTATGTGAGGAGCAGGATTTTGAATTCTGGATTTAACAGGAAGCCAATACAGGAGAAATCTGCTCTCTTTCTAGTCCCTGTCAGGACTCTTGCTGCAGCATTTTGGATTAGCTGAAGGCTTTTCAGGGAGTTTTTAGGACTTCCTGATAATAATGAATTACAGTCGTCCAGCCTGGAAGTAATAAATGTGTGGAGTAGTTTTCCTGCAGCCCATTTTATCTCATTTTCTGCTGAAACCAAACTTTAGTCTTTGTTTTTTCTTAATCATGGCAGTGATGCAGTCATGTATTTGTGTTTATGTGCAACAAATGTGATCAAATCACCACAAATTAAAAGACACAGGAAAGCCCGGGGGCGGTAGGCTCATCCCTGCACAGGTGTACTCGTTCATTTCTCCTGCTAGAGGAGGTCAGTGGGGCCCAGGGGGTCTCCTCACAGCTTAATTTTGCTTTTCCTGTTAAATGATGACTTTCACGGGGATTAGGGGTGACGCTGTGCAAAAAAAACCCCATCCAGGAATAGTCTAACAAGAGGGGTAAAAGCCTTCATCAGTCACCTCAAAGACATTCAGACAGTCCAAACAAGAAGCTGCAGCTTTAAAAATAGAGCCATGTTAATGAAACACTCCAATCCTCTGTGGATGTATCGGGAAGTCTGACAGGTGCGTTTAAGGCCCGACCAAATCCTGTCGGTTTACACAGATCATTATCATCGTCGTCACTGAAGCCTTTCTGTGTGCGGCTCGCTTCAAGCTGCTCATGGCAAAAAAAACATCATCTTATCCCAGCAAGGCTAAAAATCCAGAATTTCAAACATCACGAGCAACTCTGAGGCCAGATTTACTAATCAGGTGCATTCGGCAGGTGCTCCACCAGCAGTGCACCAAATTTACACAAAGACACAGCCAGTTTAGTTCAGTAACGGGCAACGCAACCAGGCAACTGAGCAACCGAGCACCAAGCAGGTCAAAAATAAGCGATGACAAAAGTGACACAGTGCATCTGCAGATTCACATCAGTTCTACCATCTAAACCTGAACTCGCGAACAGCTGACGAACAGCCGACCTGAAGGATGCTCAAACATTTCGTGACCGATCCGAGTGTTAGTGAGGTTACTGTTACTGCTCCCTGCAGCCAGAAGCTGCAGGCATTTCTCTAACACAGGTCAGAGCTCCTTAAAACGACATTTCACACTCTGAGCTCTCTGATACTCTTAAATTTAACACTCTGAATTCAAGTTCAATAACACCAGCAGGCCTCCGTCACACAGGCCCAGAGACCTGGTCGCTGACTGGCTGCTGGAAGTTGCTGGAGGTTTACAGTGCTGCACCTGAAACCTCCGTGCGATTATTTGGATGAGCAGCAGATTTCCGCAGTCGTTGAGTGTCCGCACAAAAGAAGAAAAACATCTCATGTGGAGTCAAACGTTTTCCATTTCTCTGTTTGTAGAGCGCCGATGCAACCCGAAAAACACCAACCAGAGAAAATCTGACTCCAACGTAAAAGCTCTGCTGTACTGTGGCAACCAAAACATGCAACTTTTATTCTGAAGGCGAGTTTGAGCAGTGGTTGGTGAGTGTTTGCAGACGTGTCAGCAATCACAGACATCTGTGGGGCAGCGCCCTCTTTACAGCTGATTTCACTCAGCGATTTCTGGCAAACTGGTTGGAGATGCTCATTTTTCCCTAGCAACCTCAGGTTGCCGGGGGTCACTGATTGGTCCCTGTGTGAGGGGCCAAGACCTTATTACAGTATCTCAACAGCAGCTTCATGAAAACCAGAAAAAGGTCTAAAAGTGATGAACTGTTAGTAAATCTGGCCCTCGTTCCTCATTTTCACTTTTACATCAAGAACAACAAGATTAAATGTGATTAAGGACGATTAGCCTGTCAGACCTTTATCAGCAACATCGTGCATAAAACAGACTTTCAGCCGCTCTCATCAGTGACCTGACATGTCTGCGATGTCTTTGGAAGGTGCTGCCTGTCCCATTTTTTAGCTCAGTGAATGATAACCACATTCATCATGTAATGATTGAACAGCAGAACCACTGCTGGGATGACTGGCAGCTCCACCTGCCTCCCCGCTGGCTGCACTTCGCTTTGGATTCAGAGGGAAATCTCCTGGATTGCTTTGCTTTTCAGCACAAACAGAGCTGAAGCGGTGACAAACGGCGGCGGGAGCGAGGAGAAAAACGTCTCCAGCATGTTTATCCTCCTCAGAAAAGCCAAAGTTGGCAGGGGGAGGATTACAAAAGAAGAAGTCTGTACTCTGAGCAGAAATAAACCCAGTGTGAGACAAAGACGACCAATCATCTCAGCCGTGGTCTTGCTGTTTATGGCACTTAAAACCGAACTACCTGATGATTAAAAATGTTACACATAAAACCTCTGCATGAGTCTAAGACTGCATTTACAATCAAAATCTGGCTGCATAAATAAAAATCAAACTCAGCCTTTATTATACATTTAAACACTCCAGCCCGCTCTCGCTGGCAGGGCGTCAAATAACGGCGTCTGTCAAACCGCTGGTGTTAGAGAAACCACAGACTGTATATAAAAGATGGACCCAACCACTGCGCTAACAGTTGGTTTAACAAGCCCCCATGTGGAGCCTCCGATTGAGCATTTTAGCGGAGCCCCAGCTGGGCCTAAAAACTAAACTCTTTTCTATACTACAACCTGAGTTAGCGACTGTATGTTATTGTCATTTTTCAGATGTAGCTGAAAAAACAGTGGCTCCATCGTGTTTCCACATTCACCTAACGAATCAAAGCTTCCTGGTTCAGTCGTGGGAGGAGAGACATATCCCTTTGAGGTTGTGTCAGGAACAGTAAGATTCCCCCAAATCAAACACGCTGAAGTAGCTGTTTATTAAAAGAGCCCCAAACAGTAGAAGAGAGTGTAAATAAATAAATCTTTGTCGTGATTCAGTGATTTCCCTGCACTACATGCTCCCTGCCTGTCTCTGCAGCCTCTGTGTGCTGAGATCTCTGCACTCCATGTTCCATCAGTGCCACACATTAGCTGTTAATAGCGCTACATTAATTGCACCACCCTCCAGCCTGTGCCAGTTGAAGCCACCGAGGTTAGCAACCTGCGGCTGGGAGCATCGCACAGACACAGATACCTAATGATCAGTGCTAAATAACATAATAAAATCCCAGCAAACTCTCGCTCTGCCTTCATGGACAGTCTGTTAGTAGAGTAACCTCACAGCAGCCATGTTATTGATCGGATGATGTCGTAAAAAATGCTTCAACAGCACAAAAACAGTCCAGATGTCCAGTTCAGGTGAAGCTAGCAGACAGCTAGCAGCTAGAGCAACCTGTGTCACCATCCACCTGTCAGTCAAAGAGGCCACGCCCCCAATAGTCTAAACAAGTGAGGTCCTAAACCACTCTCCCCCCGTGTAGGGTGGATGTAAACGTGTTTATTTCTGCTGTAAAGTTTTAACGTGGGAGTCTATCACTGCTGGAGCCCCTGCTGGACATTAGAGGAACTGCACATTAAGCACTGAGTGCACAAGTTTTCCACTTGATTCACTTGATGAAACGTGCCGAGTATCCTGAAACATCCTTTCAGTGTGTCGTGTTGCAAACGTATTTTAACCCAAACATGACTGCGGTATTTGGTGGATAAAACAAGCCGGCAGATTTTTATTGATCACTGCCAACTCTCCTGCTTCCACATGTGAATTTGGCAGCTGTTTCAAATTTGACTCTCACCAAAAAACACCTGACAGGTATCAGTGAGACACCAGCAGGTTTGACAGAACAGCCGTATTTGACTCCCTTTGAATGAAGGCGCGTTAAACATAGAATATAGCATGTATCTGTAAGCATATTGCTCATTTATAACATTCACAATTTCAGTCTAAGTGATAAATAAACCATTTAAATTAAACTCTATTGTTAAATCCTTCAATTAGTTGTTCACACTCATCACACACACTCACATATATATATATTAATACTTTGCTCAATAATTATCTCCATGTTCAAAATATACTATCACACTGTTAAATACACTGTAAACTTGGCTGTGATTATAAAACACACCATAGACTGTAGAGATCAAACTCAGCCAGTTTGTAAAAGTCCGTCTTCAAAGACGTGGGGGAGCAGGCGACACGTTTACACTCTTACATCCGTAAAAATCAGAGAGCAGCAGAAACCACTTTCTCCTACTCAGATCACTTTACGGATCACTGTGATTTAATTCCACCATGGCTCTAATGGTATAAGATGTGAAATCAGTCTGAAGGTGGATCCTCCCTCAGAGTACGTTCAGCAGAATAAAACTCCAACAGAATTATTCGGATCTGTTATTTTAACAGACGTGAATGTAACGTGAACGTGTGAGTGAAAAAAACAACCGACAGTCAGTAAAACTGTACAGGAACGGTGCTGTTTCTGTGAAGACCGTCCCAACTTAAAGTGATATATGATAATAACAATAACTTGTTGACTAACTGAAGAAAATGCAACGCAGCCTTTACAAGGTCATCCAAGGCAACGGCAGCAGCGAGACACAGAATTCGGAACGGACAGGCAAAAGCTGCAGGTCTACAGGAGCTAAAGGTCGTCTCTACCTTTCTTCAGCCCATCAAAAGCTTCTCCAAACAAGCTTTTCTTTCAGAATTCAGCCGGATGACGATGACGACGGTGACGACGACGAAGACGACGAAGATGAAGGGGTGGGTCTGTACATCTCGCCACCTCCAAGTTCAGTAAACCTTCCCGCCAATGACGACGTCGCCTCCCTCTCTTTGTCCTTCTTGCTTCCCGTGCACACCGACCTCTGAGCGGGTTTAAACTGCCACGTCACCTTCTTCGTCAATGACTGCTCCACGGTCGACATCCTCTTCAACGGTGGAGTGGCGGGTTGAGTTGCCATGGGGACGGACGGTGTTGCTGCCATGCTGGTGGTAACCCCGGAAACTCTCTCTGCTATGCCGTTGTTGTTCCTGTCTTGCTCCGTGAAGAGCTCGCTCAGCACTTCGGGTTCGGTGGTTTCTCCGAATAAGTCCCAGTCGGGTTCAGCGGGCAGCCGCTTCGGACGGCCAGATTTGCTCCCGGTGGCGGAGGTCCTTGACGAGCGGCTCGGATCGGAGTCGGACAGGTCCGAGTCCCAGTCGCTGTCCCCTGCCACTGAACCGCAACCCAGCACAGACACATCAGCAGCTCCCGAACCTGAGCTCTCCGAATCGGACTCCCTAAAAAACAGAAGAGAAAGCCAGATGTACCCCTGAGATCAGAGTAACTATCACACACATTCTCTGGTATCTTCATCATTTGTGCTTTTTAAAAGCACTAAAGCTCTGCTTTTAACCTGGTGCTCATCAGCGCCGGCTCATTCAGACTGATGCGAGTGATTGATTGGAGTGTTGGTAATCTGTGTGTGATTATAAATCAGATTGATTATTTCAAACCTTTACCAATCTGTCTCAGAGTGATTGCAGTCAGTCTGAGTCAGACTGTGATGGGAGACAGGTTGCCTCTCACAGGGGAAGATATTACCTTCGGGCAACTAGAATGTCGCCAGTTGGTCACCAAACATTCAATGCAATCACTGAGCAACCACCAGTTTCTCCTGGTGGTAAGGAGGCCGGCAACCTATTTTTACTCTAGTGTCACTGAGACATTAGCTGACAGTGAAAAGATAGCACAAGAAACCAAAACTGGATGGATGGGTGGATGATCGGATGACTGGATGGATGGATGATCGGATGGATGGATGGATGGATGATCAGATGACTGGATGGATGGATGGATGGATGGATGGATGACTGGATGGATGGATGATCGGATGGATGGATGGATGGATGGATGGATGATCAGATGGATGGATGGATGGATGATCGGATGACTGGATGGATGGATGGATGATCGGATGGATGGATGGATGGATGACTGGATGGATGGATGATCGGATGGATGATCGGATGGATGGATGGATGATCGGATGGATGGATGATCGGATGACTGGATGGATGGGTGGATGATTGGATGGATGGATGGATGGATGGATGATCGGATGGATGGATGGATGATCGGATGACTGGATGGATGGGTGGATGATCGGATGGGTGGATGATTGGATGGATGGATGATCGGATGGATGGATGATCGGATGGATGGATGGATGATCGGATGACTGGATGGATGGGTGGATGATCGGATGGGTGGATGATTGGATGGATGGATGATCGGATGGATGGATGGATGATCGGATGACTGGATGGATGATCGGATGGGTGGATGATCGGATGGATGGATGGATGATCGGATGACTGGATGGATGGATGGATGGATGATCGGATGACTGGATGGATGGATGGATGATCGGATGGATGGTTTTTATAAATGAATACATCTCTTTCAGCTGAGAGGTGAAGTGTAGACGAGTGCATACTCACTTGCCGCTGTAGGCTGTAGTTCCTGGAGGGCCCAGCAGGAGGCAGGCTGGAGCTGCCAGGTAGACGAAGCTGTCGGTGCACAGGAAATCTCCCTCCTCTGGCTTCTGTGGGGCGAGCTGTGTTGGCTTGGCGTCCCGGTTGGGGTTAGGCGGATCCACGTGCGTTTTCGTGCCGTGTGTGTGGTGGTGTATACTGTCCTTTTTCACATCGTGGGCTTCTGTCACCGTGGTGACTTCACCTTTGGAGGCAGGTCTTGCAGACACAGCAAGGTAAACAAAGCTGTCCGACTGGACGAAGGGATCTATGTCGCCACAGTCCAGCCCTGATGTTCTGATTGGCTTCTGGTTGGGATCTAGAAAGTGTTTGATTGGCTGCTTTGAAGGAGACAGAGGAAGAGGGGAGTCTATTCCCATGAGGGTGACTTTTTTCCTGGGGGGCATGTCCTCACTTCTCAGAGCCATGGAGCTCTTAATAACGCTCTGCTCTAACGGCTTCTTGATGACTGAAACCATTCCCATCTTCCCATCCTTCCTTCTGTCCTCGCCTTCTCCCCTCTCTTCATCCTCCTCCATGTTTCCGCGCCCCGCCTCCTCCCTCTCGCCTTCGATGTCTTCTTGCGAGCACGTGTTGAGGAGTGACGGGTAGCACCACTGTAGCTCCGCACTCTCCTCCCTCCCCCACTCCTTTAACCCTCCATCGTCCCCATCTTTCTCCAGCGACGTGCTGCTGCTGCCCAGGTCGGAACCACTGATTGGCTGGTCACTGTCAGAGCCGGCCTCCTCCTGGCTTTGATTGGATAAGGAGAGGAAAACGCCGCTTGAGTCGGACTCCAGCGTCAGGTTGGAGTCTGGAGAGCTGTCCTCTTTAGCAGAGCTGGAAAAGAAGAAAAGGACAGAAGGCGGTGAAGCATCCCCATGTGTGCTCAGCCCCCCCGAAGCCTTTAAAGTGATAACCCACTTTTCAGATCAAGGCCATTGATTTGTTTTAGCCGCACAGCCCCAAGACATCGGCACAGATATCCCGGGTGATGGACACATCACTACAAATACATTCACTTTCTAAATTTTGCTGCGGCTGTGACACGGTTTGGTTTGTGTCTTTATTTGTAAGCCATGAGGAATGATCAGGTAGAGACAGGAAAGGTAACTGTGCAGTTTTTAATCAGTTTCTAATAAAACGTGTGACACCTGCAACAGCTTCATATGAATGATTTCATAATGATGCTGATTACAAACACAGTTACAGCAGCTCCAGCCCTCAAAGCTCAGTTTGAAGAATATGATTAGAGATCATTTAGTTGGATGACATTTAAGCTTAAATGATTCAGCTCATCAAGGTACAGCTCGCTCTGTTCTGGGACGTTCACACAAAAGCTAATAACAGCGAATAAAACAGCAGCTCGAGTGTTCAGTGTATATATATGTGTATATGTGTGGACGTGTATATCTGAAATCATATATGAATATCCAGTATTAAACTTTCTTCACAGTTCAGTCACACGAGCGTAAAAATAACCAGGAAAAATTGGTGGCTGCATTGATTTTTTAAATTAAGTGGTTGGACAGCCAGTTTCGATTGCAAGGCGACTGCACACGTCACTGGCGGGACGCTATCTGCCAACCTCCTTGTTACTAGAGAGAACTGATGGTTTCCCAGTGATTGCATTGATTTATTTGACCCTTGGCAACCAATTGGCAACAATCTGGTTGCCCAGTGAGACCTTTAACCTGTGGGAGGCAACGTGTCTCCAATCAGTCTGAGTCTGACTGGCAAAGGTTTGCAAATATTGCTGTCTTTATGAGTGCCAACATCAGCATTGGTCTGAGTGAGCAGAGCTCATCTCTGCAGTACCGCACTGGACTCGACTCAAGTCTTTTTTTAAGTTCAGCTGCCATCCTGCAGCAACTACGTGCTGCAGTTCCTCAATTTCAGTTTCTCACATGTGATCATTTCAAAGGCAGTGACATCACTGGATTCACTGCACAGCTGCAGTAACTTCGGTCATCATTATTTTAATAATGGATTGCATTTATATAGCGCTTTTCGATACCCTCAAAGCGCTTTACAATTCCACTATTCATTCACTCTCACATTCACACACTGGTGGGGGCAGCTACAGGTGTAGCCACAGCTGCCCTGGAGCAGAAGCGAGGCTGCCATATCGCGCCATCGGCCCCTCTGGCCATCACCAGTAGGCGGTAGGTGAAGTGTCTTGCCCAAGGACACAACGACCAGGACAGACAGGGCTGGGGATCAAACTGACAACCTTCCCAACCCCCTGAACCACGGTCGCCCCCTGCTCATTTTGACTGTAGTGTGATTCTGGCTCAAAATCAGCCTGATGTGTAATTAAACCCACCCTGTTTCTGAGTATGAAATCAGAATATGACGCATTTTCATCCATGGAAATCAGTTTTTCTGATCACCTTGACACATCGCTTTGGTCTCCAGTTTAGAGAAACAGCTCTGCCCATTTAGCTGCCAGTGCTGTTTCTGCACTGGTTCCTGTTCCCGTCAGTAATCCCATTACATTCAAACACGCCTGTATCTGTCCTCAGTTCACGAGACACAGGACAGGCCTTTGAGGGGTGGAGACATGGCTGATCCTGGATTCTGGCGTCCTGCAGTGACACTTTTAGATTCCTTACCTTGTGCCAGTGGTGGACGTCCCGGCAGATTTGGTTGACCAGGAGCCGGGAGGTCTGTCAGCGTCTGTAGCCGGTGAGGCTGTAGTACTGAGCTCCAAGCTGACCTGGGACCTGCTGCCCACCCCTGAAAAGAACATAACATATTTACCTTTTTAAACAGAGAAACAGTTATAACCAGTGCATCCTGCCTTTTCTTCCCTGTTGTTTTGTATCCAAGGCTTTCTTTGGTTCCTGGAAGGATCTAAGCAAAGAAAGCCACTGCTCACATAACAATCAAGCAGAAACGCTCCTGTTTTAAAGCCCTGACTTTTCCTTTATGGACCAGTGAATCTGTCACTGCTGCTACAGTTCATGAAGCACTTCCAAATCTCCACCTGGCTCTGACTCAACCTCCCCCACGAGGGGGGAGGTAACACCACTCCCTGCTGTGCTGAACAATTATCACTGCTTTTTACATTTTACATTTACTTGCAGGAATATTCATCCACACGACTTTGCTGCAAGTGGCTGCACACCTGAACCTGCAGTTCCTCTACGGTCCAGCAGGGGCTCCAGCAGTGGGAAACAGCTCGGCTCAGGTTTGCCTCCCACAGCAGCATTCCCAACAGTTTTTCAGCTCCTCGCTGCAAACTGTTAAAACCTCCTTCATAAACAGGCTTTTGTGAAGCTTTTATAAAGTTTTCATAGATGATTGATCTTCTCTATTATTGACTTTTGTTTGTGTTTCTTCTTTTCACTCTTTTCATGTCTTTTAAATGCTTTGCTGCTGTTTCTTCTAAATTCTGTGAATAAATACATCGATTGGAGGAGCAGGCTTCTGGCACCAGCTCACCACCACCTCCTGTTTTGGTCCAATAATTCACAGCCAGCATCACAGCTAAACTCTGAGTCACAAACAATACAGAACAGCGACTGCAATCCAAAACCTGCTCAGCGTCTGCAGCGTGATTACACCGGTGGAGCACAAACAGCGAGCACAAAAGCATCTTTCTCCGGGCTTCGTTTAAAGGGATTAAACACCTGTTGTTGTACACAGAAATAAAGAAATACAGCGTAGAAAATCTGAAAATGTTACCCCGACTGACAGACTCGATTTGGTTTGTGTTTTATTGGAGCCAAATTCATTTTAATTTGGAACAAGAAGTCAGTGTGTGACTGCGACGACAGATGTTTCATTACTTTTATCCACCGTGTTTGGACTATAAATCCACTCATGTGGGTCAAATTTCTGCCGTCTCCTCGTACCTCGTGTTTCTTTGTCTCCACCTGTCTTGTTCCCAATCAGCTCTCAGCTAACGAGGTGGTGTTCACCTTCATCCTGCCTGCCTCGTGTTCGTCAGTAAGCTTCACTGACTCCTGTGTTTGTATCGTCTAACTCATCATCTAACGCTTCAGGCTGCCAGCACGTTTGTCAGGTGTGATTTCTAAAGCGGCGTGAACGTCCGTGTGTCGAGTGTGAGTTCCTGCAGGTGTGTGCGGTGTTTACCTGTGTGCAGGCCAGCCTTCTCTCTCTGAGGCCCGGGGTGAGTTTGGTACATGTCCGCTCGCTCCCTCTGAGGCTCCAGGAGCGCTGGGTACGATTCCTGATCGTGGGGCTGAGACAGGTCGAGGTGCTCCAGGTCAGAGTCCAGCTCCCGGGCTCTCCTTTCCAGCTCCGTCAGGCTGAGCTCCGAGGCTGCTGAGGAGGGAGGGTGCGACCCTCCGAACCCGATGGGGGGTCGGAGGAGAGGCCAGCGCTGCAGGGAGCCCGAGAGGGAGTCTGCATCGCCTATTGCTCCTCCTCCTGCTCCTCCTTTATCCCAACCGTCATCCCACAAAGTGTTGACCATCTCAAGGACAGCATCCCAGCTCTCCACCCCTCCTTCCTCGCCAAGTGTGCCTCCTTCTCCTCCCTCCACCTCTCCTTCTTCTTTCTGTAATGTCACCACCACCACCTCCTCCTCCTCCAAGCCTCGCCCAGCAGTTTCATCCCTTATCTTCATACTTTTCTCCTCCACTTTTTCAGGAGTTATCTCGATATCTCTGCCTTTTTTCGCTTCCTTGTACTTGTTCGCTTTGTCTTGGACTTTCAATTCGACTGCCATCTCTGCTCTTTCTTGTTTTGTTTCCTTCACCAGCCCCACCCCAACCTTCTCTTTGTCCATCTCCACTTTCTCCTCCTTTCTGTCTTTCTCTTCTTTCCGCTCTTCCTTCCCTTTCCTCTCCTCCTCAGTCTTGTCTCCTTGTATTTCCTTGCTCTTGGATCTCTTTGGCTCCTCCTGCTCTCTGCAGATCCTCCAGTGCTCCAAGTTCTGCTCCTTCAGCGAAGCCCTGCCCACCAAACCGGACCCCAACCCCGGCTCCTGATGGGAGGGCTCTTTGAGCGAGCATCGCCCCACAATACTGGTGGAGTTTGTTATATTTGATAAAGGGTTCTCTGAGAAGTGGCCTGCACGGAGGTGGCCGAGTGGGCGTCTCTTCTCCAGCGCAGAGAGGACGGAGGGGAGGGGGGGGAGGATGGGGAGATTGTGGAGCGCTCCACCTTGACGAACGGTCCTCTTTCTCACGATGATTCGGCGAGGCCACGTGGACTCGATGCCTTCAGCTGGGCCTGTTGATTCGAGGTCTCCGAGCGCCCTGCTCTGCCGCGGGCTGACCACACCTGGCCGCAGCCCCGTGGCGGTGCCTGGTCGAGTCCTGGAGCTGGACTTGGAGGATTTGGACTTCTTGGATCGTGAACTTTTCTCCACGTGGCTGGATTCGGTTTTATCAATGTTGAAAGTCTTTTTCTCAGGTTGATCTGCAGCAGGAAGCTCGGTTTTATCTTCGGCCGAAGCACAGGTAGGATCCTTGTCTGCGGTCTTGGTGCTGTTCTTGGCTTCAGTGTCAACCCCGTGCTCACTGTTAGTCTTATTTCCTGTCTCACTGCCAGCTCCACCTTCTACTGCTGCCTCAGGCTTAGATGTAGGAGCAATCGTAACATCGGTCTCAGGGTTTTCCTCCACCCTGGACTCCGCTGCGGCAACAACTTCCTTATTTACTTTAGCTACTTCAGCTTCTGCCTCACTCTGTCTCTCCACCTTCTTTGAAGTTGCCTTAGTCTCCACCTCTGCTCCTCCCTGTGGCTTCATCCCTGGACCAGATCCAGCTGCAGGATCTGCCCTACCTCCAGGCTCATCCCTGCTCTCAGTCACATTTGAGGGTGTAGCTTCAGCGATTGGTTCTGGTTTCGCTACAGCCCTTCCTGATCTTTCTCCACTCTTTGATGACCCTGCCCTGTGTACCTCCTTGTTTGCAGATGGAGCCATATTTTCCCTCCCCACCCCAGACTGCACTTTTCCTTCCAAATCCCGCCCCCCTGGTCTTGTTTTTACCTGGGAGCCCATCCTCGTTTCGTTTTTAACGCTGGGCCTGGATCCATTGTCATACTTGCTCCAGCTCTCAGCACGATGGTGTTCTTGTATTCCTGCCCTCATTTCAGCCTCCATCACACTTCCACCCCCAACCTCGCTCACTAACCTTGGCCCACACCCAGATTTACTATCAACCAACACCAAACCCACGCTTCCATTGTCGTATTTGGAAACCATGACCCCACCCACACCTTCAGGGCCGACCTTTGACCCAGCTCTGTTCCTACCCACCGCCCCAGTGCCCATTCTGGGGGCAGCACTGGGCGAGGGTGAAGGAGAGGGCTGGGGGAGCAGTAATGGCGTTGTGTCGAGACCCTGTTCGGACTCCAGAAACACAGAGTCTCTGTCCGAACGCAGAGGAACTGGTCGGCCATACCCGAAGGTCGCGAAAGATGTTTCCCTCCTCTCCCGTTCCCGTGCTCGCTCCCTCTCCAGCCTTCCCCTCTCCCTCTCTCTCTCCCATTCTCGCTGAGCCCACCCTCGCTCCATCTCCCTCTCTCTCTCCCTCTCCCATTCCCTTTCTCGCTCGCTGCGTCCCCATCCTCCTACCCCCCCTCCTCCTCCTCGATCCCTGAGGTCCTGCTCCAGGTCGTGAGCAGACAGTTGGACCAGCGGGGAGCGGTAAGGGGATCTCCTCAGCTCTTGGGGGGGTGACAGCCTGAGGCTCTGGGTTTGGGAGTAATGCCTGGGCTGGATCACGTGGGGAGGTGAACAGCGTAAACTCTGAGTCTGACTGGGTCGAGGTTTGGCGGGGGAGAAGAACACCGGAGTGTGGTAGCCCGAGGAGAGAGGGGAGCCAGAGAAGGGAGAAATGAGGGGGGAGGTGAGAGAGGAGGACTGCCCCCCAGCTGGAGGGTAGTGCCCCGGGTTTAGATATCCACCTCCTCTGTCCATCATTTCAGATGTAGTCAGCTCCAGACACTCCAGGTGCTTCGGAGGCGTCAGGACTTTCCAGGAATGTCGACCATCTCGGCTCTTTGTGCTGTCTCCATGGTGATGGTGGTGGTGATGGTGGTGTTTCTTTGAGGAGGAGGAGGACACACCCGGAGCTGAGAATGAAGACACAGAGGGAGAAACCGATCGGGTGAATCGCCCCGGCGAATGACAGCCACCGTCATCTCCGTCCTGACCGCCGAGCTTCAGCGAATCATAGATGGCTCGCTCGTCCAAGCGCCGAACAAAGGAGGGGTTTGGCGTTAAAGACCGTGGCTGCGAGTCAAACATGTCGGGGGGCGCTCTGCTGACTCGGAGCGAGCCACTCGTAGAGTAGCTAAAACTGCCCTCGCCGCAACCGTCTCGCCGTATGGACCCTCCAGGGTGGTGGTGGTGATGGCTGTCAATCTGCTGATTGATGCACATGGTGTCATAAATGGATCGCTGGGGTACGTAGCCATCCCCGTATCCCCCCTCCATCCCCCCATCTCGCCCTCCCACTCCACCATCCCCAATTCCATGTTTCTCCAGGCAGCAAGAGCTTTTCCTGAAACACCCGGGACGGCTGAGAGGCTTGCCCATGATTGGTTGGATGGCTGAGGGTGGGAGGGGTTGGTGGGAGTCACGGGTGAAGCTTGAAGAGCGAATTGTGAAGTCGTTAATTTGACTAAATCTAAAAGAAAAATTCAGGCAGTGAAGGACGCATGGCAGCTGGGTTTGAGACGGCCATGCCAGAATAAAACGTCACATTCAAAAACATGTTCCTGACGTGTGCTCTCTCTGTTTTAATGAGAATACAGGAGCATCTCTGATGATCAAAGTATGACACTCCTGCAAAAAAGTGGCCGTCCCGTCAAATAATCCATGACATAACAATGGTGCAAACAACATGAGGAATCCGGCTCTGAGAAATATTCCAAACAGCTTTCGGAAAACGGCAAGAAAAGATGAAACGGGTCCAGTTTTTATGTCCACACAGTTGCTGTTTTTAGCTCATCTTCTCTCCCACTCTCCCCCCGATGTGCCTGCATTTGTATTTATTCTGGCTGTTTATTGTTCTGTGTTTGTTCGGAGCCAATTAAATCTTCATCCAGCAGACCGGCAGTCCGTCAGACAGAGTGACGGTGGATGGACGACTGAATCCAGTCAAAGCCTCTTGTCTCATTCTGGCCGTACTCGATGATTAGCTTCGTCTGGCTGTGGAGAGAGAAGGCAAATAAAAATAATTTGCATGGAAAAGAGCCTGAAAAAGTCGCTCCGTATGTATCAAAGTCAGTGAGCAGGATATTAGGTAATAATAGCAATGAACACACAATTACAGGGACTCTCATTCAGGTTAGTTGACAATAGAAATTCCTTCATTGGTGGTGCTGCACACAGTCCTGAGAGAAAAATGACCCTAACTGGGCTTGAGACTAGCCTGGATATGGCCTTTACTTTGCAGGGAACCTCTACAGAAAGATGCATTTAGTTTGTGTTGATACTGGAGCTTGACCACTCTCAGGAAATTAAAATCTGAATTCGATTTCAAGTTTAATCGTAAACTGAGAGCGTTTCTCTAAAACTTTCCTCTGACAGTGCCTGCAGAGCATTTGACAAACTCAGGGGAGCAGTGTGCTGTCCAGAACATAGTGAACCATGTCCTCCAGCCTACAGAGTGCTGCAGAAATGAAACCCGTCCACATATAAAGAAATTCACTCGTCCTGCATCACTTAGTGGCTGACAGGTGGCTGCCAGTGGACGTTCCAGGATTTGGTTGGATAGGTAACCTGCTAAAGTCCTGCAAAAGACTGGCAACCAGTCCAAGGTGTATTCCACCTCCAGCCTGTGACAGATGGAAAATGCTCGGGTGGAAGAAGATGGATGGAAATCTATGTAACTTCCTGTCATGTGTCAGTCAGCGCCATCTTTTACTGTTGTGAGCAGTCATTTCAATGACTCCCCTCAAAACTGAGATAATTCAAACTAAGCTGAGGTGATTCAATTAAGTTTGCTGGAGCTTAAGCCTGACCCAGGGTCTAACACTAACCCTGTACCCTGTCTAAATACAACCAGGTACTTTTGGCTCCCATACCTACTAGTGTACTTTTACTCTAGTAGATTAGGTTTTTTCCTGAGGATAACAAAGTACTTTTTGTAGTTTAATCCTAACCAAAGCTGAGATAACTCATCAACTCGTTAGGTTAGAAAATCATTCAATTGTTGGGCTTAAACAAAAAGCTCCTAGTCTAAAGCTAACCTGGTACTTTTCAGCGTAAACATAACTGAGTACTTTTTGATCTTAAACATAACCAAGTATTTCCTGCCCTGAAGCTACCTTAGTATAATTGAGCCTAAAGGTAACCGCATACTCGTGGTACTTAAACATGAGTACTATTGCTCTAGTATGAAAGTTATGTTTAGCTAACCATAGCTACGTCTTGAGCCTAAACATAGCTGAGTATTTTTTTAGTCTACATGTAACCGAGTACTTTCAGTCTAGACGGAGTCAAATATTTTTGGTGCCTCAGCCTAAGCAAGTGCTTTTTACCTAAACATTCTGGACACTGCTTTTCGTGCCTGAAGCAAATGTAACATAAAGAAAGTCGAGCCTAAAAGCAAGCTTGGGACTCGAGTCCTGACCTCGTGCATCACAGCTGAGAGTTGCGTATTTAAACCCGGCTCATTAGCACACTCACCGGCACCAACATCCACAATTACAGAGGTGCTAACATCATCCTGGCCACTTGCTGGTGCTATTACAAAAAGGCTGTTTAGCTAAACTCTTTGGACATTTTACACAGGTATGGTTCTTACAGCCTAAAAGGTGAGACGTCCTTTCAAGACACTGATGTTAATGCAGCACCAGCTGCTTTAACGCTCGATGAAAATAAGTTTAAAATGGCCTCAATATTCCTGCAAATTATCCATTTTAATTTCAGAGCTGATTTTCCATTTTTGGTGTAAGGTTTAATGCACTAAAGTGGTCCATCACATAGCCTTCTTTTGCACCTCATAGACTTTCACAAACAGGACGTATTGAGTTCAGGTCTAATTATTAAAACTCAGGGTAACTATGTCTGCCCTGCAAGGGGCCAAAAGGGCAAATGTGTCTTAGTAAGCAGTATAAGGTGCCTGCTTTAAGGTGCAATCTCAGGAGAAATCCAGCGTTTTTTATATATTTATTTCCAAATGGCCTGTATTTGTATAGCGCTTTACTAGTCCCTAAGGACACACACACTCACACACTGGTGATGGCAGCTACATTGTAGCCACAGCCACCCTGGGGCGCACTGACAGAGGCGAGGCTGCCGGACACTGGCGCCACCAGGCCCTCATCCAAGTGGATGATGAATGAAAATAAAATTACATAAAATAAACGAACAGCTCCTCCTGCACCTGATTTTGCACCTTGTTAAATTAAGACTCGGTTACCTGAGAAGGTACAGTCCCGGTGACAAACTGTACCAGTAAACGTACAAGAAGCTAATTTATTTTCTGCAAAAGGCTGTTGAAATGTTGACATCCAGCACACAAACTGAGAGATGTGCTAACCTCAGAACCACAGCAGACGAAAAAAGTTCAAATCACAATTTACAGATTCACAAACTGAATGTGGAGAACTTGTCATCTCCACATGAAGAGAACTGATTGACTCGTGTTCTGAACATCTTCAGAAAGCTTTTCACAGTCCTCGCACTCATACCCGTCTCCAGCGCGGTGGTGAGCACTCGGAGCTGTCTAATTTCCATCAGCCGTCAAAGAAGCCTATTGATAGTTGAGAATAATTCCAGGTCTCTCTAGCTCTTTCAGCCTTCGTTCTCAAGCATCCTCTCCCTCTCTCCTCTCCTGCTCTCTTTCATCGCTGCCACCGCCACCTGCTCTATTTTCCAAACCAATCAATAGAAAAGCCAAAACCTTATCAGCGTGGTCACAGTCAGTCAATCCACTCCGTCGATCTCAGTCCCATCCTGCTGGCGTGCTGTCATCCCGCTTCAAATCAGCATCCTCGTTTGTTTTTCTTAACTGGCATCTCTGCCCTGTCGCCGCTCTCTCTCTTTATCTCTGCTGTTTCTCTCTCTCTCTGCTGTGAATCATGCCTTCTGTCAGTGGAAGGTTTTTTTGACAAGCGCTCTCTCTGCCAGCCAACACACCAACGCAAACCCTCCTCCTCCTCTCCCTTTCACTCTCTCTCCCTTCTAGCTTTTCTTCTCCTCGACTCAGCCTCCCTCCCTCCCGTTTGCACTCCACACAGCTTCGGGGCTTTAAGAGCTTTGGAGCTGCAAAGAGACCAACTTCTCCTCTCCATCTGCCTCTCTTTCCTTTCCATCTCATCCCTCGTTCATCATCACTCTTTATCTCTCCCCTTCTCTCATTACCTTCTAGATTTAGTTTGACCTGAGTGGGTTACCCGTGGGAAATCATCGTCATTATACGTTTTAGAAATGAGGCAACGAAGGAGAAAGAAGGACAGTCAGATAGATCTATCTATCTGTTCTGTATCTATGCTTCGGACTCCCACACTCTCTTTCTTCCCTGGCTCGCTCCATCCCTCTTGTAGCCCTCTCAGTTTGCCCTCTACCTCCCACTCTTCACCTCCGCGTTAATGCAACAACACGCATCGGTGTGGAGGCGGCAGGGAGAGTAAGAGCGACACACAAAGAAACAGCAACAATGGGTACGCACATTACTGTACACTGCAATTTAAAAGCATCGTCATCAGCGGCAGCGTTTGACCATAAACTGCTGTGGATGGGTTTATTTTTTACCACCAGGAGACATAATGCACGCCTGTACCTGTGTGCTACGACAGGTACGCGCTCTGCACGCGCTCTGTTTGGTTCCATTTTGTGGTGAATGAATAGAATAGGAAATGTTCACCATGTTTGGGCAAAATAAAAATTAAATAACACACATTAATAAATGGAAAAGAGCCACCCACAGTAACACAAATTTCCTCCACTAAAGAAGAAAATGTCAGCGTGCTGCCCACGCGCTTTGATTGACAAGTGAGCTCAAGAGATCAGAAACGCGCCACAGTCACACTTTAAAACCACTGCCAAGGCTCCACAGTCCACTTTAGTAAAAGCTTTTCCTCCCAGGAAGCTGCTCTGCTGGATGCTCATATTAGACGTGGATAATTTCAAATAATGAAATTGCTGCGAGTGCAAGCGGGAGTTTTGACTCTTCCATCCACTGTTCCCTCGAAGCTGAGCACGTGAGCACTGCTGACACAGTCTCCACGCACAGAAAATCAGCAAAATAACATAAATACATGTATTTACTTTAATTCCAATTCAGGCTGGGTGATTGTCTGTGTGGGGAGACCGTGTCAGAAGTGCGCGATTGCTCACGCGCTCAGCTTAGAGGGAACATTGCTTCCATCTGTATGATGTCATAGAAGGGGTGTGTCGTTAATATGGTCATCACGCAGGCCTATAGAGGTTTGAACCATCGGTTACCAGGGAAACATAATTATTCCCTGACTGGCTGGCGACTGGTTGGTGAGTGGTTGGCGACTGGTTGGCGACTGGTTGGTGACTGGTTGCTGGAGTTTGCTGTGAAATCATTGGCTAAAACCAGAGGTCTCTGTAGCATGGAAGGTAACTTCTACCTTCCTTTAGCATGTCCAGAAACACGGCACGAGATTGATTGACCATGGTCTCCAGCCAATCAGGACGCAGAACACAATGTGCTGTAAAAAACAACAACAACAACAACAAAAAAACACGCTAAATTGTAGTGCTGCAACAGATCAAAAATGTCACGGTTCGGATCAGCAAAAAAAGAAAACAGACAAAAATTGAACATTTACTTACTGAAGTATTTTTTGTCTGTTAAAAACATTCAACTCAAGAATCATTTCACGCAATAATTAAGAAAAACAATTATGGTTCAATATAGTGCAGTATAGGGCTTTGTATTTACCATTCAATTCAATTCAATTTTATTTATAAAGCACCAAATCACAACAACAGTCGCCTCAAGGTTCTTTATATTGTAAGGTAGACCCTACAATAATACACACCGCTCATTATATCGCACTCCGCTGTGATACAATGAGCTGTCACGGTCACGTAGCTTTCCGTTGACCTGCAGGTCCACCCATTTGTAGTAGTTAGAGCAACAGAAGATGTCTGGGACAGTTCAGCCATAACTTTAAACTTTTCCTGCTCATACATGCTTGGAACGATCTTGTCACTGCGTGGCTCAAGCACGTTCATCACAGTTTAAACCCCTTGGTTTGCGCAAAGGAATACGGCCTCCCGTCTGCAGCTAAACACCCCAACAGCTTCTGTAATAGCTTTAGCCCGGTTGGACTGGGCAGCAAAGGGCTGCTTAAATACTGCAAACTCCTCTGCTCCTGCATTTGGACTGCTAGCGCAGGCCAGAACTATCGCTTGACAGACTGACCACGCGCACCATACACATACTTTTTTTTCTTCTTTTTCGAATCTTCGGATCACGTGCATGCCGAACCGTGGAGTGGGATCGGTTCGGATTACGGATCAACCGTGATCCGCTGCACCACTACCAAATTGCAAAAAAAAAATCTGCGAAACAGTGAAAGGTGAACCACATTATAGCGAGTGACCGCTGCATAACAAAATATTTAAAAGTTAAAAACTTTTTTTAAAAGTTTCTTTTGAAGTTTGCTGTTTCAGTCGGGTAAGAACTTTTACTCTGAAGCTGGTTTTTGTCATTTTTCATGGAAAACAGTTTCATGACTGCTTGGCTGTTATTAGCAAATGTTTACAGATAAGTCAGTGTCTGCCACACTGACTGTGGGCCACCAAACCATCACAAAGGAGGTTTCTGATACTACCCAACAATCACTCACCATCTGGTTGAGGAATATACACTCTTCACCTGTTAGGATCATGTGACCCAAAGCACACAACTCTGGCTGTGTGAGGGGGGAGCCAATCAGAAGATCAAAAAGCTTCCTCTGGTCTCAACTTTTGAGAGAGAGGGTGAGGAGGGGCTCAGAGTAGACCGCTACTCCTCAAAGGAGCCGGCTGAGGAGGTTCAGGTGTCTCCTTGATGCCTCATGTCCATATTGGCTGAAAACTCCTCACTGCCCCTTTAGAAGAGCTGGAGGAAGTGGGTGGGGAGACGGAGGCCTGAGCATCCCTGCATGGATGGATGGATGGAGTACTTTCCCGAATCCATTACTGCAGCGAGGCTATTTAGGCTCACTTAGTATTTAGCCAGTGGATGGTTCTGAAAGCCAGCAGGAGCCCTCACTGCACAGTCGAACACTGAGGCAGCAGTTAACATGCATTAGAATGATTTCATTTATTCTCTGGAGGGAAAATCTTTTCTAAAAACGTATTTCATTAAAACTGGGCCAGTCGTCTCTGTGACGCTCGTGTGATTGACACACAGACTGACTCACACTCGTCTTTATTATTATGCTGGCTTGCAGTGTGAGCTCGAGCGGTGTTGACTCTGCGTGTCTGCTGAGACGAGATGGACAGAAACATTCGTCTGTGTGAGAGCAGCCTGTAAATCTGTGTGCACACTGCACAGCTGGGCTTCATAAGAGGAACATCTGTGAGCATGAAGCCCCGGTACAAAGTGTGAGGAGCTTAGTGCTTCTCTATATTCAGATCTACACCTTTACGTGAAGTTGTCAGTCCCCCAAAAGTCATAACTGAGGAACTGTGAGGGCAGCAGTAGCAGGGAGCATTAGCTGATAACTCCACCCTCACATCCAAATATGGCCATTTCCTGAAACACAAAAACAACAAGGCAGCATCCAAAACACGACCTCTGAATCTTAAAAATCAGGCTCCAGAAACCAAAGACAGCAACACGCACCTTTTATATACAGTCTTTGTCATGTTACATATTCCAGCGGTGCTTTATTCGCTCTGTCAGTCACGTCTTTCTCCGTCTGGAACAAAAACCTCATGCTGTACAAACAGCTGATCCTCTCACTCTTTCACTCCTTCCACGTCATCTGTAGAAAATGTTGAAACGCCGTCAAATCCTGCAGCCGGCTCCCAGTAAACAAATGAATCACCTAAATCAAACGCTTGGCTGCCATTTCAGCTGAAACAGAACGCAGATAAAAGACGAGGTTCGAAATCTATTCAGACTCATCCCAGCAGGCCTCTGGGGCAGCATATGGTGGCCTGTAACTGACACATATACTACAATCATGCTTTCACTGTGAGAACAGCTAGGCACAGCAAAGAGCCAGCACGAATGTCTTACAAAATATATCACATTACATCCATTATTCATTATGATATATGGCACGTCCAAGCTTCGATGAACAGGAGGTGATCTGAGAAATGCATGTGCAGTAATTTATGCACATGAAGACCCTCACATGCTTCGTTCGATGCTCCAATCAGGGATCTTCTCTGCAGCATTAATCAGTTTTCACTTAGTCTGTGATTTTTCTACAGACTGTAAATGCAAGATGGACGTTCAGTTCTGAAACCAGCGACCGTAAAGCCGTCTGAGCTCAGCTGATCAGGACGCTCATTTTCTCACAAACCTCAATACAATCAGACTTCAGAGGAGGCGCCCCCTGCTGGGCGTTACAGAGAGAAGGTTTGAGGCCCTGAGCTTAGAGCTGGTCTCCGGAGCTCATCTGTATTTTTTTAAATGTTCGCATTTCATGCAGCTCACCAGAAAAATCAGTGAGAGGCGGTAAAATCGTTCAGGTCAGCCTTCAGTCTGAGGTCAGGTCTGTTTTGGCGTCGGCAGCGTGATTAAACGGTGGTGAGGGCGAGCGTTACCGTGGTCACAGTGGGCCTTTAATGAGCCCCGCTCCCTGCTGCTCGAGCAGCCGAGGATAAAAACAGCGAGCTGAAAATGACCGAGCGTGACTCTTGGTGTGTCTGTAATGAGGTTTCCTGGTTTCATCCCAGGTGAATGTTGTGGGCCGCAGCGCCCTCTGGTGGATGCTCACTGATGCTGACGATGTAGTGTGAAGTCAGCTTCTCACCTGGTTTTTCATGTGAGTAGTGGAGGCTGTCGGAGTGAAAAATGATCACACAGGAAGCAGCTGCACACTCACCACACATGAATGCACCATGTACGTGTGTGTGCGTGTGTGCGTGCGTGTGACCACATATGCATGTCCACCATGCACCCTTAAAGTTTTACAGTAAGTGCAGCCATCAGAGCAGCAGTGGGGGGTTAGACCTACAGCGTCTGTAGCTTCTGCACACGCTGCAGAGTTTCTGATTAACATCAACACTCACTCTGCAGCTCTGTCTCCCAAAACTGCAAACATGAAGTCTTCCTGCCACACACACTTTAATTTGAGCTATCAGTCCAATCTTAATAGTTTCTTTGGGCAGGAATGTCTTCAGAGGGAGAGATTATACATGAGAGAAGAGATAAGCTCAGACAGGAGGAGGTGTAGAGAAGCAAAAGCAGAGTTTCTATTGTAAATGTGAGCAGGGAGTAGGAGGAGGAAGAGGAGGAGGAGGAGAACGGGGTCAACAACAACAAAAAAAACAGTGACGCCTGCAGGAAACATGAAGTCCAGCATTCCAGAGTTTGAGTGGAGAGCATCTGGAAAAGTTTAAAAGTAGAGAGGGGAGGGGAGAAGGGACGGGGAGGAGGCAGGGTTGTGTTTCCGAAAGATGTAAAAATGCAGAAATTCAAAGGTCTGATTGAGCAGCCGAGTTGAGAAAGAGCAGGATCAGCTGCAGAGCGGTGAAGCAAAGAGAGTGTGTCACAAGCTAAGAAGAGGCAGAGCAGGGGAAGTCTGACCAAAGTGCTCGGCCTCTTCCTGCCTCACGAACGGCTCAGGAAGTCGAGGCTTAAACACAGGGGAGGGCCAACACAGGAACACATTTTCCCCTTTGCCTTGTAGTTTCTCCTTATTCAGGCCTGCTCAGATCAACAGGAGGAGGAAAGAAGGGGGCAAAGAGGAGGCGGGGTTTTCGATGGAGCTGAGAGAGACGGAGCAGTCGAACAGTCAGTCGCCGCCGTTATGATGGAGGCCAGCGTCGTTCCCCAGGACGCAGGGTGAGTCTGACGGGGGTCTGCGATGATATGTACGGGTGGAAAAAGCAGCGAGAGGCATTTTTGAGTGAGGGGAAAGGGGGATGGTGCTGCGGTGTCAGAGTGGAGGAGGGAGTCGGGGGTCGAAAGTCAGACAGGAAAAACAGATGTGATGACTCACTCGCTCATATTTAGGTCAGTGTCCTCCCAGAGCGGGGAAAATCCTGATTCTGTGCAGGATTGGAGTCTGTTTCCATACTTCCAGGGGAGAGTTAGAGAGGTCTGAGTTGATGTGAAGTGCTCCAAAAAGGCGCATTGACTGTTATCACATCTGAATGTCAGCTTAATGCTTCAGGATTTAACTTAAATGAAAAAGTCTTCAGTAGTGAGCGTAAGGACAAAAACCTTCCCTCATGGAGCATTTCTGAGGTTTACTGAGAGGAACGGTTATTGCTTGATTATTGAACGATTATTGCTCCTATTCCCGGTTCTAAATTTGGTTTGCTTAATTTGTCAAAGAATCAAAGACTTTGTGTAAACGATGGAAGTCGAAAGCACCAAAGCTGCAGTTCCTCTAACGCCCACTAGAGGCTCCAGCAGAGGCTCCCGAGATAAAACGTCCAACTTTACAGCAGAAAGAAAGAAAAACTGTTTTGATCTCTTCCTTCCTATTTGACTTGTATGAAGGCTTAAAGTTTGCATTATTGGGGGTGTGGCCTCTTTGACTGACAGGTGGATGGTGACACAGGTGGCTGCAGCTGCTAGCGGTCTGCTAACTAGACCTCTCAACGTGTTTGTGCTGTTGGAGCATTTTTAATGACATCAACTGACCAATAATATGGCTGCTGTGATGTCACTGTACTAACAGACCATCCCCAAAGGCGGAGCTCCAGGTGTGGTGCACAGTGAAGTTCTAGGGTTTTGATTGGATGTTGTAGAGCACTAAATAGTAATCAGCAGGTCTGTGTGATGGTCTCATACAGTCTACAATCATGGCAGCCAGCACTCCTCCCTCGTTTCTAAAGATGATTTTTCAAACTGAGGAGTCCAAAACCAACGGCTGGCTAGGTCCATCTTTTATATACAGGCTATGTTTAAACCCGCATTCTGTGTAATGTCCAGCAGGGGGCGACTTCTCTGGCTGTGAAAAGAAGTCATTGTAAATGAGTGTCCTGCTCTGTGGCATTCGTTTCTCACTCAGCTCGTCTGTGTCCAAATCACCACGTTATCGAGGCCGCAGGTCGGCAGGGAGCGCGAGTGTTGTTGTGCTGAAGGCTCGGTCACCGCAGAGTCAGCGGCGGGTGAAGTATTGTGCTGCTTTACTACGCTGCAGTATCACTTCTTCATTTAAAACTCCTCGGGGATAAAAGGCCCAGATAACTCATGTATGAGATGTAAAAGTGGATGCTTACACATCACAGGACTGTTACTGAAACCTGCAGAGCTCACATGTGACTGCATCATTTCAGCAAAAACTGCAGTGGAGTAAAAACTGATGCAGTAACTGTAAAAGTCTAAGCCCGTCCACCCATCCATCCTCTCCTTACGTTGGTCGTGGGGCAGCAGGGGGCTCCCTCTGGGGCACAGACCTCTTTTGCTGCTTTTCTTGATATGTCTTCGTGTTTTTGGTCAGTGAAACAATCTATAAGGCCTGACCTGCAGTGACAGGCTGCTGTCAGACCTACACCATCACCTGCACGTCCATATCTTTAAACAAGCATAAATAACCAATACAGCGTTTAGCTGTGAGTTTATAAGTGAGTTATAGTTTCTTCTTTCTTGGCATTTGATCCGTCTGCGGCTGCAGGAGCAGGTCACAGATGCCCGTCATCGTCTTCACAAGCTTTTATTATTTATGTACGGGCCGGTCCTTATTAGCACTCAGGGCACTTTTTACTCTCCATACAAACTACACCAACACTCTCATGCACCGGGGGCAGCTCAGGGGTCAGTGCCCTGCTCAAGGATACTTCAGCACGCAGACTGGAGGAGCCAGGGATCGAACTACCGGCCCCACCCGTTTACTCATTGACAGACTTTAGTGGTCGAACACTTTTCAGCCTGACGATCCTGAGGCAGCACATGTGAACCAGCCTAACAACCATGAAAGACAGGAAGTATCAGAAGCCGCCCTGCTGGCTGTAAAGCGTTGCGCAGGAAGTGACAACCTTCCCGTGCAGTCAGGCTGAGTTCAGCGTGTCCAGCTCAGACAGCACAGACGCTCCGATACAGAGGTGCCGATGGAGTCCTGCTCGGTGGTGTTTAATCGTCCAACATCTGACGACCGGATGTTGGCGTGGAGCGCCACACAGACACCCTCACCCCCATGATCGCCTTCGTGTTGCTACGTCCCCCAAATGTTCCTCCTTTGAACAGGTTGAGCACATCCACAGATCGGGACCATAACCATTCCACTCGTATGACATCACCACCCAGACTGCATTGCAACGTGAACCACAGCAGAGCACGAGTGAAGGCACTGCTTCATGTTTAATAGAGTCAGAGCAGACCGAGCGTGGACTTTAAACCTGTGTCAGGTAAAGACGCACCTCAGCGACGTGATGGGTGTAGGCCGTTTCTAACGTCTCCTCCGCTGGAATCAAAGGTGGAGTAAATGTGCGTGCGTGGTGTTTCCATGCAGCTCAACAAACATGAATCAAACACAGGATGTCTGCTTCTGGTCACAGCTTGAAAATTCAGCTGACTGAACGATTTATTGTGCCGCCTGTCTTCCTGTGAGCAGACGTGCACTTCTGGCCGTTGGGCTGGGATCGGTTAGTCACATGATTTCATCAGCCTGAAATCCACTGAAGACACGTCTCAGTGGAATCAGCTGGCGCTTTTTGTAAGAACAGCTGAGAGACGGCTGGCACCAAAGCCCCGGCAGCTCCTTTTAGACGCCGTCCATCTGAGGACCTCCTCCAGCTTTTCCTGGAGACAGTTAAGTGACGCAATCTCTCCACTGTGTCCCGGCTTTCCCCGAGATTCCCAAAGGAACGTAGGTCGGCCGCTAAATCACCTGCATGCTGTGCACGACCACAGACCGGTTCAGGGTCCACAAGCCTAAAGACACTTTCATCCACGCTGCACCTCCATGAGCTCGTCCTCACTTCTGCTTCATCCCTTTGGACGGGCATGAAGTGACACTTGGGCACCAAACAGGTCTAATTAAAGACCCCCCCCCCCCCCTGTGTGTAACAGCTGCTTTAAACACAAACACAACAAGAACAACACCTTACGTCACTCTGCTGTCAGCAATCTGCTGTAATTTACAATCACCGGCACTCTTTGCGTTGCAGAAGGAGAAGTGAGCAGAGGAAGCCATAAAGCAAACATATTAACAGGCCACAAACAGCACTTCAAACTCAGCTACGGAGACAAACGTAAGTTAGCATGACCGTGCTGTAACATACTGCTAGCAAGTGTTCGTCTATTTAAAGCCAAACCACCAGACCACTGAAGATAAGGCAGAGGTAACTCAGACTGCAGCAAAGGTAAATAAAGGCTGCAGCGTGCAGGTGCATGCTGGGATTTTAATAGAACAACACAGGAGGCCCCGACTGATGGGGGGAGGGGGTCCAGGTGACCCTGACCCCTCAGAGGGTCAACAACAGGAAACAGATCTTCTTCTTCTTATATGTGGCGAACTGCAAGAGGAACAACACAAGTGTTGTGAAAGTGTTTCTTTTCATGTTTCTTGGTGTCATCTGGACCGCTGAGTGAGTCACCTGTCAGGTAGCAACACACACACCTGGAAACCCAACGTCCACCTTCAGCCACGAGGAGCAAAGACAGCGAGACAGGTGTTCACATTTCTGCAGTCAAGCAACCACAGAGCTCAAAGAGGCTGCGATGGTTTGCACACGTGCAGAGGAGGGAGAGGATGATGAAGATGGAGCTGCCAGGCAGGAAGAGAAGAGGAAGACCTCAGAGGAGGATGGTTGGGACAGATGAAGAAGTGACTCGTCTTCCCCGCTCGGTCCTCCGTGTCGACGTCCTGATGGGATCTTTGTTCGGTTTTTTCACTTCCCTGCTGTGAGCACAGAGACAGCAGGAGCACCTGTCGGACTCACCTGGCAGGTAAAGCCGGGTAGATGCAAACACTGCAGGCGGGCCGTGCATTCACCTCACAACACGATCAGAAGAACTGATGGTAACGATGTGCAGCCATCAGGGGAGGACTACCTTACAACACCAACCTGCTATTTTGGTCTCTGTTTGGTAACCACAGGACTAGATGAACTGACCACAGACTTCCTCTAACAGCATCGCGCTATTAACTCACTGTGTTCACCAGGTGATGATGAGGAGCAGCTCACTGACACACAGACACACGGCGCCCTGCTGCAAAACACCTTAGCTCACATGACTCATACAACAACACATCCCGGGCCTTGACAGGCACAGGATGAGTCAGTGATACCACGACCTTGACATCAGACTTGGTCACCAGCACAGCTTGCGTTAGCATCCATCCATGTTCCAGCCCTCGCTCACGCAGGGAGACCCTACCTGGGGCAAACTGGCCTCAACAACATACCTGCAGGGTCCCTCAGGTGTCTTTATCACCACCTTAAATCAACCACGGCAGACACAAAGTGCTGCACACGACACTGAAAACAATTATAATACAAATGAAACCAGACTCAGGAGCCGGTCACGTGACCTGGGAGCTCCATCAGGGTTCACAGAGGGGCGGTAGGAGTCATCCCAGCAGCAGCACGTGGTGCTCGGTGATAGTTCAGCTCGTGTTTGAGGCCCGCTCCGCCGTCTGGATGCTTTCTGAGTCGGCTGCACTGGTGTTAAGTCAGATGTTTAACTCCGCCCCTTTGAAGCCGGCGATGATGCCAGCCATTATGAAATCTGAGACACGCTCAGAGAACCTGAAGCAGCAGCAGGTGTGTTTTAAAGGGCGGGGCCTGGGCCCAGCGGGTGGGCCGTCCTCTCAGTGTGGTTAAAGTCCGAGCAGCTGATCACAGGAAACATCACCAGCCAGCTGTCAATCTGTTTACTGACCTTTGACCTTTTCTCTTTGCAGCCCTGTGACAGGACCACTTGACCCACCCTCCCCCCTGCCTCCGCCCTCGCTGCCGTCCCACCCGCCGCCCCGGCCATGTCGGCCCAAACCTCCACCTTCTGCAGTCAGGAACTCTCATCTCCCCTCTCGACCTCCTCTGCCTCCAGCCACCCCTCCGTCCCTCCCTCCCCCTCTCCCTCCTGTCCACGCACCTCCTCCCTTATCTTTGCCTCCCCCTCTCTCACCTTCCCCTGTCCCCACTCCTGCTCCTCCCCTGCTGTCCTCTGTCTCCTCTGATCTGACGCCCACTTTCTCTCCTCTTCCTGCTCCTTTATCTCCTACACTCCCACCCCCCTCCTCTTCTTCCTCCCCCCCTCCCACCCCTGTGTTCCCACCAACCTCACCGGCTCCTCCGGTGCTGAGCTCAGTGGACCGGCTGGTCGGGAGCACCTCCGTGTGGCGGCCCGAAGGACTCAGCCGAGAGCAAACCGCCAGGATACTGGAGGAGGAGCCAGCCGGGGTGAGACACGCACACACACACACACACACACACACACACACACACACACACACACACACACACACAGGTATCCCCTCTATAATGGGCCCTATTTACAGGGTAAATATCCTTTACTCTGATGGAAATACGTCATCATCTCCTTTTTTCGTTTACCTGTAGACGCGTGCATGCACAGAAAGTTTGAATCAACAGCAGAAATGTGAAACATGTTTAACAGGTTTAAAGCTGTTAAAACGCAGAAACGAGGGCCTGATATCAGAGACCATCACAAACTCTTTACCTCTGACTCACATCTGGAAACCAAACAAACCTACGAAGAGCAATTTACGTCTTCACGCGTGGCGACTCAGCAGGAAGTCATTGTTGTGTTAGAGCTGGGAATAATGACACTGAAGTGGTGACTGCTCCCTGATTTTCCTCTTCCCTTTACATAAATAAAGACATTTACATCACAGACTGATGCAGAAAATCTGCAGACGGGTTCAAAACTTCACCAAATGCAGGAAATTAAGTTTCTGGTGTTGCTGGAGGAACCTCGGAGATCCCCTCTGACATGAACATACGGCCAATCCATCTCATTTCCTGCTCGACCAGCTCTGATTTGCATTTAGCTTTTGTGCTGGATTGAGCAAATATGACGGGTTACAGGAGCCAGGCTCTGATCATAACTCACAAATCATTTGGTTAGATGGACCTTTCTTCATTTTCCACACCTGCGTCAGTGTGTGAATGTGTGGATGACTGAATGTAGTGTAAAGCGCTATACAAATACAGGCCATTTACCATTTTCCATCTTTCATACACTTGAAAGCTACCGTTTCACAGTAGAGATAACATCTAATATTTATTATAAACATATTTAATAATTAGCATATATCAAATAGCAAATCTGAGCAGTAGAGCAGAAGATTGTGTGGTTGGTTTGAAATGGAATCACTTCACATCCAGGTGAATCACAGCTGCATGTTTGTTTTTATGGGACCCGTTAAATTTGTGAGACGCTGACATGTGAGAGCGTCCTCAGACTTGTGCTGACGCTCGCGCTGTGAGTCATACAGCTGTGCACGCTGTGCGCTTCTAAAATAGGAGGCAGCTTCTTATTGTACATCACATGACCTCAGACTCAAAACCACACTCGCTGGTGTCTGCAGGCTTTCCTGGTGCGCAGCACAGAGGACGACGACGTCGCGGCGCTATCGGTACGGCTGCCTGACGAGCAGGGGGCGCCGCTCGTACGCGACATGAAGATCCAACAACACAAGACGTGTAGGTGCTGCTTCAGAAAGTACGCACACTCACACAAAGGAGGAAGTCATTCATTCTTCTCTGTCTCCCCCAGTCGTCCACTTGGAGGGCTCCTCTCTGGTCTTTGATGACATCTTCAAACTCATCTCCTTCTACTTCCACAGCAGGTAACACAAACACACCTGCAGCAGCACGCAGGACATCACACAACACACACACTGTAAAAACAAGCCTGCGGTGCTCGCAGTATCCACATACTCACATTCACATACATGTGCACACTCTTTCAATACCTGCTTCATTCAACCTTCTCCCAACTCGATCCACCAATCAGGGACATCCTGGCTGTCCCACTGAGGTTACCCACGGCCATTACCACGGCAACTAAGAGAGAGGAGCTGGAGAGCACTGCTGCTATGGGTGCAGGTAAAATAATTAACTCATCAGGTTATTAAAGTTGTCAAATTATCACTGAGGCAAACATTAGCATTCACCATACAGTGTAAATGTATGCTATGTCTTCTAATGATGCTGCCTAAGGGAAGCATGTATAATGTAAACAGAATTGGTCCTAGCACTGAACCCTGTGGAACTCCATAATTAACCTCAGTGTGTGAAGAGGACTCTCCATTTACATGCACAAACTGGAGTCTATTAGATAGATATGATACAAACCACTGCAGCACAGTACCTGTAATACCTACAGCATGTTCTAATCGCTCTAATAGGATATTATGGTCGACAGTATCGAACGCTGCACTGAGGTCTAGCAGGACAAGCACAGAGATGAGTCCACTGTCAGAGGCCATAAGAAGATCATTTGTAACCTTCACTAAAGCTGTTTCTGTGCTGTGATGAGCTCTGAAACCTGACTGAAACTCTTCCAATAAGCCGTTCCTCTGCAGATGATCTGTTAGCTGTTTGACAACTACTCTTTCAAGGATGTTTGATATGAAAGGAAGGTTGGAGATTGGCCTATAATTAGCTAAGACTGCTGGGTCTAGAGATGCTTTTTGAGTGAAGGTTTACCTACAGCCAGCTTGAAGGCCTGTGGTACCATAGCTGATTATTAGAGATAGGTTGATCATATTTAAGATCGAAGAATTAATCAATGGCAGGACTTCTTTGAGCAGTTTTGTAGGAATGGGGTCTAAAAGACATGTTGATGGTTTGGAGGAAGTAATTATTGAAGTTAACTCAGAAAGATCAATTGGAGAAAAAGAGTCTAACTTAACATCAATGGTACTGAAAGTAGCTGTAGATAATATTACATCTGTGGGATGATTATTGGTAATTTTTTCTCTAATGATAAAAATTTTATTTGTGAAGAAGTTCATGAAGTCATTACTAGTTAATGTTAAAGGGATGGTTGGCTCAAAAGAGCTCTGACTGTTTGTCAGCCTGGCTACAGAGCTGAAGAGAAACCTGGGGTTGTTCTTATTTTCTTCAATCAGTGATGAATAGTAAGATGTTCTGGCTTTGTGGAGGGCTGTCTTATAAAGCAGCAAACTATTTCTCCAGGCTAAATGATGATCCTCTAAATTTGTGACACGCCTTTTCCTCTCCAGCTTACGAGTCATCTGCTTTAGGCTGCGTGTTTGAGAATTATACCACGGAGTCAGGTACTTCTGATTAGAGACCTTAGTTTTCACAGGAGCTACAGTATCCAGAGTCGTACGTAGTGAGGAGGTAAAATTATTAACAAGATAATCAACCTCTGTTGGGGTAGCGTTCAGATAGCTGCTCTGCTCTGTGTTGGTACAGGGCATTGAAGATGATAACAGTGGGTGGATTATATTGTTAAACTTAGTTACAGCGCTTTCAGAAAGACATCTACTGTGATAAAGTCTACTCTCCACTGCTGTGTAATCAATTATTGTAAATGTAAATGTTATCAGGAAATGATCAGACAGGAGAGGGTTTTCAGGAAACACTGTTAAATGTTCAGTTTCTATGCCATATGTTAAAACAAGATCTAGAGTGTGATTAAAGTGGTGGGTGGGTTCTTTTACATTTTGAGAGAAACCAATTGAGTCTAATAACAGATTAAATGCCATGTTGAGGCTGTCATTTTTAGCATCTACATGGATGTTAAAATCACCCACAATAATTATTTTATCTGAGCTGAGAACTAAATCAGATATAAAGTCTGAGAAATCAGAGAGAAATTCTGTGTAAGGCCCAGGTGGACGATAGATGATAACAAGTAAGACTGGTTTCTGAGTTTCATAGCTGGGGTGGACGAGGTTAAGCATCAGGCTTTCAAATGAATTAAAAGTCTGTCTGGGTCTTTGGTTGATTAATAGGCTGGTGTGAAAAATTGCTGCCACACCGCCCCCTCGGCCTGTGCTTCGAGGTTTCTGGTAGTTAGAATGACTCGGGGGTGTTGATTCATTTAAACTAACATAATCATCCTGCTGCAACCAGGTTTCTGTGAGGCAGAGTAAATCGATTTGTTGATCAATTATTAAGTCATGTACTAACAGAGACTTGGAGGAGAGAGACCTAATATTTAATAATCCACATTTCACTGTTTTACTCTTTGGTTCAGATGTGGATAGTGTACTGTTCTTTCTTTGTGATTGTTTATGTTTAACTTGTTTGTTGCTGGTTTTTTGTTTTTTGTCTTTTTGGGAGCTGACACAGTCTCTATGGAGATGGGTTTTTGGGGGGGTAGCAGGAGGAGAGAAGCTGCAGAGAGGCGTGTAAGACTGCAACTCTGCTTCCTGGTCCCAACTCTGGATAGTCATATTTTGGGGGGTTTAATAAATTTGTCCATATTTCTAGAAATGAGAGCGGCTCCATCCAAAGTGGGATGGATGCCGTCTCTCCTAACAAGACCAGGTTTCCTCCAGAAGGTTTGCCAATTATCTATGAAGCCCACATCGTTTCTGGGACACCACTCAGACAGCCAGCAATTTAAGGAGAACATGCAGCTAAACATGTCACTCCTGGTCTGATTGGGGAGGGGACCAGAGAAAACTACAGAGTCCCACATTGTTTTGGCAAAGTTGCACACCGATTCAATATTGATTTTGGTGACCTCCGATTGGCGTAACCGGGTGTCATTACTGCCGACGTGAATTATGATTTTTCTGAATTTACGTTTACCCTTAGCCAGCAGTTTTAAATTTCCTTCAATGTCGCCTGCTCTGGTCCCTGGAAGACAATTGGCTATGGTTGCCAGTGTCTCTAGCTTCACATGTCTGAGAACAGAATCACCAATTACCAGAGTTTGAACCCCGGCGGGTATGTCACCGAGTGGGGAAAAATGGTTTAAGACTATGCTTCCTCCTCACTGTCACCCAGCCGCCCTCTTTCCCCAGCTGCTTGGGGTCTGCCGGGGAACAGCTAGCGGGGCCTACGCTATCTTCGGCTGCACCAGCTACAGGGGCCTGGCTAGCTACGGGTGAATGAAGGGTGCAAAGCCGAGTCCCCAATTCAGTAATCCTGGCCTCCAGAGCTGCAAATATGCTACATTTGTTACAAGTATCATTACTGCTAATGGAGGCCGAGGAGTAACTAAACATCTGACACAATGAGCAAGAAAGTGCAGGAGGGACAGGTGAAGTAGCCATGGTGCTACCGAGTCGGCTACGAGCTAAGCTAAGCTAGTAAGACCCCAAAGACACAGTGAGTGAATACTGTTAATAAAATTAGCAGGTGAATCAAAAGAGAGTGTGCTTTGGATAACGCTCGGCAAACAATCCTCTCACCCCAACCAATCACAGCAGATGGCCCCGCCCCTCCCTGAGCCTGGTTCTGCTGGAGGTTTCTTCCTGTTAAAAGGGAGTTTTTCCTTCAAAGTGCTTGCTCATAGGGGGTCATATGATTGTTGGGTTTTTCTCTGTATGTATTATTGTAGGGTCCACCTTACAATAATACAGCGCCTTGAGGCGACTGTTGCTGTGATTTGGTGCTGTATAAAAAAAATTGTTTTGCATTGTGTTACACAAGAAATAAGTTTTCCTACGTTTTTAATGAAGCTTTTAGATATGCTACACAAAAACACCACTGTGTTGTAACAGGAAGAGGAAGTGATGATAATGATGGTGATGAAATCATGTAAATGGGAGTAACTCTTCTTCGCGTTGCAGATTTCTGGACGTCTGACCTGAAACGGCGAGCTGAGAATCAGGACCTGATGTTGGATCAGACCCACATGTATCTGTACGTGAACTCTGTTCCTGTGGAGGAGCGGCCCAGAGACACGAGCAAAGACCTGAGCCCCTCCTCCTCCACATCCAAACACAACATCAGCACCAATCAGAGCATCACCTCCTCCCTGCACAACGGAGAAGCCTCACAGAAGCCTAGCACGCAGGTCAAAGGTCAAACCAAAACAAGTTTTGAGCTTAAATACAAGCGCCCCCCACCCCGCCCCCCCAGCCTGGGCTCAGGGGCCGGGATGGGCCTCCTTTTCTCCCCTCCTCCCCCCTCGCCTGAGCCGCTGTCTTCTGCAACTCCTGAAGCTGAGAGAAAAGAGGAAGGAAGGGGAAGAGTAGTGGAGAGAGAAGAGAGAGAAGAGAGGAAGTCGGCGTTGACATCACCTCCCCCGTCGAGGCCTCCCGTCCCCCCGCAGGGCCGTGCTGCTCCCCCTCTGCCTCCTGCTCCTCTCTGTCGCACCTCTCCCTCCAGAAAAAGCTCTGAGCGAGAGGCTGGAGAAGGGACAGAGAGAGAGAAGGGACAAAATGCTGCGAAGAAAGCCGAGAGAGAGGAGGGAGGAGAGCAGGGGGAGAAAAGGAGAAGTAAATCAGGTCTGCTGTTTGAGCAGGACAGCAAGGACCAGCACCAAGCGGCGGCGGAGGAGGAGGAGAAGGAGGGAGAAGGACAAGGCAAGGAGGAGGAGAAGGAGGACAAAGTGAGAGCCAGCCCACCGTGCCCCCCGCCGGGAAAGAAACCGTCCCGCCCAGTACCTCCACCGAGGAGGAAACCCACCTCACCCGACTCACCTGCGTCCCCCAACCAGCCCGGAGGAGCCAATCAGAGCGCTCCAATCAAAGTGCCCCTTCCATCCCCAGCACGGCGGCCGGATGTGTCGCTGTACTCGCCACAGGGGGGCGCTATTCTGGCAACCCAGCCCGACTCCAGCTCCACCAGCAGCACAGAAGAAGACATAGAGCTGAACCAGGAACTGGAGCAAAACCACAGGTACGCCTGAGCCCATCAACTGGGCTGGTATGAGCCTGGCTTCATGCCGCCTCCTGCCTCCTACTGTTCACTGATGGAACTGCAACAAAAACAAAAGCATTTTCCCCGCAGACAGCAAACATTAAAAACAAATCATTTTCACTCTGTCGTGCATTTTGAGTTTAACCGCTAACTGTTCCTCTGGGCCATCATTTACCGCCTCTTTCTCAGACCCCGCCTACATCCACCTGTGCACATGCACAGGTCATGGAGGTCAGACAGGTGGCTGTGCCAGATGTTGCAAGTTTATGGTTCTGGAAGTTTAGGATCATAAATCTGTTCTCTGTCAAAATAAAACTTTGCTTTTATTGCGCTGGTTTGGTTTAAGCTTAAAGTTCAAACAGGATGAGAACCACATGCTGCTGTGATTTATTCCACTGCCATGTAGAGTGGGTCTTAAACCGGACAGTAACCCGGCTGTGGCCGATATCAGCACAGCCTGACACCCAGAGGCTAGGCCAGCTGGGTCCATAACACCAAGGTCAACTATTATCATCATGCAGTCGAGCTTCAATAGGCCAAAATGAAACTGCAGTCATTTACTATCTGGGTTTTGCACACAGCGCAGCCTCTGCTGACTGCACGGCAGGTGACTGCATGTTTACAGCTAACATCAGGAAGCAGAGGGTCCCAGCACAGACCCCTGCTGCACACCACATCTGATCAGCGAAGCACAAAAACCTGCAGATACTTCTGAACAGGCTGAAGAACCAGATTAGCAACAAACATCCACCTTAAATGCAGCTGCAGCAGCTACAGATTTACAAGAATGTTGTGATAGAGTGGAGACCTGAGGCTTTGTAAATCTTGGCTCCTCAGCTGGTCATCCTGTGGTTTCAGATTTTGTGCAGCTCCTTTCAGACCACAGCAGACTTTACGCGACATTTTTAACACGTTCTGAAACACTTCCGATCCCCCCGACGGACTCATGGTCTCAGGTTCTCAGGCTGCACACGTCTCTGTAAAGCTGACATCATCAAAGCTTCTGAGGTCAGTGTGGAAACCTATAAACACCACTCCTCTGTGCAGGATGTCTCAGTAAGGACCGGAGCTCGTAGTCTGCTGCACCATCATGCTGGTCAAAAGGAAATCGCAGAAAAGTGCAGAAAGTTTGGTCATGCAAGCGTCAGGTGTCGCACAGATACGGTGAGCTCAAACTAAAGGCTTTGCTTTCTTTCCAGCCGCCTGGCAGAGAGTCGCAGCCCCAAAGCAGCTGTCAGACGAACCTCTACCACTGTGATGTTGGACAAAGCCCGCTACCGTCTGTCAACCGTCCTCACCGGGCTCATCAGTCACGAGCGCCGCCTCACGCAGCGCATCGTGGAGCTCGCCAGGGACCCTTTCAGCTACTTTGGCAACCTGGTGAGTGCGCAGAGGCGGAAGCCTTCCACCCAAACCCTCAGCTCAGCCACGCGCTCCCTGGACGCCACGTCATGTGACCAGTCTGTGTGTTTAGGTGAAAGAGCACCGCGCCTTCACCCTGGAGACGATGTCGAGCCACTCATCCTCCACCGAGATGCTGCAGGAGATCCGACAGATGATGACTCAGCTGAAGAGCTACCTGCTGCAGAGCACGGAGCTGCAGGCCATGCTGGAGCCGCAGCACCAGTACACGCAGGACAAACTCGGTAACTCACAGCTTTTTATTTTTAGACTGCATTATGTGGAGGTCACACGGGGAAGTTTGAGCTCAGTCATTTCCTCGAACATCGCACAGCGTCATCGTTTCTGTGGTTACGAAGAAATAAACGGTGACGTCAGCCGTTCTACTTTAACTCTGATCTTGTGCCTGCAGAGAGCATTGTGGAAGCTGCTCTGTGTAAGAGCGTCCTGAAGCCCTTGAAGGAGTCCATCTATCAGAGGCTGGAGAAGCTTCACTCGGGCAACGGCGGCCTCAAACAGCTGGCCCAGAACCAGGTGGTGCAGCGAGCTGCCTCCATGAAATAAACCCTCGACCGTCACTCTTTTCTTTGACTTTTTAAAGTTTTTCACCTGTTTTTATCCTTCATGCATGCACCTGCAGGCCTGCTGCAGTCCCTGTGCAGCAGCAGGAGCGTTCTCTGCAATGCTGATGGTGTTTGTGTTGTTGTGTGTCAGTCTGTGGTCCTCGGCAGCACCACCACGGCGTTAGGAATTACCACGGCTGTCCCTGAGGCCTCGTCTATGGAGAAGATCAGCATCAAACTGAACAACCTCCATCAGGAGTATTCTCCTCAGAAGAAGATCGAGCAGCTGTTGAAGGCCTGCAAGATCATCTACGACTCCATGTCCATCAGCTGTCCAGGTCAGCATCGCAAGCTGTGCTTTAAGCCCCGCCCCCACGGTATTAAACTACATGTACAGGAAAGAGTGCAGATTAATAAATATCTGGAGGTCAGCGTATAGTTATGTACCCTGCGGTTATCGAGCCTCAATCACTCTGTTTCAAAACTGAACCTGGTGAGCGAGGCGTGGAGTAACAAACATGCGACTGAGACGCATCAGTGCGAACCAGCTGTGGAGAGCAGAGTCGCCCCCTGCTGACTGTAAGAATAAAGTGCAGGTTTAGATTTCCCTTTGTCCCTGCAGGGCGGGCCCACGGCGCTGATGATTTCCTGCCTGTGATGATGTACGTCCTGGCCCGGTCCAACCTGTCCGCCCTGCAGCTGGATGTAGAGTACATGATGGAGCTGATGGACCCGTCGCTAACGCTGGGAGAAGGTGCCAACCCACGCCGAAAATACTCACACACACTCATCTGTGTGCTGATCACGTCACTGAAATCACTGAGTGTGTGTGTGCGCAGGTTCCTATTACCTGACCACCACCTACGGGGCGCTGGAGCACATTAAGACATTTGACCAGCAGAGGTCAGCGACGCGCCAGCTCAGCAGAGAGGTCCAGGACTCGATCCACCGCTGGGAGAGACGGCGCACATTCAACCAGGAGCGCACGTCTCAGGGATCAATACGGGTATACACACACACACACACACACACACAGAGTAATATTTGTTTTTAAAAAAATACAATTACACAAACTGAAAAATTCCGTTTTAAAAAACTGAAATAAAATAAAATGATAGAGGCTTATCCTTCGTTTTGTTGTTGTTGAATCAGTAAAGTTTCCTGCCTGATGAGACTTTTATGAACTTGACTCTCTGCTTTCTAAAAGTTCATATTGTAATATTTGCACGGATATCTTAAATCTTGCCTCACAAATACAATAATCATTGAAATCATCTAAAACGAACAAAAGTCTTAAACGAAGTAAAAGTAAATAGAATGAAAACAAAAGTGAAAATAAAGAACTCTAATGAAGCAAATACGACTGTGTTTGTGTAATCAGAATACTCAAATAAAACACAGCACGTGACAGCCTATCACTGAGCCAACACACTGAGACAGACAGCCTCCCACCGTCCACAGACCTGCTGACTGCGTGTCTGTGGACGGTGGGAGGAGCCACATGTGTGCACAGTAAAAGTCTAAGTGTGAGAATTATTACTGGGAGGTCTTAAACAAGGTTATAAGATTCAACGTCACCTCAAACGGCATCTCGATGAAATCATTTGTAAAGTAACTAAATTTAGGATTTAGAAACTACGTAAGAAGACAGATGTTCTCCGCTCAAAGCAAAGACGTTGCAGCTGCATGTGAGACTGTAAGAATCTCCAACTGTGACTGAATCTCTCAGACAGTCGACCGCTGCCTGGTAAAAACACAGCTGTTAGACAAAGGAAAGGGACCCAGCAGGGAACCCTGAGGTACTCCGTGAGTTCTGTAGCTCTAGTCTTGGTCAGTTTGGTGCCTCAGGAGGTTTTAGTAAATCTGTTTGTGGTTTGTGTGGACTGTAATATCTGCTCTGAACTTCTAAACTGTGCTTCTGGCTGACATCCTCCACGTTACAATAATTAAAAAATTATTAATTATATTATTAAAAAATGAAATGAAAATGTTTTCAAACTGTTAAAATATCTAAACTGAAACCAGAAAATCCAATGCTGAAGCTGAAATACACTCAGAGTTTAAAATAACCTGAAACTCATTTAGTTAACAGACGTATTTGAGATGAAGCACAGGTGAAGATAACCACATGGCAGGAAGTCAAACTAAAAGTCAAAGTAAAACAGGAAACTCAAAGTAACAGAAGACGACAGGGACACACGCAATGATAAAACCAAAACTGAATCCAGAAACCAAATCTCTGCACAATACAAAAAAACGCATGCAGGCGAGTGAGCGCTCAGACCTCTCTGCTCCTCTGCAGGACTTCCTGACGGTGTGCTGCCCCGAGATCGGAGCCAACCCCAAAACTCTGGGCGTCCTCCCCACGACCACCATCCAGCAGCTCTCTGAGCAGTGCGCCGCACGCTTCGAACAAGGTAACCCCACGTCGGCCGTCACGGCAGGGACAACGCAAAGCAGCTTTCTTCCAGTCAGAATCAGTGAACATCAGCACACATCTGCTCAGATGAAGCTCTTCACACACAGCAGATTGGCTCTCTGGGTTTTCCTGTCGGTGCACTGCCAGCTCTCACCTGGGGTCACCTGTCTGCCTCACGGTGGCTGCAGTTATGTGGAGACTGACAGGGGGTTACTCAGAGGAAGCTGCACGCGTAACCTCCGGAAGACCCCAGGTCACTGCGACTACTTGCAGTTGGAAAAGTGAAAATATTCAAAGCAACCTCTGAACAATCAGTTTTTTCCTGGCAGGAGGCTGCAGCCTTATTTTTGAGATCGTCTCTTCTTATTGTGTCGTTTTGGTTAACGATAGTTCTAAGATTAAAATCAGAGGCATCGTCCGACCTGCTCGATGTACTCCAGCATCACCTGGAGGTTCATCTTTTTGAAATAAAATATTATCAATCAAGAGAAGAGTAAGAAAATCAAACCAGGCTCCAGACTTCCGGTCCTGATCCATCTCCTCCTATCCCAGCATCCTCCTCTGCATGTCCTTCTTCTGCATCCATGAACCTACTCTGAGGTCTCCCTCTGCTCCATCTTCATCCTCCACCCTCCCTCATCTGCACATGCTCAGACCCTCTGACTGAGCGGCCCCTGTTGCTCACTCTCAGTGAACACCTTCAGCTCCACCGTCTCCACCTTTAAACCTTCTTTCCCTCCTGCTGCTGTCCTTGTGTCACGCTCGTCTCCACCCCCTCCACCCGCTCCGCCCTGCCTGCACTCCACCTCTCTTGTGTTCTGTCTGCTGACCCGTGTATTCCAGCTCCCTCGCCGACTTTGCGTTGGCTTTCTTGCAATAATCTGATGGCTGTTTCTTGCTTTGTAAGGCGATGGAGGACACCATGTGTTCCTCTCTGGTTTGGTTTTTACTGCCATGCTGCGACCAGTTTGGACATGTTGGTTCCTGTCTGAGCAGGAAGTGACTCGTGTTTCTCCTCTGCAGACTGCTACACCCTCAGCGTGTACATCGATGGCATCCATCACCCCGTGGCCCAAACAGAGCTCGCCCTCAGCGTGAAGAGTGGCTGCCAGCCAGGAGCCTACTGCTTCGTCTATCACCCCGCCGATCAACCCGCCGACGCCCCGCCCCGCCGCACCTGTCCCCTTGACCCGCCGCCGGCTCCACCTGCAGAATGCTTCATCCCTGCAGACATGGCGCCCGCTGACACCGAGGAGCCCAGGGTGAAGGAGGAGAGCCTGATCAGCTTGTAGCTCCTCCCCCATCAGCAGCAGCGGAGATGCTGAGAGGAGGGAAGCAAAAATGAAGCGATGCGTTTCCACCTCAGGTGTCATTCGAAGCCTGACGTGGACGAGAGCGCACAGGACAACAGGAAGTTCAGCCATGGCGAAACACGAGCAGCTCGACGAAGCACAAGAAAACAAAGACAAACTGAGCTCACGGCGGGCAGGGGTCTGGAACCCCGCCCACTGCGGCAGGACTCACATGTAATGCTAACATGCACATATATGATCATGTTTGTACTGTTTATGGCCTTTGGATACACGATGCTACTCTCTGCGACGAATTTAACCGAAAGGGAAAGTCGACTTTTTGGAAACGATGCGAATCATTTTCTCTAAGACCTGGAATAGTATTTAGTAAAAAATGAGATATTGTGATTGGCTGAGTTAGGGGTGACTGTCTGAGGCCCGCTCGATCCCTCTGCGGTCGGGTAGACTCTGACGTCTCGTCCTCAAACAAAACCCAACCACACTCCAAAGGTCATCTCACGCTGTCCCTGCTGTTAATAAAGCGCCTGTTACCAATGCTGTGTCCTGTAATGTTTCTCGCTGGGTCACAAGATCCTCAGAGTTTTACCGCTTTGGTAACACAACTCTTACTTTGAAGTTTGTGTTGCACTTTCCAGTCCTGTAGGCGCACTGCTGACACCAGGGGGCGACCTGTCGGTGACCGAAGCCTCCATCCAAACAACTCCAACACTGATGAAGCAGCAGAAATGCTGACGGTACAACAACCTCGCAGCCGCTGATGTCTGGGAAGATTCAATATCACATGAATTCAATTCAATTCAATTCAATTTTATTTATATAGCGCCAAATCACAACAAAAGTCGCCTCAAGGCGCTTCATAGATACAGAGAAAAACCCAACAATCATATGACCCCCTATGAGCAAGCACTTTGGCGACAGTGGGAAGGAAAAACTCCCTTTTAACAGGAAGAAACCTCCGGCAGAACCAGGCTCAGGGAGGGGCGGCCATCTGCTGCGACCGGTTGGGGTGAGAGAAGGAAGACAGGATAAAAGACATGCTGCGGAAGAGAGACAGAGGTTAATAACAGATATGATTCAATGCAGAGAGGTCTGTTAATACATAGTGAGTGAGAAAGGTGACTGGAAAGGAAAAACTCAATGCATCATGGGAATCCCCCGGCAGCCTACGTCTATTGCAGCATAACTAAGGGAGGATTCAGGGTCACCTGGTCCAACCCTAACTATATGCTTTAGCAAAAAGGAAAGTTTTAAGCCTAATCTTAAAAGTAGAGATAGTTTCTGTCTCCTGAATCCAAACTGGAAGCTGGTTCCACAGAAGAGGGGCCTGAAAACTGAAGGCTCTGCCTCCCATTCTACTTTTAAATACTCTAGGAACAACAAGTAGGCCTGCAGAGCGAGAGCGAAGTGCTCTAATAGGGTGATATGGTACTACAAGGTCATTAAGATAAGATGGGGCCTGATTATTTAAGACCTTGTATGTGAGGAGCAGGATTTTGAATCAGCACAGGATCCACAGACAGGAGCTGCAGCTCTCACAGCTCAAGTTTCCTCATTTTCTAAATAAGAGAATTAAAGAATAAATGACTTCAAACAAAAATGTGTGCGTGCAGGATTATGGCTACCACTGCTATCAGTGAGTGAATTAGAGTTCAAACGTGCAGGACGGTGGAGAGAGTCTGTGACATGTGAAAGCTTTGAGAGGAGGCACTCAGCGTTTGGTCCACGATGGAGTCAACAGGACTCACCTACACCCTGATTCACCTACATCTCTCCAGTCTGATCAGTGCCTAAATATCATTTCCAGCAGAATCCGGCGACGGGGATTTCTGATGAGCACAGGCACGGCGAGGAGGCTCACGCTCGGCGTCTGCTGCTCGTTATCCTGTGAGGGTGTTAGACACCTGCTTCCTGTCTGTGGTCATTATTTCCAGCAGCGCCCGTAACGAGCTTCTTAAAAGGAGACGAGCTTCCTGTCAGAATCTGTTTTTACCTTCATCTTTGTGCTTCACGACCCACCAAACACACACAGACACACACACATAACTCAGGTAAGCTCAGTGTGAGCAGATCAGGAACCCTCATCATGACACATTTAATGTTCTGCATAAGTTTGATCAATAATATAAATCGGCGCTCACAAACCTTTTTTGCGCCACGGACCGGTTTATGTCCGACAATATTTTCACAGACCGGCCTTTAAAGGTTCACAGATAAATACAACCAAATAAAACCAGTATTATTCATAACACACGGGAACAGACCCAGGGAAACAGAGTTAACGTTAAAAAAAACTATAAAACCCTGAAAAACATACATTTCACACCCGAGCCTCAACTCTCACAGACCGTGACCCGGGGGTTGGGGACCGCTGATATAAAATATGGATTCTATTAATATGAAGGTTTGTTGAAACACCAGCCGCACACTGGAGGGTGGGAAGTTTCAGCAACAGCGAGCTGATCGGGAAAGGAGACACAGGTGGGACTGAAGGTGGGCGGAGCAGGTCCTCTGTGGTAAAATGACCTGAAACACCTTTGATGCCACCGTCCTCTAGCAGCACGTGGACGCTGTGGTCCTCAGTAACCAGTAACTCTGGGACGTCCTGCAGGAATCATCCCTGGGACATGTTTGATGATCTGAGGTGCTTCAGCGCCACGTAGGAAACGTCTGTGCTCACATCGCCCACAGTTTGTGTTAGTGGCCTTCACCGTGGATAAGGACGCCTCGTTAACCTGTCAGTGTGGAGGAAGCTCAGACAGGTGTGTGTGTCTCTATTTATGAACGTGTTTTCTGTTTTTCATGATGATTTATTTTCTTGTTATTCCACAGAGAACATTTCTCACGTCCTATAAAGTTTCTTCTCTGTTTGGCACGAATGAACAGTCCTGCACGTATGCAAACACACACACACACACACACACGCTCTGTAATGAGGACGCTGGCCCTCTGCAGCAGCACAGTGACTAACAGTCTTTGAAACGGGACACTAACAAGCTAACGGCGTCCTCGGCACTGAACCACAGCTGGATTGATCTGCTGAGGGGTGTAGATGCTTCAGTGTGTGTGTGTGTGTGTGTGGAGGGGGGCTCAGACCCTCCACAGTAAGCTGTATATAAGTATGAAAGACCACCATTCATCTGCACACGGCGAAGCGTCAACCAAGAAGCACGAGTGAGGATCTATTCTTTCTACTCAAACTTTATTGTGTTGACAGGAAGCAGAAATCTGAGCGGCTGGGACAGAGTCGCGTGGAGCTCTGCTCAGTTTCTGGTTGGTTTCTCTCCCCGAGTGACGCGAGCAGCTCCGAGGAGACACAGCGACACCTGAGCGGCAGGTAAGAAGTGCCAAACTGGCACTGAGATCACAGGTTAGTCCCTCACAGGGCGCCAAATTCAGTCCGGCATCAGATCAGGGTCAAACTGGCGTCAGGTCCAATCAGAATACGTCTTCATGATTGCTGAACTAACTTGATTGGAGTATAAAAAGCGTCCGTGTCCACCTGCACAGGTGAGCTCAGAGTGAGCTCTGGGGCGAGACTGTTTGTTCATTAGTCAGTTCTAAAGAAGTCCAGGTACGGCTGGGGGGCGGGGTTAAAACAAGGTTTTTTTTTATCATGTAAGAATAAGTCAAATAAGCTACATTTAAAAAACACCACAGTGGTGACATCACTCGACTTCCTGTGAAAAGAGTAATGGATTACATGAGTTTGAGTATAACGTGACGGCGCCGCCTCCTTCATCACTGCTGTTTACATCTAAGAACATTCGTCTGAGTCATCGTTAATGTTTGTCACTGTGACGCCTGTCATCACGCTCGAACAATCAAACATTTTTAACTGTAATTATGTGATTTAATCACTATTATTATTATTATTATTATTATTATTATTATTATTATTATTATTATTTGTGCTGAAGAGACTGAGGAAATAATATTTCATGAGAGCTGCGGAAGCGTTGCCACGGTGATAAAAAAGTGACACCTGCGGTCTATGAAAAAGGCACGAAGCTGTCGTCGTTATGAAAACAATGCCAGCGAATCCTGTAATATTACAATAATGAAAAAAAAATCAATGTTAAGAACGTGGCTGTGTCAGCCCGCTGCAGAGAGACGACAGCCATGCTAAACAGGTGTCTCCGGGGTTAAAGGTCAGCTCAGCCCGATTAACTTCCAGGCACCAAAAGCTCCTCGTTAGGGCTCAAACTCGCCGTTTCACGGTCGCCTGAGAAATAACGAGCCAGAGGCGAGCGGTGACCTCGGGGTCAGGGCGCCGGCGTTTACAGCCGCTCTGTCAGCCTCAGATTGAAACACGTGACGCGCACACCTGAAGCCAGACTTTGGTCCTCAATGCAGAATAAAAATGTTTAGGAATTACATCAGTGACCATCATTAACCGGAGGAGGCGCTGCAACGTGAAATCACAACACGCTTCATGAAACTGTGAAAATTCTTCTTCTGTTTGTTTTTAGGATGTCTCAGCTTCCTGTTTTTCCCCGCACGTGCGTCCCGCTGCTTTGCATTCTGGGTATGATCTTGCTGACGTCTGGCTTCCCTCAGCCTCGTCTTCCTCTCAGGTGGGTACGCTCTGAACCAATGAATGAGCCAGACACTCTGCCGGACATTGGAAAGAGGATTTCACCTCCTACGGAGGCCTGAGGGTGCCATGTGAATGATGTTTACATGACGTTGTGATGTCACTGTGGTCTCGTCCAATCGCAGAAGTTTGGAAGATTCGGAGGAACACAAACGAGTCGACTGGGACGTCCTCTACCCTTCCATCTCTCTCCGTGATTGGAGCATCCAAATGATGTCAGCGCCCGGCCTTAGAGCAGCAGCCAACAGCAAAGCAGGACTGATGAGGGAGGCGTGGCTATTTGCTCCAGAGGGGGCGGAGACAAGGTACAGCTGGGCAAAACTGACAAATTCATAATGAAACATCATAGACTGTATATGAAAGAAGGACAATGATGAAAAACATTAAACCTGCATTCTTTCTGGCGTCCAGCAGGGGGAGACTCCTCCTCTATCTGTACAAAGCAGTCTGATTGGATAGAAAAATAAAGACTGGTTTATTATTATTATTATTGTTATTATTATTAAATTAACAAACAGTCAAACTTAAAAGGGGAAAAATTGAACAGTTGTTGTTTTCTGTCTGTAGTGTGGAGGGGGCGTGGCCTGCAGAATGGTTGTCTCCGGGAGCCAGGATGGCGAAGAGGAACCTTGTGGTGGCCGACGACGCGGCTTTCAGGGAGAAGAGCAAGCTGCTCACCTCCATGGAGAGGCAGAAGTGGCTCAACTCGTACATGCAGAAACTGCTGGTGGTGAATTCGTGACGCGTCTCCACGGTCGCCTCCAAAGTCCCAGAAATTTACCCGACGACAGAAAACATCAGAAGCTGGAATCTGTTTAATTTCTAAAATGTTTAAATTTAAAGTGACTCTTTTGGCTCTGCTGAAAACAACTTTGTGTTTAATTTGATGAATGAATAAATATGCAAATGATGTTTTTGACGCCTGTAGTTTGACTTCACAACATTTCATGTATCGGACCAACAGATCCAGTTATGACGGTGTGTGTTTATCAGTTATTAAATGCTCTGAGTGACTTGTGTGGAGCAGCTGTTTCAGTCTCTGCAGAGACGATAACGTCCTCACAGCTTCTGCTCCACCAGTTTAAACGGGACGCTCATGGTGGAATCAGCACCAGCTCTTCCAGCCTGCCGATCGTCTCCTGCAGCTTCGTCCTGTTGGTCAGCCTCTGCTCGTCCCTCCTCTTCATCAGCACGGCCTCTGCATGAAGAAGCAGCGCCACGGCCTCGGATGCCGGGAGCTCGTTTGGAGGCTCCGCCTGCCCACCGGGGCCTCTGGCTGGGCGCCTCCTCGGCTCCTCCAGCCGAGGCCTCGCTCGGCAGGCTTGTGAGAGGGAGGGCAAGGATGGGAAGGAGGAGAGAACAGGAGGGAGGGACAAGGAGACGCCAAACCCTCCCTGAGTCCTCTCTCCTCCTTCTCTGTCCTTACCATCTCCTCCTTGTCTCCTCTGTCCTCTCTGCAGGAGCACAAATATCAGTATAAACACCATAAATGTCCATGTAAGTAGCCTGATTAGAAAACACTGCACATATTTTCACTGCAGATGACACCCAGCTCTATCTGTCCATGAAGCCAGGTAACACACACCAATGAGTTAAACTGCAGGAATGTCTTAAAGACATAAAGACCTGGATGGCCGCTAACTTTCTGCTTCTTAATTCAGATCAAACTGAGGTTATTGTACTTGGCCCTGAAAATCTTACAAATATGGTATCTAAGCAGATTCTTACTCTGGATGGCATTACCTTGGCCTCCAGTAACACTGTGAGGAACCTTGGAGTCATTTTTGACCAGGACATGTCCTTCAACGCACATATTAAACAAATATGTAAGACTTCTTTCTTGCAAGACTGATAGAGAAAAACTAGTTCATGCTACTTCCTGTTAAAAAGGAATTCTTCCTCCCCACTGCTGCTCACAGCGGGTCGTGTGATTGTTGGGCCGCTGCATACTGAGTCCGTACCCTTCAGCTGTGCTTTGGTGCTTCATAAATAAAACTCAAACTAAAAATTGAAATGGAGTTAGGCTCCGTTATGTTGGATGTCGTCAAGGCGACTGCCTGCAATCTGAGTGAAGCACAGAACAACAAAGAATCATGGGAAATGCTCGAAGCCCGCACAGCATCGATTTGAGTTTAAACATCTATGAAACATCACGGTTCGGTCTGCAGGTTTTCCATGCATCAGCATCACTCTGAAACTGACGCAGTCAATGTGGGGTGGGACAGATCCACTGTGACCAAGGGGCAAATTTCCACCTAACCGAGACGTTTTCAGTGCCTACATCTGACTGAACACTTTCTAATGAGGAGAAATCTGTCCCATGTAGGACAAAAGTGAGGACCTGTGTTGGCTGACCTCGGCGTGCTGCTCACCTGAGCTGCAGGCAGTCCCAGCAGCACCGCCTCCAGCTTCTCCAGCCTGCTGTTTCCATGACAACACACTCCGGGGTTCTCATTGGTTAGATGTTTGGGCCTCCCGGTGATGGGATCTTTCAGGTCCACAACGCTGTCCTACAGTCACACACACACAGCATCACTTCCTCTAACATTGCTGTTTCAGCCACTCTGCTGTGAAGCTGATTACTTTTTTAAATTCATCATATTTTCATGGTGTGAGAACCACAAACGCACCATCCAAGTCCAGAAGACGTCCTCCACCTGCTTCCACTTCAGGTACGCCTCCAGGAGGCTGCACAGCTGCTGCAGACAAACGCAGTCCTGCAGCAGAAGGACACGCCTTTCAGTTCCTCCTGTTATAAACTTATCAGTACTGCTTAATCAGCAGCTGGTAGCCCCGCCCTAAACCCTCCCTCCTCCTGCTCCCTTGTGACTCTAAAGGCAACGTCATCTCCAAAATACGCACAGACCATAAGCTCGTCTGAGCTAAGAGATCTGCTCACTTCCTCACAGACCTCACTGCTGGAAGCTGCCTCCATCTTTCATATACAGAGTTTGTGAAACACTCAGACGTACCTCCTCGAGTGCAGCCGAGCTCTGCTCAGAGGACGGCGCCGGGGTGACGCTCGCAGAAAGAACCTGAACACACAGTTGGTTTAATCTGGTTTAGTGAACATGAAGTGGAGAATATCCGTGACAAAAGTGGAAATCCTGGCATGAGTGGAAACAGTAATGTGGATTTATGGTCCAGGCTTTGTCCTCGCAGCAGCCCTGTGAGCTGGAGGTTAGCACGGCTCTGACTGGGAGCGTCAGTGCTGGGATGTATTTCTAAATTGGGAAGCTGTTTCGAGCTTGTTGTGTTCATAATATAATATATAACATTGTGTTTCACGTCATTGAGCTAAATGTGTCTATCTGACTCAGTTTGTTTGAAAGTGGAACTGCTGTTTCCGATTATTCTAATGTCACGTGAATGAAAGGATGAGGTTTCCTCACAGTGTGCAGAGCTCGGGTTTGCTCTCGTAGCATCGACAGCAGCATCCGTCTCTGATGTTTCAGGCAGCCAATGAGCCACTGGAGTCTCCTCAGGGAGGCGGAATCTACATGGAGGTCAGCAGGAAGGTGTGGCAGCACCTGACAGAGAGGGAGAACACAGGTAAGCACACATGGGGGAGGCTCACCTGCACGCTGCCGTGGTACTCACAGGTGTGCACGTGAGCAGCATCCTGTCCAGCTTTTGCACTCTCTTCATCACCACACTCTCCAGCGCTCCTGTGGCGAGCAGCCAGCCGAGCGCCAGGAGGAGTTCCCGGCTGGAGGCTGCGCCTCCTCCTTCTCCCTCATACATCCAGTCAGCGTGAAAGCCGCTCTGCCACAAGCCGGCGGCCACGAGCTTCCTGCATTCTGAGGAAAAGCACCGATCAAACGTCAGCTTACAGTGAGCACGAGCGAAGTTAGGGCGAGATGAAGAAGTGCTGACCTGCTGTCGGCTCAGAGCTGTCACAGGAAACGAAGCTGGCGGTCTGAAGGATGTCGGCGAGCAGCTGCCAAAACAGATCTTCCTGAAAATCCAGCGAGATGCTGAGTTAGTCCAATCAGGAAGAGGAGGAAGTGTGCACGATGTGACACACACACACACCTGAAACTACTACATGTGTGGATGTGTTCAAATGTCCAAGCTTTACACACATTTAATATTTGAGGCTTTCTTTTCACTGAGGTGAAGATCACCTGGATCGTCACATGACGTGTACGCTGAGTTCAAGCACCGGTGGAAAACTAAAGACTGCAGTCAGTCCTCAGGAGCACATTTAGCAGCTCCAGATCTCTTGAAGGCTGAATTTTGAACCAGCCTGAACTCACACTGACCACACAGTTTGACCCCCCCAGCCCCCGACTCCCCTCTGTACACAGACTATGCAAATTACCATCACTGCTGTGCAATAACAACAACAATAACAATAAATACAAACCCTTATTTATTTGTTTTTAATTTCATTGTACGTGTGTATAGTTACAATAAAATCCGTTCTATTGTATTGAAAACAGTGGTGACCCCGTCACGCGTACATAATCACACCCCACCATCCCAGCACCTGCTTCCCTGAGCACACCTTCCAGCATCATCCGCACAAACCCGAGTTCAGCGTGATTATCGAGCCCTTTGCTGCCTCCGTGTCACCTGCAGATGTCACTGCAGCCCAGCTGTGGATGAGTGAATGAAGCGAGTCGGTGCAGGTTGACGCTCCACGTTCACAGCACCAGCTCTTACTGCTCTTCTCCCCGTCTGTCCACCCCCCTCTAACATCTCAGAAACCCAGCTCTTAAATCTCTTTTCTTCTTCTTCTCTTGGAGCTTCAGCAGCTCGTCTCCATCACGTGCTGTCCTGTGATTGGCTAATTAGATACTTATGTAAGCGAGCGGTTGACCAGGCGTACCTAATAAAGCGGCCGGTGACGTGCTCCTGACTCACCTGGACCGCGTCACCAAACTTGGCCCGTCGGAAGGAGTCCGGGGGGGGCACGGGGTCCAGCCCCGCGGCCGCCAGCAGCCTGCACAGAGCCGCGATCACGTGCTTCACCTGCTTCACGTGCACGTCTGCGCTCCTCTTCATCGCAGCAGCTGGACAGATGTTCTCTCTGCCGTCAGTCTGTTGGCATTTCGCGGCTAACGTGTTTACTTCCGGGTCCGAGGCCGTTACCAAGGAAGGGAATAAACCGCTGATTGATGTTCGTCGTAACCAATCAGAATATAGATCCTGAGGCGGTGGGTGGGACGTAAGTGGAAGTTCATTATTATTTTTTCGTGTTTGTTTCTATCTAAACTTTATTGATAACAGTGCCCTGTGACAGAAACATCAAACATGGCTCCCTCTGATAGAACTCTCCGATAGAGTCCAGTAGATACAGTAAAGCTCGTTTCTGATTGGTCAGTCTTCCTCTAACCTGAAGGAGTCGCACAGCTGAAACCTGAAAGTTTACCCAGAATGCACTCTGTTGTAGTTTCCTGCAGCATTTCTGCTCCTCATGTCACAGACGTCCAATATATTTGAATCATCTGATCTTAAATCCAACTATGAGGAACCTTCCAGCAGTGATTATTCTTAAAAAAATCAAAAGTATTTATTTAAATGATCAGAATCACTGAAAATCATAAAGGAACCGTCACAACGTATGAACACGAACTCTGAGTCACTTAAAGCTGTAACATTGGACCAGCTGCAAACAGCTGTTAGAAGCCGTGGCGTTCTCCAGCGTCTGCAGCACAGTCCCGAGCTGCTGTTACAAAAGAGAAAGTCCGTTATAAGACGAACAGCGGTGCGACGAACCACAGGACGCCTCCGAGGGCCACACGGGTCAAACCTCTCCGTCTTCTCCCTCCTGCTTGATGACTGGGATTCCTAAAACAGCAGAAGAAGAGGTGAGCCCTCTGCTGATTGGCTGATCGTCCCTGTTTTCAAACGCTCACCGTCCAGCTTCCTCAGGCCGGGGAGTCTCTTCGTGACCTCGTCCATCCACGTCCCCTCGACCGAGTGCTTCTCCTCCAGAGGATTTCCCACAAACACGAGGTTGGTGAGGCGCGGCAGCTCCGCCAGCCTCATGAACTCACCTGCACGCATCACATCCAGATCCCACCAATCAGCAACAAGGAGAAACTAAAAACAAATTGGTTTGAGTGAGTATTCCTGAAGCCTCGGTTCTTTTTGAACTTACTCGAGTCTTTCACCAGGTTGTTGGACATGTACAGGACTCTCAGGCTCTTCAGCCACTGGATTCCATTCAGCTTCTCCAACTGGTTATAAGAGACCCACAGCTGTTCCAGCGTGTCACCTACGGCCTCCTACAAACACACACACACACAGCTTTACAGACACACACCGACCACCTTCTCAGCCTCCGTATTCGTGGCTTACCAGCTCGGTGTCTGATGTTGTTCCTCCCTAAAGACAAGATCTTCAGGTTCTCTGGAAGGACACAACATCACATTACACACTGACTGTGTGTGTTTGTCACTCACTCAGGCCGTTGAGGTTGGTTATTTTCTCTATGCAGTTCGTGGACAGAGACAGTTGCCTGTGGAGGAAGAAGCAACAGGTCAAAGACACTGACGCTCCTGCTCCCATGTGGCCCTCACACTGTTCTGTAAATAACTGAAGCTCTGACTCTGTTGTGTATGTACAATGACATTAAAGGCTGTTCTGTCTACTCTGAGTGGGCAGATCTATGAAGCGCAGTCAACATTTACACTCCACACACTGCCGCTTCATCCGTCAATGCAACCTGTCAACTTAGGCCTGATCGGAGGCGAATGAACTGATTCATTTGAAACAGAGATTAAATGAATATTGGCGAGCGGAGCCACTGATGGCGAGCTTCTGTGTTTCGTGATGAGTGTTCAGGGACCGTTTTCAAACTGAAACCCATTAAAAAGACTCATCGAGTGAAATGCACCCTGGGAGTCGTAGTTACGCGTCTCCTTCAGGTTTCAGCGTTTGTTTGAGTCAAGCTGCTCTGAGTTGTGCCTGCAGAAGCATCTGAACCTGGGCTGAGAATCTGAGCCGAGAATCTGAGCCGGGCAACACGGGCCTGAAAACGCCACAAACACTTTAATCGACCAATCAGCTGTGAGAAAAGTGCACCTGACATGTTTGATCAGACGTGTGCATGCGAGCTTTATTTCAGCTCTAATGGACTGTTGTGTTATAAACTCCTGAGTCTGAGTCCCTCTTAGGCTCCCAAATGATGTCTGTGAGAGTCGATGAGACGCCGTCCATCTGCAGGACTCACTCGCAGTTCGTCAGCGTGGACAGCGACGCGTCCATCTTCTCTATCGGAGGAATCTGACCGTATAGTTTAACGACTTTTGCCTCGCTCAGTTTCTCTCCTGACTGCTTCTCCTGTACACACACACAGAGACATCATTACATACATGTACATACTGTTGTAAGTGCGCTGTTATTGTCTGTCCGCCGTCCCGTGGCAGTGAAAGTGGTGATGGCGTGTGAAACAAAAGAGACGAGCACAGACTTTGAGATAAACCGTGCGACCGTCTGTCCGGTGGAGATAAATGAGTCTGTGTGGGATATAACTTCTGTTTGATTATGATCGTTATTCCATTACACGAATGTTTTCCCGACGCTCCGTCATAAACACAAAGACTGTCTGAGCTCTGAGGTATCTTCACAAACTGTGACGCTATTCTTCAAAGACCTGATTGGTCCGTATGTAGGGATGTCATGCATGAGGATCTCTAATCTTGAACATTATCTGCTCCAGAGCAGGTTGGTTCTATAGCATCAGTTACCATGGTTACCTGAAGTTACCTGATTAAAATCCTCCCCAAATCATAGTGCAGGCATCTGAAGTTAACTTACTCAGACTTTAATAAAGACTGTGTGTGTGTGTGTGTGTGTGTTTCTCACCCATTTGGCCAGCGCGTCTCTCACAGTCGTGGCTTTGGCCTGGAAACAGTCAGGGTTTACACTCTGCTTTGGTTCATGTTAATAACTCTGAAAATTTGTGGTTTGTGCTGCTGATCCTGTACACACAGCGCTCATATTCTCCACAGGGAGGGGATTTTGAGCCACAGTGCTGTAACCATGGAAAGCAGCCTGACTACGACCCTGTGAAACAGTGCCATCTGTTCCTATGGAAACCACAACTCTTCATCAACCGTTATTTCATTTATTTTGGACAAAAACGCGTTTATTCACGATTTCCTGGATAAGAACTGCTCTACCCACAATCCCACACGGAAGCGACGTCTTTGATTGGTGCAGGTCACCGTTACCATGGAAATGTTTAAACCCGCGAACGCTCGAATGTTGCCGAATCAAACAAGCTAAGAACTCGTTAAAGTTAGCCTGTTAGCCGCCGTAGCGCTGTTTCCAGCGGGTCGAAGAAGAGACGCCATGTTTCTTTCCTTTGCTAATAAACAAAGGAATACAAATAACAATAATAAGTTAAAAACACACAAAGAGCCCCCCAAAAAGAACCGCAACTACAAACACTCACCATGACAGCAACTGATGGCTCCTCCTGTAAACCAACTGCGCATGCGCACTACAAACACTTGACCCGGATTTATGTAAAATAAACGAGCTTTTAAATTTTGTTGTTAAGTCAGATAAAAAAAAATTAGGGTCTATAAATTATTTGACGCTGTGAAATTATGCCTGTGTGAGAGAATATTTTAATTTAATGTTAATTTATCTATTAAACAAAACGTTTCATTCTAATTTGAGCGACAAAAGAAATTGTCACTCAAATTAGATTTTTAAATGTAAAAATGTCTTTAAAATACGTTAAAAATATATTAAAGTCCAATATAATAGAACAAATACAGCTGAATGGAAATGTCAGAGGCAGTGTTCCTGTCTGCCTTTCCTCTGTTTTCTCTCATCATCTCTGGCCATTCAGGGGAGTTTTTCTTTGTGAGACCGGGTACCATATATTTATAATGTTTTGAAGCATTAAATGTTTTTCACTGTTCTTTGTCTATAAGTTGTTTTCCCTCCAATCTGTCATGTTTTTACGGGAGCTGGTGTCTGCTAGGATGTTGATCAGTCACAGATCCGCAGACCTCTCAGTCGTCATTTTTCCTGCTACATTCCAGGTACTTGAAAGCAGCACACCGGAAGTGCTGCCGGAGTCACGTGAAACAGCCGTGCAGCAGTAAGAGGGTCTGACAGCGCGCGGGTCCAGCTGTGAAGTGTTTCGTCATGGGTCTGGAGGCCTGGTACATGGACGGGTCCGAGGAGGACCAGAGGAGGCCGCACAGGCTGGAGCCGCACCAGCCGGTGAGCCTGGAGCAGCTGAAGGAGCTCGGAGTGTTTTACTGGCAGGTGAGTCCGCAGAAGGCCGCTCACGTGTGCAGGTTTTCGGGTTAAAGGTCAGCGGTTCCTGGGTGGGAGTTTGTGCAGACCCTTGATCCCCAGCTGGACCCGAACAGCTCAGAGTTCTCGGGTTTGAAGCAGGTAAAACTATGTGCTGAGGGTTCAGCTGAGACACAGCAGGTATCAGTGTTGGTCACTGAGCTGAAGCTGCTCTCAAGCACCCGTGTTTTTTGCACACAGAGCAGGTGTTACAGGTCACGTGCTGAGCACGTGAAGTCCAGATACCTGCACTGTGACGCACCTTACCCATGTAACTCTGACCAAGAAGGGCGTTCACTCACTGCTGGGGTGTATCGTCATGGTAACTGATACTGGAACCACTGATGTGCTTTTTACTTTTTCTGCTACACTAAACACATCAGGTAAGGGTTTGACTGCTTCCCGTTTCCTGCAGCTGAACGCCGACATCTATGAAAGCGACCCGGAGCTGCAGCAGATCCGTAAGGACCGGGGTTACTCCTACATGGACATCATTACGATCCACAAGGACACTCTGCCCAACTACGAGGAGAAGGTAACCCACACGCTATGAAAGCTGCAAGTACCAGCACGTGTTTGTGTCTGCGGAGCTTTTAATTTGAAAAGCACCACACTTCCTTTTTTAGGTTTTTCACTGCAGGGAGGGAAAAGTCCTCTGAGCTTCTTCGTCTCAGACTTCACTGTGGCAGCGCATGATCGCATGCAGAGGAGTCTGAGTCTGGAGCACCTCTGAGTCCAGCTGTGCACTGATGGAGGCAGGCTGAGGGCTCCTCCCGCCTCCATCGCTGCACCAAGTGTATCGCAGAGACGCTCCAGATTTAATCCTGGTGTTAAAGATTCCCGGGTCACTCGGGCATCGGCGGCGCTGAAACTGGAATGTGAGCTCTATTTGAAGTGAGTGAGAGGTTTCCTGTTTCTCCTGCAGCTGAAGATGTTCTTCGAGGAGCACCTCCACCTGGACGACGAGATCCGCTACATCCTGGACGGCCAGGCCTACTTTGACGTCAGGGACAAGGAGGACCGGTGGATCCGGATCGCCATGAGAAAAGGGGACCTGATCACGCTGCCGGCGGGTATCTACCACCGCTTCACGCTGGACGAGATGGTACGAAAACACGCCTTGCGCCTGTACGCTGCGTATTTGGTTGCTGGTTTGAATCCTGACTGTCTGATCTGTTTGTTTCTGCAGAACTACACGAAGGCCATGCGGCTGTTTGTGGGCGAGCCGGTGTGGCAGGCTTACAACCGCCCCGCTGACGACTTCGAGATCCGTCAGCGATACGTGGCATCAATGCAGGGATCCTGAGAGCGCCGCGGACGTCATTCCCACTGCAGTCAGAGCCTCTGCAGAAAAAGGCTGTCCAATCAGAGCAGAGAACGCTGATGTGGACGACGATGTAGCATGAAGATTTTAATTTCCGTTTCTACTTCTTAGACAGAACTTTTAGTTTTTACTGTGAGGAACAATCAGCCACAACATTAAGACCAGAGCGTGACATCACCATGAGTGCTTCACGACTCAGGACGAGACCATCAGCAGGTCATGGCGTTAGGGCAGCGTCGCCCTGCTGGCCGTGAGAGAGAATGCAGAGGTCAGGTGACTCTTAGACTGCTGCCCCTGACGCCTGGATAAGACGTGGAGGCTCCGCCCCTCCACACAGAGGTCCTGGGTGGTTTGAATGTTGTAGCACAGCTTCCTTCATCAGGACTTTAACTCTTCTTTAAAGGTTCTCGTGATTATTCAGGATCCAGCTCGTTAGTGCCTTCCTGTCTCTGGATTAAAGGATAAATATGAAGCTGCTGTTTGTCATTTCTTCCCACGTCAAACACACACAGTGAGCTGCGCTTTCACATAAAACCACATTTTATTTCATTTACATAAATATGATCAGCACAGAAAGTAAACACAAATCACTTAAATATAATAATTCCTGGTGAACTCAAAGGAAACCCTGCTGCTGATATGTACATGTTGAACACGAGCGGGCCGAGTCACTGAAGCTGTCCGGTCTGCAGATAATCAGGATAATGCCCGCCGGAGTCTCTGACATCCCGCCTCCAGCCTCACGTCTGTTCCTCCCAAAACACAAAGTGGGCTGAGACTTTACTACAAATTAAAAGGCGAGCTGGGATAAAGCTGAATTAAACTGGACCCAGTTTAAGTTAAAATGTGTGATAAACATGAAGCCGTCCTGCCGTCTGACCAGGGAAACACCGATGTGGGCTTTTATCCTGGACTTTGCTCTGCACTGGGGCTTTTATTTTGAAAATTCTTCATGCCCCCACTAATAAAAGAGCGGGTCTCTGCTGTCTGTGCTTCAGTAAATTTGTTCCCTCTTTAACCCTCGACTCAAACATGGTTGGCCAGTTTGTAGTCCAGTTAAATGGACTACAAATGGAAACCAGCGAGCTTCTTTCCTGCAGCTTCTGCATATTTACCCTCAGATCGGTTGTTTTTGAGCAGCTGTGTGTTGAACCTGGAGACGCAGACTGGCTCTGGTGTGATTCAGCAGTCAGAGGGAGGGCGTGAGGACACGATTTTCGGGTTGTGGTTGTGCAGTGCTGGAGGACGCTGCTGCAGGCTTTGCTCCTGTGGGTTAATGTGAGGATGATGATGATTGGGTGCCCTTCATCTGTTTAGTGACAATAAAACTCGCTGTTTTGTGCCTGGGAGGTCAAACTAAGCTGCTCTTCCTTTCAGACCAGCTTGAGGCACTGCGTGTTGAAGCTGTCGCCCTCCCGGCAGGCGACGGCCTCCAGCAGCGCCTGCTTCTTCTGCGTGCTGCGGGACGACTCCAACTCGTACATGGTGGTCAGGTTGAAGAGGACGCTCTCGTGCAGGTACTGCGCCGGGTCCTGCTGCACCAGGCCCTCCAGCTGGCCCAGCGACTCCTTCAGGCGGCCGAGGTAGAGCAGGCACACCGCCGCGTTGTTGTTGGCCTGTGAACACACGGAGGAAGAGGAGGGTTTAACTGTGCATGCACCGGTGTAACAGTCTGAGACAAGACACTTTAGCTCCTCCCACTTTAAGTCTTCTGACTGGCTGCTCTGAGCAGCACAAAACAATTTTGTTTCTAATGGCCGACACATTTAATGTTTCCTTCCTGTCACATGAGCCAGAGTAGACACACACTTCCTCCTGAGGAGTGATACGGCTGCAGGATGCAGCCAGTATGAAGAAAGTAGTTCCTACAGGAACCTGCTCATTCACCAGCTTGGCTGTGGTTGTTTGGCGCCCTCTGCTGGTGACACTTTATCATAGGCTAATAATACAGAGTGATGGTTATGATACAAGGACATGAGTGCAGCTCAAAAAATGACATTTTACTGTGATTTTATTACTGATCGTCGTCGTCGTCACTGACGATGTTTGTGACACGTGACGTATCTGCCACACTGATCATCAAACTTCAATATTACACATATTAAAGTCTCAGGTGACCCGAGTAAATACAAAGTGCAGTTTGAAATGATGACGTAGAAACAAAGTGATCCAGAGCGGCCTGCCTGTGTGCAAAAGTAACCTCACCACTGTAATGACTGCAGTCAGTGTATGTGATGACGTCACTGTGGAGGAATATGGGCTCAAATTGTGCTCACAAATATTTTGTACTTGTAAATCAAATGTGTGTTTGTGTATTGAGTTTTGTAACCTTGTAAACCAAAATATCTGAAAATGTTATGTTTGTGCATCTACAGATGAGAATTCGTGTTTGTAAAAAATATTTACACGAGTTACAAATTGTTTTATGAAAGTCTGCTGACAGGAACAAAGCAAAACACTGCGTGTGAAACTTCCTGCTTCTGTGTGAGCTTCAGCTTACACTACGAATTCTTCCTTTCAGCTGATTGGTCAATAAAGTACCGCACCAACAGCCAAACCCATTTGTTCTCTGATTGGATTGTTACATCTGTAATTGACATGACATTGACCAATCAGCTGAAAGGAAGAATTCGTAGTGTAAGCTGAAGCTCACACAGAAGCAGGGAGTTTCACACGCAGTGTTTTGCTTTGTTCCTGTCAGCAGACTTTAATAAAACAATTTGTAACTCGTATAAATATTTTTAAACACACACTCTCATCTACAGATGCACAAACATAAAATATTCGGATATTTTGGGTTACAAGGTTACAAAACTCAGTTCTCAAGTTTGATTTACAAGTACAAAATATTCACGAGCACAGTTTGAGCCCACAGAGGCGACCTGACCCACTCTGTGCACTGCTCTGTGGACCGTTTGGAGGATGGCGGCGGTACGTACCACGGGGTTCTTTGGGTCGATCTTTAGCACTTCGATGAAGGAGGCGTGTGCTTCGGCGTAGTTGTTCTGACTGAGGTGGACGAAAGCCCTGAAAGCAGGAAACACATTTCAAACCCTTCCAACCTGCGTCGAGCGTTCAAACTGGTTTACCTGCGTTCAGGTGAATCCCTGAACACAGACGAGCTCAGCAGCAACTAAACCAACTGCTGCCACAAAATCACTGCTTTTCAAAACTCTTTCAACACCTCAAAAAATGAAACTTGCAACAAGTTTTGACACCAAAGTCGAACTCATTAAGAAAATAAAAAAGGGGAGGGGCTCTGTTCAGGACCAATCACATTTATTCTCAGAGCAACCAGCCTCATCACAGCCTGATTAAACAGCAACAACCCCCAGGGGGCGCTACAGACATTACAAAAGGCCTGTCATTAATCACCCATTGATCAAAATGATATTTCAATGCTAAGATAGAACTGAAAAAGCTGAAAAATAGGAACCACGATATGATTAATATTGATTAAGATGCCAAATTATAGATACTCGAACCCGGGTGAAGTCATGTGACTTCAGTTTGTCATTTGCCGAATAAATAAACGGACGCAGACGAGCACAGGAAGTACCAGACCGCTCTAGTTTACAGCAGCTCTGCAGGTCTGCGAGGCGAGCGTCGGCGTGCGAGGGAGTCGGGTCGGCACAGACGTGCGACCTCCTCGAAATCGCACGCCGCCGAGGCCTCGAGGAAAGTGACGCGTCGCAGAGCGGCATGAAGTTCAGACGCTGCATGAGGCGCTAAATGAAACACAGACACACACACGCATGCAGGTACCTGTTCATTAACACGCATGTGGCGAGAGCCTGCTGGCTGCCTTTCACCGGGCCGGACTTCTCCACGTCCTGGAAGTATCGCTCTGCAGTTTTAACGTCTCCGATCTGTGCGAGAGGAACACGTTAGCCCCGACCTGTGAGTGTGTGTCTGTGAGTGTGTGTGTGAGAGTGTGTGTGTGTGTGAGAGTGTGTGTGTGTGTGTGTATGTGTGAGTGTGTCTGTGTCTGTGAGTGTGTGTGTGAATGTGTGTGTGTGTTAGGGTGTGTGTCTCTGTCTGTGAGTGTGTGAGTGTGTGTGTGTGTGTGTGTGTGTGAGTGCGTGTGTGAGAGTGCGTGTGTGTGTGTGTGTGTGTGTGTGTGTGTGTGTGTGTGTGTGTGTGTCTGTTTGTGTGTTTTTATAAAACTTCTTAACTGCAGCTTCACAGTTGCAGCTGCTGAGCTCACTGATGTAAATGAGCCTTTATATGTGATATGTCCCCTTTAAATGGTTGGAGTAACAGAGGGTGGTGTAGCAGGGTGGAGTACAGACGTGCAGACCTGTAGGAAGATGCGTCCGATGCCGCTGAGCAGCTGCGCCCTCTGCTGGGGTTGGTACTGGATGATGGAGTGATAGGTGTCCACAGCCAGAACGTAGTCCTGAGGACAGACAGAACAGAGAGGACACAGAGTGACGGAGGGGAGCGGTGGGAGGCGGAGACAGGTGGAGGGCGAGCAGGGTAAAGAAAGAGCAGAGCTTAGGTGTGGAGAGAGAGAGAGCATTAATCAAACATATGGAGTAATAGCGGGCGGAGTGACCCTCCGTCCACCTCCACATCGCTCACGTGGCGACTGGAGCGCTGAGCGGGCAACAGAGGGGTCAGAGAGGGGAGGGCGTGTGCTGGAAACGACCTGCGGAGGCGGCGTGCTGCTCATGAGCACGTTTCTAAATCACCAAAAGTTTAAAACTGGAGACGGATTAAGTTTGAAATCGATACACAGCAGTCTGCAAGATCACACTGTCAAACATGGCAGAGACAGCGTGCTGAGGACAGGTGTGACGAAGATGACTCGCTGTGGCGTGTCCCACAGCAGAAGACGACTGTATACAGAAAGACATAGACAAAAATAGTCTCAGATAAACAGATATAAGCGTTAAAGGCTTAAACTTGATGAACGCCGCGCCCTCGTTAACAAAGCCTTCATGACGCTGATGTCAGGCTCTGAATGTCACATGACCTGGTTGGAGCTTAAACGTGAATAAAATAAAATCTTTATTCATTCAGAGTCGGAACTCTGCATGTTTAAATTTAAGCTAATGTAATCTGAACAGGGTGGTGTAATCTGAGCTGCGACTACTAGATGGCACTGTGTCTCTACCCCACCTCTCTCACCCACGCTCGCTCACTGACCAAGAATCCAATTAGTGATCAGTCTGAGGGGATTTCACTGAATCCTCCAGCAGGCTGGCATCAGAGATCTCTGACACGCACACACGCACACACACGCGCACGCACGCACACGCACGCACATGCACGCATGCACGCACACACACACACACCTACCTTCATCAGCAGCAGGCAGTTGGCCATGGAGTACATGACCCGGCTGAGGCGAGACCTCCACAGCTTTAGCGACGCTGCAAACAGGAAGAGAAGAAGAAGAAGAGGGGGTTTTTGGTTTTTTTTGGCATCCCTATACCCCCCCTCCCCCAATACAGCGGGGTTTATTTTAAGACAAACACACTGCGGCACAGAGTGGAAGAGCTCATGTGCCTATTACTATTCATGGTGGGTGTGTGTGTGTTGGGGAGAAGAGCTAATCACTCAGCAGGGGTCTCATGTGTGAAGGCGAGGCCCGGCGTTATTGACTGTTGGCGTGGGCGGGAGAGGAGAGACAGAGGACGCGACTGCTTTTAAAAACACGCCGTGGCGAACGCCACTGCTCATGCTCAGACTGGAAAACTTCCTGAAACAGCCACACACACACACCAGAGTGCACATCAAGTCAGGCGTGGGTTTCCACCCATCTCCCTGGCGTGGCCGAGCAGGTGTGAGCGGATTGGTCAGGAGTGATCGGTGTGGATCCGCGCGGCCGGGAAAGAAGCCGTTTGGTATTCAGCGCAGGCAGAAACACCTACAGAGCGCCGCATCGGTGTGTTTGAGAGGCTGAGCTATGCTGCAGTCCTGCACCAGGTGTGTGTGTGTGTGTGTGTGTGTGTGTTACCGGTGGGGGCCCGTGACCTCACTCTCCTCCCACAGTGTGATGCATTCTGGGACTGCGGCCAGCTCACAGTGAGCTTACCTTGTCTGTTCTCCTGCGTTAAGGTGATCATGCTACCGTCCTCGGCTGAGCCCGTCTCCAGGTTCTCCAGAATCTGTGAGGAACAGGAAACAGGGGGGAGGGGCTAAAACTTCAGGATGGTCTGTGTGAGTGTGTGTGCCTGTGTGTGTCTGTGAGATCTGGTTGAGTGCCAGCATTTCTGTGTGTTACAATCTGCATATTCAAGAACTCCAAAATCCCGCCATACCTGTGTGTTTACACAGGTGGGCTTCAGGATTTGTACAGCTAATGTGCTTCTGCGTGGGTGTGTGCTTTTATTGTGTGAATACTACAGTGTGTGTGTGTGTGTGTGTGTGTGTGTGTGTGTGTGTGTGTGTGTGTGTGTGTGTTAGCACTAACGGTGAGGCAGACGGTTTTGAGGCGGTGTAGGCGGTCCAGGGCCTCCTGGGGCTTAGCCAGGTACTGTGGGAGCTCGGCGTGCAGCAGCCGCATGGAGAACGGCACCATGGAGCCTGGACAGGATGGAGGGAGGGAATAAGAAACGAGGTGGGATGAGGACAGAGCAGGAAGGAGAGCGGGAGAAGGATGAGAATATAAAGCCATCCACCCACACACAGACTGCACACAGCCCTGGAGGCAGGAACCTACAGATGGCACCGAGCTACGTATGGCTGCTTATTAAACCCTCTCATCTCGCTCTGTCTCTGTGCGCTGCTCAGCTCCATCACTCATCTCTCTGCCTCGACATCACACACACAGACACACACACGCGCCCCTGAGGAAGAGCCTATATTCAGGTGAGTCCCCGGGCTTTGATCAGCGCCTCTTTGATATTGCCATCAGATGTGAAAGTCTGGTCCATCGCTGCCCGTCTCTATCTCACCTTCCATCTCTCCTCGTCTATCTGCTCCAACTCGACACTCTCTCTGCTCTGCCCCTGCCCTGTGTTACAGGGTTTTATCGTCACGGTGACGGGACCTCGCCAACTCTCTGCGATTCATTATTCTTCGTCTCCCGGGGTGTCAGTCATTTTCAGCAGATTTAATTTATGGCTTTTACTTTCATTAGTAATAGCAGCATCCTTCATAATGAAGGAAATATGAGCATGAGGATTAAACCAGAGCCGGCAGTTCCTCTAACGTCCAGCAGAGGCAGCAGTGAGTCAGCCACCAGAGATGCCCATGTTAAAATAAACAGCCTGATTGGTCAGGATAGTAGGCATCATTAGGGGGCGTGGCCTCTTTGACTTATAGGTGAATGGCGACAAAGGTGCCTGTAGCTGCTTGCTGAACCTCTGGGCTGTGTTTGTGCTGTCAGAGCCTTTTTAATCTGACCAATAATACGGCCTCTTTCCAAATATGGTCACTTCTGGAAACAAAAACACAACATGGCAGCAGCCAAGGTGCCAACACTGTGGAGTTGACATGTACTGGTGAGCAGGAGCAGGTCAGAACTAACATCGAGGCAAGACAGCTGAAGGTGCTGAGGACAACGACCCGAGAACTGAAGACAAACAGGATAGAAACATCCTATCACAATAAAAGCCTTCAGAAGAAACAATGTCTCTGGAATCCTAAGGCTTTTATTTTGAAAAGCATAATACTGCTACATGTTCTGGGCATTCACCCGTCCCGCACGGCGATACGAGCCATGAAAATTTAAGCCAGAAGTTTGATGTTTTTCTTCAGTGAATTATCAGAAAACAGAGTTAGCCTTTAGACTGCTAAATGTCTCACTGTGTTTCTCAAAGCTCCAACGCTGGGAGGGGAAAAATAACATAATTGAAAAAGCACCAGATTTGAACCGGGCCCTGCACACTCGGAGGTCTGCTAGTCTGAAAATATTCATAGTATGAATGTAACAAAAAGCACAAACAGCTGACTGTGAGCGGGTCAGGTGGGACCTCTCCTTCTGAACCAGCTGCAGTAACTGTGTGCAGGTTCGGATGTCTCTCAGCCCAAACTGGACTCAGCTTTTCACGCTCGTACCCAACGGAGGACCTCTGCTCCTTCCCCGAGCGCTCGCTCGCTGCTGCGCAGACCGGGCGTCTCTGAAGGCCTTCAAACAGCACGATCATGGGTAATAGATAGTCGATGCAAGCGGAGAATTGTTCGACTTGCGATGCCAGGCTACACAACTCATGCCAGTTTGTCTGAGAGCACCTTAGCAGGGCACAAAGCGTTTAATATTGAGCAATGGAAAGTCAATCGGTGCTCTTCAGAGAGCTGTGCAGTGTAGCTTCAAGTGTTTTTTATGTAAGGGTGTGTGTGTGTCTGTGTGATGTGTGCTGCCTTCACACTGCGGTAGCCCGAGGGGCGAAGCAGATCCAAAGTAATGGGAATACATTAGAGAGCAATTCATGCAGTGTAAAAAGAGGAAAAACAAAACCAAAGAGCTGTTGGAGACAAGTGGAGTTGTTGGAGCTTCTCGATGATACAGGCTGATATCAAGCTCCTGGCACCAACTTTCCTCTGAATATTTAATAGGACAGTGGTGGATACGCTGGTGCATTCTTACAAAAATAAAAAAAAACGTGGGTAAAATGCTAAATCCTGTCGTAGAGCAGCCAGCAGCCTAATAACGCATTCAACGCTCACAGAGCAGCCTCTCAGCGCCATCATGAGCACCGCCGTTCAGCCTTCAGAGGCCTCAGCGAGCAGCTCACAGACAGAACACGCAACACGCAGCGGGCTCTGCTCGAGCCTCTGATCTATGATCAATAACAGCAGCGGAAATAACGCGAGTGTCACCGCAGACTCACCTGGTTGGCTGCTGTCACGTAAAGGCGGTAACGACGTCTGTGCGATGGGCCGCGGACGTCATTTCTCGACCCAGTTTCATACGTGCGAAAGTTGGAGTTGTGTTTACTCCATGACGGTGTGATTACAGACTTTTTAAAATAAAGACTTAAGTCTAGTCAGATTTATTCTTCTTGTATGACCCAGAAAAACACCACGAGGAACATCGTGATACAACACTGAGGCTGTGTGTGTGTGTGTGTGTGTGTGTGTGTGTGTGTGTGTGTGTGTGTGTCCATACCTTTCCTGCCTGGGTACACAGTGGGGTAGTACTCGTAGTAGAGGTCCGGCTGATCCAGGTTGCCGAAGGGTTCAAACTCCAGCTCGGCATTTTGGAAAAGGCCCAGCTTGGTGAGCAGAGCAAGCCGCACAAACCAGAGCTGCAACACACACACACACACACACACACACACACACACACACACACACACACACACACACACACAGAGTGTGTGAGTTGGTAAACTACATTACACAGAGACCCACACTGTGACATTCAGCTGTCCTGCTGTGCAGATGAAACCCACACTCCTGAGTTAAACTACAGGCACGACTGAGACATAATGTCCTCGATGATTATCCACAGTTTCCTCTGCACAGCTGTCACAATGTGTATGTTGAGGGCTTTTATTGTGAAAGGCTCACCCAGAACCTTTTGAATGTATGAATACATACAGCATTTTACTTCATCAACACATCAGTGCTTCCACCTCAGGCTGCAGTCTGAGTGGAGGCTGCTGTTCCACATCTGGAGGGCACTGGATCCTCTCAGCTGCTGGACAGAAGCCAGGGCGCATGCTGCACCCTGAGCCGCTTGAGCTGGAAGATGGACCGCCTCGCCATGGAAAGATCCAGAAGGTCGTGAGCAGCATGTGTAACCCCTGCAAAGACGCTGCTCCCTCTCGACCCGGCTGAGGCGGCGTGCTGGCGTTAGGACGGTGGCACGAGGTCAACTGTTCAGAACTTCAAGAAGACTTCGGGAAGGACCGGCGGCCTCGGGACGAAGCCAGTGACCTTTGTGGCCATTTTTATTCAGGGAGTCTTAAAAACGTTGTTTTAAAAAGACAGTGTGCTCTCTCCCTGTGGCTCTAATTCTGTGTCAGACCATTTCAGCGTGAACTGTATTACATATTTTGGAAATGAAAAAACCCTCAAACACGTGAAAAGCGTCTGAACCTTTTCTCAGCGTTGATGGTCACGTGTGTTTTATTAGAACCTGCAGCACATTTAAACAGGACTGCTGTCCACTCAACTTGAGGAGCTTTGCATGATTCACAGTTCAAAATAAGCCTTAGCGCAGGCCAACAGGTCAAAGAAGTCATTGTAGCCCCGCCCCTTTGAAGACGACTGGCTATAGGAGGTTTAAACATAAGGGTGGGCGGGACTATTCCCTCTTTGCGACATCACACAGATCTATGAACAGAAAAACAGACATTGCTGCCATGTTTCTAACATGTGCACATCCATGCAACACATGTGAGAAACCCCTGGAACACGAGGACTCCAACTCCTGCACTAAAGTGAGCCGGATGTTTAAGAACATAAAACTAACTGTGATATGTGGCATGAGGCAGCGACACGGCTAATTAATTCACAGAGCCGAGCACGAGGGTGGCCTCTTAATGAGCTCGCGCAGCCATCCATCTTCTGGATGGAGCTCCACAAACACACGGGGAAAATATGGCAGTAAAACGTATGAGATGAGGGCAAAGCAAACAGCAAAAGTATCTCAGACTCTGCCTGACGCAGACTCGACTGATGTCAGCGAACACGGGATTCATGCCATCGGGAACCAGTGAGGTGTCTTACCTGCAGCGAGTCGGTGGTGTGGGAGGTCGGCTGGCCGGCCTTGCCGTATCCCTGACCGTGAGCCGTCAGCATCCGGGCCGTCAGATCCACTGCGGCGCGCCAGTTCTTACTGCTCTGCAGGGGTGACGAGACATGAGGCGTCAGAAATAACTCAGAATAACTGTTGCACAAAAAAAACAGAGAGAGGAAGCTGAGGGAGGAGAACCGACATCAGACATAATATAACGCAGCTCAGAACAAAGAACCTCAAGAAGGTTCTGGAAGAGAGGATTCGATGACCTTTTGTACTCAGAGACTGTTGGAGACTTTGTTTTAAAGGCACAGTTCACCAAACGTGCTTGTTCCCTCTACAAGTGCCATTTAGATTGTTTCAGTGTCAGCCTGATGAAGACGACAGGAAGTCAAATACCTAAACATGACTCCACCTGCGTTACTGAGCAGCAGGACGACTCATGACTGCACCTCTGAATTCATGTGACATGACAAAGACCTTAAAGGTCAAAGGTTAAATCAGCTCATCTCCAGAAGACGCTTGTGGATGTTTTCCATCCTGCAGCAGAGACACTGAAACACTGCACGAGTCACCCTGAGCTGATCCTGCTGTGACTTTAACACTGCAGAGTGAAAGTGACCAGCTCAGGTGTGTGTGTGTGTGTGTGTGTGTGTGTGTGTCATTAAGGCCGAGAACACGAGTGCACACATGCCCAGATATCAGCATCTGCTTCCACAGGAGGAGGTACAATAGGTAAGAGGGTGTGCTGGGAGGGGGGGGTGCAGAGTCACCCCACCCCATCAACACGCATGACAAGGTCGGCTCGCCGATTGGATCCTAAGTGCTGCGCCATTCATCACAGCCGGCGAGCTAATTAGGAGAGTGAGGCAGAGAGAGGGCTGCTCTCTTTATCACAGCCTTCATCACCACTTCCCTTCTCCTCCTCGCCTCCTTCCCCTTCATCTGACTCTCACTCCTGCCTGCCCTCCTCCTCCTCCCGTCACCGCTTCCTCCTCTCCTCTCCTTCCTGTGCCAGTCGCTGCACTGCCTCTGAATCTTCATTAGGGCGGGAAATGAAGCTGAAAACGAGGAGGCAGCCTGGATGGCCAAAAGCAGCTGCAGTCAGTCACACACACGCACACACACGCACACACACTTCCTGCAGCACGCTACAGCACGCCGCTAACCGCCACGGGGTGCGAGAGGAAGACAGGTGTCTGCGTGAGGAGGGGAAGAGACCGCAGGAAGTAAATGACCTTTAGTGTGGCCCCACAGATTGGAGGGGTTTGTTTTTCAACGTTTTCTTCACTTTATGGCGCGTGAAAAACCAAACCCTGGACCTGCAGTTCCTCTATCGTCCAGCTGGGGCGCCAGCAGTGAGTCAGCTTCGTAGACTCCCATGTTAGATCTTTACAGCCTGATACACACACTGGTTGGTCTCTATAGAGAATTCACTCCTTTGTAACAGCTGTTTACATCATATTAAGGCTTAAAGTTTGGATTATTAGGGGCGTGGTCTTACTTATCTGACCAATAGCATGGCTGGTGTGGGGTTCATCGTGCTAACAGAGGTGTGAGCTCCTGTTTGTGTTAAATCCCGGCTGACAGTGCTTTTTTGGATGTTTGGTTTAACAGATAAATAAATGTTTTTGTGGCTCTTTTAAGCTAAACTCTGGTGATATTCGTCTTTCTGCTGCATGCAGGTCTTTCTGGGCCAGAAGGAGAGGGAGGAGTAAAAATGCAGAAACATACATCACAAGGAGCCAAACCTCAGGATTTACATAACGATAACTTCATGCTCAGACACTGTCACCGGCCCGAACGCCAGAGAGCGAGCAGGTCGCGGAGTGGAGTCACGGCAAACGTCGGTCTGACCCCGCCGATGGAGGAAAGACCAGTCACATCCTGGACGGTGGTCCAGCTTCTTTGACCTGAGTGACATGTGACGTCCCGCCTGCACGGTGGGTTTGACACGAGCGTCTGCGGGGACTGCCTCACCTCTGGAGCCTCCAGTGGACGTCAGAGGAACTGCAGCTTGGCACATTTAAACGTCCTTACAGCAGAAATCAAAGCAAAGAAAGAGGATGAAGGAGAGAACGTTTAAGAGGCTGAGCTCTGGTGTCAGTTTGCATCAGCACTGATGAGGCCATCTCTGCACATTGAGGCTTCAAATATAACATAAAAACACTTTTATTAACTCTAATTATGAATGATTCTGACTTCAGCAGCATTACAACGCCTCACCCAAACTCCCACTTACTCACACCCCCCTCACACACACTCATAATTAGTCTCGTCGCGAGTTTAAAAGGGGTGAGGCTCCTTAATTGCGTTGAAGATCGGAAGTTCACTGCGCCCATCCTTTAGTGAGTTTTAAAAAATCCGGCATAACAAAGCCTGATGAACAAACGAACGCCCACTCGTTCTCTCGCAAGACCCAGAAGCCTCCAGGCGAGGCAGACATAAAAAGGCTTCCTCGCACCGGCTTTGCTTCACGCAGCTGCAGCACTGCTTCAATTAAGCCCCTGCATGTCGGATTACACAGAGGGGGTGGGAAATAAAAAACACATTCGTGATATGCTAAAAGAGAAAAAGGTGCTTTGATGCCTGTGTAGCTGGTCTGCAGACACTCGAACCAGGGGACCCTTTCCGCCGTCGAGCTGAAGGACGTCGAGTTTGGTTACTCAACTTCACGCACCAGCCATTTTGTCTCGCGGCGGGATGCAGCAATCTCCGCCCGATGCTCCCCGAGATGCTCCTGTGGGTCAAATCAGCCGCTGATGGACAAACGCGCTGCCGGACGGCGTTTGAAGGTTTAGTTGTTACCCCAGCGATGCTGCAGGAGCATCAGAGAGCTCTGCATCAGGTCTGAGGAACAAGCAGCGACGGACAGCACACGGCCACCCCAGAGCGCCGCTGACGACCTGACAGGCCTCACGGCTGGCAAAGTGTCAAGCTGCAGTGTCATTAATCTTCCACACAGTCTTCATAAATGAAAATCAACCTGAATACTGGAAACACTGATGTCTTTCTGTAGCTCGCAGCGACGTGCATGCGAGCAGTGCAGGTGTAAGCTGTGAGCACGTCACACTTTAGTAAAGCTGCTCATGGACTCAGTCTCACAGCCGGGCACAGAAAACTAAACAACACACAGACCCGACTTTAAACGTAAGGTTACATTAATACAGAGAAACGCCAACAATCATACGAGCCCCTCTGAACAAGCACTTTGGGGACAGTGGGAAGGAAAAACTCCCTTTTAACAGGAAGAAACCTTCGGCTTCTCTTTACTGACTGCACAGCGCCATCACAGTCCTCCCTACGGTGGCCCTGTAGTGCCAATCCCAAATCATTGATGGAGGTGGCAGAGGAAGTCGGAGCAAAGCTTTAAACACAGCGAGCTGCAGATATTGAACCTCTCAGACACGCGATGTAACGGGCCAGTCATGTTTAGGGTCCCTCCCACCGCCCTGCCATGCTGAACGTCACTGCTTTACTACATTTATAAAACATTTCTATTCTGTGTATTTTGCATTATCGAGCTTAATGATCTATTTCACCTCACAGGGTGAGACATACCTGTGCTGGAACATCCTGAGGCGTGACAGAGAGAAGAACAGGAGGAAAACACCTGAACTGGGATTTCAGACATTATGGGATGGAGTCCCCGACTTTGTCTCCTGCTGTTCTGACACACTGGAGGAGAACCAGCAAAGGGAGATGAGAGGACTTCTACTAAAGCTAAGGGAGGTGCTGACATCGTTTTTGCTTCCAGGAGCTGCACCGACTGAGCAGGAAAGACTCCCAGCATCGTTAAACCTCTGCCGTGTTGATGCAGTCAGTGCAGTAGCAGAGGGGGGCTTTGGTGTTATTGACATGAACCACAGGCGGACACAGTGAGACGACCACAAAACAGGAACGTTTCACAGGTGAAGGACACTGGAAACTTTCCCTCCTCATCTTTTCTGTTTTTCACTAGTTTTGCACTTGGCTCAGCTCAGCGTTGCTGCAGGGAGCATGAGGACACCTGAGAGGCTGCACAGACCGACAGTAGCGCGGCCACAAACGATTATTTTGATAGTCGACTAATCAGATCATCATCCATTGGACGTAAAACGTACAGCTTATTGCACCAGCAGCATCTGCTCTTATATAACTATCATTAGCTTACAGCTTTAAGTGTTTCAGGTTTGTGCTAACTAAAAATAAAGACAAGATGATAGTTTATTAAATTTTAATGACATTTGCAGATTGTTTCGGTGAAGTTTAATAAACTCCTTGCTATCTAAAATATAACAGGACACCGGAGTAAATTCTCCAGCATCTCACACTTCTGATAATCAGTTGTTTATTCAGCTGTGTAAAAACTATAACTTTAATCTCAGCCAAACCGATTTACTCAGGAACAAATAAAATACAAAAAAAAAGCCAAACAATAACATTTTGAAGTTATCTAAGTGACTCATATATGTTTAACCTGAGTAGCGAAAGATGGCGGTGATCTGAAAACAATGAAGCCGGGAGTCTGGTGTTCTCACGGCTCTAGTGAGCCTTGCCCCCGGCTCGCTATCGAGCTAGTGGGTAACAGACGTCTCCGAAAACGTCAGAGCGCTTTTGAAAATATGTGGTGTCTTGATAAACTGAGCAGATATTTGAGATTTACACAGCTACATTCTCGCCTGAAAATATGTTAAAAGTTTGTTTTGTGACCCAGAAAGAATAATAAGAGTAACATTAAAACTTAGTAGCGGCCGCCATTGTTGGAAACTGGGATTGGCTGAGCCGTGCTAAATCTGGGGAAAGTAGGACGCATTTGTCGGCTGCATTTAGAGAAGTCTTCAAATTTGGACAGCCTTCCTCACGTCGCTGTAACGTAATCGGCCTTCAAATGCGGCCTGAATCTGGACACAGCTTCTTCTTCTTCGGGGTCTAACGGCAGCTGGCATCCTTGTACATGCAGTGCTGCCACCTTCTGTTTCAGTCCGTTATTACACTCTTAAATCCTACTACTTATTCCTGCGTCTTTCAGGATCTTACAAGGCTTTAAACGACGCGTCGACTATTAAATTTGTTGTCGACGATTTTGATAGTCGACATAATCGTGACAGCCCTACCCGACAGACGGACGTACACACCACCACAGGCGAGCCAACAGCACCCTGACTGCCATTAGGTGTCAGGATGAACTGGACAGTGTCCGACCCTACACTGGTGCAGCGCTCACCACACGCTCGCCTGAACTAAATCCAATAGAAATTCTCGGGGACGTTTCTGTCCACCAGGATGCACCTGAGACCATCCTCAGACCCCCCCCCCCCCCCAGCACATCTATATTCTTAATTTAATCGTATTAGCCATGAAATTGTAGTGTTAGTAAAATACTGTATTAGTGTTTCAACACAAAGATGGATGCTGAGTATCTGAAGCAGCTGAATCTCTAAATCAAAGACCTAAAAAGAAGAGCTGCTCTGAAAACAGCACGAGAACACGACCCTGAACAGGTGACCGGCCAAATTTCGATGCTTCTGATTGGCTGCAAACCTGGCTGCACTTTGATGTAACTTTGGCAACACGTAACCGACTAAGCTGAGCAAACAGTGCGGTTTACAGGTGAGAGTCGGCCTAGCGCGGCTCTGTCTCCTCTGCAGAGCTGATGAAGGGCTGAGGCTGGATAATCTATGAGCTCAGCTCGGCTGGCTCTCCTCTTCTTCACGGTGACCTCCGTCTCCTCTCTCGTCCCCGCTGTGGTCAGCAGAGAGTTAGACTCCAGCTCAGCACCACCCCGGGCTGCTCCTCATCCGTCTCCCTCATTAGCATCGCCGCCCCCGCCCCTCCCCCATCTCCTTCATCTCTGTCTCCTACTTCCTTCCCTCCGTGCTTCCCACCGGAGACTCTAACCTCGCTCCCCTCCCTCACTGTGCAGTTGCCTGGGCCCACGGCCAGCGTGCGTGTGCCCGTGTGTGTCTGTGTGTGTGTGTTAAACCTACCTTGGCGGGTCAGACAGACACACCCCTATAATCACTGCAGCGACCCGGCAGCTGCAGCCGGCTTTGATATCATTGCTCTAACCTTTACTTGTCATTATCGTAACCTTTCTACGTAGCTGTCATTTCCTCCGTCATTACACCTCCGCGCCGCTGAGCTCGCAGTAATGCACCGTCAGCTTCTGCGGTGCTGAAGGGCACGTTTAAGCCTTCCTGCCAGTTGTTTTCACCTTGCTGTGTTTATGTAGGCTGCAGCCGTACGCTCACACCTGTTGTGAAAGTGCAGCCTAGCTCACAGGGCTGCCAACATGGAGGACGACACCAGGTTATTACAACCGCCGCTGATCGGACGCAACATGAAAAGCACTCGTGTGACGTTGTCTAGGTCAGCCTGGACGTCACCTGGCGTTGGTCACGGGGAGAGTGCTGCACCGAACCCTCAGCCATGGTAAACCTCAGATTGCCATGGTAACCTGTAGTCTGCATGGAAGACGCAAACCTGTCTGAAAAACTCGCCAATTACTCACAGAACAGTCGTCCACTGTGTCCCAGCTTCCTCGCCTCACCCCCAACCAATCAGACAGCCGATTCTGCCAGCGGCGTCTTCCTGTTAAAGGGAGTTTTTTCTTCTCACTGTCGCCAAGTTCAGGGGTCATGTGATGGTTGGGGTGTCTCAGTATTACTGTAGGGCCTTTATGTTACAAGAACTGTTACTGTTGTTGTAACAGTGTGCTGCTGTATAAATATAAATGCAAACTGGAAACAAAGAACGTTCACCTTCAAAGTAAAAGCTGCGTCTTTATAAAGTGGAACTTTTACTTTGAAGGCAGGCGCTGGCAGTTGCGAGGAGCTGGTAGCGTCTGAATCTTGCAGGCACACTACGAGCAGCCACAGCCATCATGCAGGGATCAAATCAATCACAAAGAAGTTGTCGGTGCAGCAGCAACCTCTCGCCAACCAGTTGCTACTGAAAACCAGCGCGGTCACACAACTAATTATGATTAACTCTTATTTATAAAAACGGACTAAAAATGATGATATCGGTTCACTTCACTAAATTTAATTAGGTATGGTCCTACGACTAATTTCTTAATCGACTAAATGAAGGAAAAGAACAATGAGACTAACAGACTCATTTAAAACAGACAAACTCTCAGATACGAAGTGAAATTTGACAACCGTTTAATGGAAAATGGACGAAAAGAACAAAGTCGTGCATTATGAACGATGCACGCTGGTCAAAAACTTCAATAAAAGTTCAAATCTAAAACATCAGAATGATAAAACATTCAGGCATTTTCTTCCGCTTATCTGAAGTCGAGCTGGGGGGAATACCCGGGAGCCGACAGCCTTAGTCGTCTCCTTGCCATGTGGCCGCCTCCATAACTTAACTCCTCGCCGTATCGCACGGCAGAGCTCGTCCACCTCATTTCCGCCGTTCTCGCGTATCTGCGATCTGATTGTAATAATGTTCCCAAACACATGAAGCGCAGTCTCAACGACGCTGCTCCATCTGGTGGCAGGAGGCTGCGTAACACTTCACCGCCATTGGTCATCCATTAAAATTGTAACAATGAGATTAAACGACTCCTTATTCTGGTACCGACGAGCGACAACAGCGACGATTAGTCAGCTAGTGGCGCACATCCTGAATTTTTTCCCCCTCGCACCAGAAGCTGAAGTATTTTTGTGTGATCTTTACCGCGATGCTCTTTTTATGTTTTATAAAAATTTAAATGAAGTCTCCTCTCCAAAGCGACCTGCTGTCGTTTCTCCTCCACACGAACAGAAATCAGACGTGTTCAGGGAAAAAAGAATGTCTAATTATTTTTACTTTTCGATTCCCCGCTGTGCAGCTAACTGAAGAGTAGTAACTGTAATCAGACTACTGAATAACAGCACAGTGGTGTGTGACAGCAGCTCCGATGTCCTCATTCATCAGCTGAGGGCAGAGAGGCCGCCAAGAGTCAGAGAGAGAGGAAGTGCAGACTCTCGGCCCTCCGGTGAGTGTGTTCAGTGTGTGTTTGTGTCCTCGCTGCACATGTGTGTGTGCATGAACAGTGGCAGTGGGTGCAGTCACACTCTGGATCTGCGGCATGACTCATTCTGCCAGCTCATAGCGGCCTCTGCATCACACAGGACGCCACACGACAGGATAAAGCTCAGCGACGAGTGTCAGCCGAGCAAAAGGCTTCACACACACGCACACACAATCCGTCCAACCTCTGTTTCTACGTGACTGATCAGCTGTCTTTAAAGGCATCACTCTTCAGCAGGCTGCACTTTTAATGGCCTAAAGCTTTCTGACATTTGCACTTCCCTAACTGTGCGTGTGCGCCTGCATGTGTGTGTGTGTGTGCGCCTGCGTGCGTTCACATCCTCTCGTTTTCTGAATCTTAACCTCCCCTCCCAGCTCAGCGAGCTACATCGCCTACGACAGCTTTGATCTACGAGTTTGTTTGATCTTGGAAGTTTGAAAATTTCATAATTTATTGGTAAGTAAATCATCTGAATGCGAGTAGATGGTCGTAGATGGAGGAGGCAGATGGTGTCGGATCCATTCATCAGCCGGAGTGACTCAGTGCTCCATTATTATGTCAGCAACGCCACACAAGCTCCTTATTAAGCAGGATGCAGCGAGCAGAGATGTCGTCCTTCAGCCGGAGGCCACGGGTTCAAGTCCGTGTTGGAAATCATCTGCCTCACAGAACAAAAGCAAGACGCCGAATCTGAGGCGGCAGCAGAAGGAAAGAAAGCCGCCTTGTAGCTCGCACTGACCTTTGAACTCCGAGAAAAAAAAGAGGCGAGTGTAAAGAGAAGATCTTTTAAGGCGCTCAAGTATCATGTTATGTGGGATTTCCAGGTCTGTGGCACCGAGACGTGCTGATGTGGAGGAGAAGGATAGAGTGAGACGTGTCACAGCATCTGCACATTCAGCAAAGAGAAGATCTGAAGCTCTTCTGTGTCACGCAGCTCCACTGAGGACACCACTGCATGACTTCTGACACATCCAGTGTTGCTCAAGCTCTTCTGAGAACAACAAAACTTCACCGGCATCTCCTGCAAAAACACAGAGACCTCTGCAGCCATCTCCTCTGAGAGGCTTTCCCAGAGCCTCCATCTGTCCAATCATGCAGCCTCTGCAGCCATGCACAGGACACACCTCCTCAGACTCGGTCAACTCGGAGCTCAGACATCGTTCAGCTCATTTCTGCTGCGTCTATCCTGGAGCTTGTTTTTTGGTCTCTGCCCACGGCTTGTGGTCACAGATCGACCAGCAGCTTTGCCTTCTGCACAACAGACCAGTACAGCGTCCGCATCACTGTCGAGCAGCCCGGGTCAGACTGGGCGCTCTGCCCTCTTTCAGCTCTGAGCTTCCAGGTGCCGAGTGAACAGCGAACCGCCCCAATGAAAGCTGGAGGTCGTTGCTCTACAGGCCTTTACTCCAAGCAAACGGCACGAAACCACACATTAACAGGTCATACAGAAATACTGTTGTTGTATATTCAATAACGGTGCACACTGAGCTACACTTATTTCCAAATGCAGTAGTCTTAGATGGAAACTCGTTCCATGAAACTCTCTGCGCACTGTTCTTGAGCTCATCTGAAGGTCACATGAGCTTTGAGGTCTGCAGCGATTGACTCTCCAGAAAGTCGGTGACCTCTGAGTACAGGTGACATCCTATTACGATACCACGCTGGAATTCACTGAGCGAGCCATTCCTTCACCAACGTTTCTAGTCTTATGTAAACGGTAAATGGACTGCTTCATATACAGCGCTTTATACAGCTTGCCTCATCCACACTTTTAGGCTCTTTCTGTGGATTATATATGTTATCTACGTGTGTGTGAAAACCTCATATGAGGATGACAACTTCCAACCCAGAACAGGGACCACAGGGCCCCGACCTGGACCCAGGTCTGGTGTAGGAGCTCCAGGTCTCAGCCAATGGGCTCCGATCAGAACAGCCAGGAGGAGGAGTCACACGGATCCCAGAGCGCTCCACGTGCAGGAGCAGCTTTGGACCTTTCAGTCTTTCACATAATGATATAACTGTTCAATAAACAAGGTTGTTGTGTTATCAGCTCGCCTCCAATAATCTAACGTCCAAACACAGCAGGAGGTGAGCGCGAGCAGCAACCTCCAGGAAAACGAAGGCCATCTGTGACATCAGGGCGGCTGCATCCATCTTTAATGGGCTCTGTGGGTAAAAGTTGTGAGTCCAGGCGAAGCCTGCTTTGATGCTCGCTCTCTCTGCTCGTCATTCATCGGCGAGCCCGCATCACCTTCCTGCCTCGCCATCTCTCCTGCTCCGGGGAGCCACCCACACCAATCAGCAGACAGCGTATGATCCTCACACACTCACCTACGCCATATAGTGCAGCTGACTGCAGGCTGAAAGCACCATATTGAGTGTGTGTGTGAGTGTGTGTGTGTGTGTGTGTGTGTGTGTGCGTGTGTACACCAAGTCCAGAAGGCCCGTGAAATATGCACAGCAGTCCTATGCATAATACATGGGCACAGCAGGAAGAGAGAACTTGTGAGCCGAGTGGATCTCCACCTCTCCATCTCTCCACTCCACCTCTCTCCATCACTGCTGCTGCTGCTGCTGTGCATATGTTTTAAATAACAAGCGTCTCTCAGGGTCGTTTGTGGGTCAGAAATGATGATGGAGGGAATGCACGAGGGCTGCAGAGGTAGACGAGAGATGGATGGCAGCAGCGGAGGGAATGAGGTGAGACTGCGCGGTCACAAAGACACACGCATTTTTATGCTTGGCAGGAGAAGAAACAGGATATGAAGAGAAAGGAGGCGAATGATTCACTGTTTTCAGTCAGCTGAGACCGAAAGCAGCCAGCGGCTTCAGCAGAAACACCAACTGTCAGGAGGTCAGACAGGCTGCAGCCGCCGCGGGACGCCGAGCGCCGCTTTACTCGTTTACCTCCAGAAAGCGCCTGCAGGACAGCACGAGCTCTCAGAGCCTTCCAGCCGCCGCCGAGGAGCCTGGTGCAAGAATTACAAATGCAGAGTGACCTGTTTCAAGACCAGCGTTTAAATCCGTCTGCAAAAGCTGCCTGAGCTCTTCTGGTTACAATCAGAGCTGCAGATACGCTTTCAAACAACTCCATCAATTTAACTTAAAACACTGTTCAAATTATGCACAACAACAAGAGTAAAACCATCTCCAGCTCCTCAAATCATCCTCTCCAGTGTCACCTGACCCAGGAGACGCCACCTTCCTGCTCTCTGAGATTTCTATGATGTGCCTCTGCGCTGTGTGGTGTTCATGGACCCGTGTGTGCAGATACACACACGTGATCAGGCAGGTAAACACGAGTGGCCCACCTGAGTCTGTGATCACCGTGTGGGTGACTCTCTTTGGGTGGAGCCAAAGTGTAAAACTCTCTTCATGGACACGAGTAATCACTTAGCACGTCACCGTGGAAACCAAGACAACAAAGACTTCATCAGGATCTTTTCCTAAACTCAGCCGCACTGCTTGGTTTTAGTTATTAACGTGTTTAAAAATGCTAAAAATAAAAATGTGAAAGTCTGCCACGTGTGACTTCAAGCAAAATGATTTGCTGCTCCACCCACTCCTCCAACCTGATGGTGCCGACCTTTTTCACCGTTTCAAACAGGAAACGATTAACTTTGTGTACAATGAAAAGAATCAGCACAAATCAGAGCAACGAAATCCTGTCCAGAAACCAAAATCAGCAGATTAACTGTGACAATTTCTCAGGTTAGGGCAGAGTTGAAGACGACACCGCGCAGGTGGAGGAGAACGTCAGCTCCACCCACACGTGAACGTCCCGTTTCACGCCGAGCGATGCTCTGCTCACAAACTAAAGGGACTCACAATCAGCTGTTTGAGGCCGTTGAAGGACTGATCCACGGAGTTGGCTGTGAGGACCTGACGCTTCGCGGCCGCCGCCTCTCCCAGAAAACGAAGCATTAGGTCCTTGACGGCGTCGCCCTGTTTTTAAAAACACAGAAATTCAACATCATTCAAAAGCAACATGACAGAAACGTCCTCACGGTCACCTGAACACGAGCATGGGCGGGTTTACTGCTGAGGGATCAGAGTTCCTACCTGCAGGTTGTCAAACTTGAGTCCTGGCATGGTCAGTCTGCTGCTCTCCAAGTAGGCGGGGCCGTACTGCTGCGTTGCCATGGAGATTAGCATCTTCCTGGTCTCCTCGCACGGCAGCCAGGCATCGTGGCGCCTGTCTGCCTCGTTCAGGCTGAGCGCTGTCGCAAACGCGTCGTCGCTGCCTGAAAACAGCTGCTTGAAGGGCTGTGGTGGAACAGCTGGAGCTGAGGTGGGGGCGGAGCCTGGAGCCGAGGCTGTTTGAGGTGTGGGTGGCTGGAGCTTGGGGGATGGTTCAGCAGGGGCGAACGCTGAGCTCGGTGTGGGAGCGCCAGAGTCCAGGTTCCCTCCGGGGGTAGAGATAGAGGAGGAGGTGGAGGAGAGCTGGCGCTCGGGTGCGTGGGCGGAGCCTGGAGGGATCTCAGCATTGGGGTTGGACACGGAGATGAAGGAGGAGGGGGCGGTAAAGGAGTCGAAGAAGTCGGACGCCGGGTTGGTCTGTCCGTTATCTGTGAAGAACTTGCTGAGGCTCGGGCTGGGCTGGCACACAAGCGCCCCCGCCATCTTACTGGGCGTCACGGTGTCTTCGCCGCCGCCCATGCTGAAGCTGGGCGACTTGATGAGGGTGGGCTGGAAGCCGTCGGGCACTAAAGACTTGGGCTGGGTGCCCTGGCTGAATATGGTGCACACGGGGACAGGCTCCTCCTTTGGTTTGGTCGCTCTGGTGATCTCCGGCGCTGCTTCCTCGCTGCGACTGTCAGACAGACTCTTCACGTCACCCGGGGAAACGGCGCTGGTCGCCACCTCCTCTGGTTTTTCCTGCGAGCCTCCGTCCTCCTGCTCCTCCACCGAAACTTTAATCTCAGTCGTATTCTGTCCGATCTCGCTCTGCTCCTCTTGGTTTCCCTCCACCGCGTTCTCCACCTCCTCCTCGCCTCCATCCAGGAGGGAATCGATGGGCACCATGTCATCCTCCTCGCTGTTATTGGGCGAATCAGAAATCATGACGCTCTCCATCATCTGGTCGTTGAGCTTGTCCATGAGGCTCTCTGAGGGCGTGGCGCTGCTGTCCTCCTGTGGTGTGGCAAAGTCTCGACCTAGATCGATGCTGTCCTCCTGGGGCAGACCACCATCTGTGGGCGGAGTCTGACCTGTGGTCACCTCAGGAGGGGCCGGAGCTGAGACTTCCTGGTTTACATCCTCCACGGCGATGTCCAAGGAGACCGGCCGCTGGGCGTGAGCTTCCCCGCTGTCCATCTCACTGCTCTGCACACAGAAACACACAAACACATGAGCCAACAATTCCTCTCATTGTCGTGTGGCGTTCCTGTGAAGCAGGAACACTCATTTCCTGTCATTCTTTATCGTTTTCAAATTTTATTACAGGTCTCTGCGTCGCGGGACAGAAACATCAGGTGAAAGAGGACAAAAATGTCCAGTTATGATGTGTAATTTATGCCTGTAAACCAAAACTACAAGCTGGAAACAAGTAGAAAGATGTTTTTAGGGTTGGTGACATCGTCTCACTGTTGGTGTAACGTGAACTGTAAAACTAAACTTTTAGAAAGACTCCAAATTTTTGTGACAACTTTAAACTTTCAAAGATGTTTAAAGAATAAAGTGAGAGCTGGGACTGCAAAGCAGGCGTGCCAACAGCAGGAAAAAAAATTTCACCCTCACCGCTTCCACAGGAATTAAGAGGATGAGACGCAGGGAAACATTGCTAATCAAATGCATTTATTAACTGATCATCATCAGGGTGAGCACCTCTGTAAAACGAGAAGTTTGTAGGTCTGGAGCACTCAGATGCGTTCACGCAATGACACAATCGTTTCAGGAGTGGACGGCCCAGCAAATTCACCCCGAGGTCAGACCCTGCGATGCTCAGGGGACCAGAAAAAGCTGCATCTGAACAAAACACAGGACCTCTGGAACAAACGAGACCAAAGTGCTGCTCAAAGAGCTGTGCATGAACGAATGCTGCAAACCTCAACGACTGAAAGAAGAGCGGGCCAAAGCTCGCCCACAGTGATGACACAGACCGATCACCGCAGGTGTTTATTTAAAAGTAGTTACTGCGTCCTGATATTTTGACTGTAGGATCTGTAACCTCTGAGGGTGTCTGAGGCTACCTCGATTAAACCGTGGTTAAACGTGTGGTTGCAGTGACCTCTGGGCCAGCACAGCTTGGTTTCTGCCCGTCAGCTCTTTAAACAGCCTCCAGGAAGCCTCTGGTGTGGCTTATTTTGAATGTCAGATACCTGAAATCAGCATGAATCCCACTTCCTGTAGTCTCGTCGCTTCCTGTAACTGTAAACACAGCATGCTATCTCCGTCTCTGTCAGCACTGAGCTGCAGCTCCAGAGCTGCTCGGCCTTTTATTCACGATTACACAGGAGCCGGTACTCGGATTACCAAGTCGGTAAAACCGGTTATTGGGTCGTTTCTGTCTGTCATGCTAGTGCTACTTTAGCCAGCTAGCTCAGGTTAGCCAGCCGAGCCGCTAACCGTCAAATGCCGCTAACAGTGTTTTAAAACAGCGCAGAGCGTCTTCAGCTGCTCCGCTGCCGCTAACATCACCGCACAAAGAGCCGCAAACGCATAAATGAGCAGGAAGAGAAGCAGACTGTTTACTTACCGTACTGCAACCTGACAGACGCGCCTGTAACACGCATGCGCCACACAGTACGGCTACTAGTACGGTGCGTCAGAGAGGACACGTTTCATGTTTGCTATTCCGGATCTTCTTCTACGTTGTTTTTAAAGCGTAAGTGTCGTCACACGGCCGTCGTTGCGCACGCTAACCGTACGTTTCGGTTTTAAATCGCGGAAGTGAGGCGCTGTGTTGTGTTTGGAGCAGAAAGGAGCGCAGAGGCGCTTTCTGAGCGAAGCCTTTCATTAAAAGAATCAAACCGCGCAGAGGACGCAGCGCAGATGGAGGACGACGCTCCCGTCATTTACGGGCTCGAGTTTCAGGTGCTGCTGCTTCACTGCGGCTCCATTCATTCCCGTCGAGCTGTCTGACAGCTGCCTCTGCGCTGGAATCTTGTATGTAATCCTTACTCTGTACTTCGTTACTCCGCAGGCTCGAGCTCTGACGGCGCAGACAGCTGAGACCGACGCTGTTCGCTTCCTCGTGGGCACGCAATCACTCAAGTTTGACAACCAGGTGAGAAGCACCTGTGGACAGGTGACGGAGAGCTCGGGATTAGGCGAAATAGTGTAAATACTAAAAACAGGGACCCGGGGGAGGCGTGGAAACATCACAACAAAAACACTCCAGTAATTTTTAATATTCGTACAGTCCCCAAATATATGGTAGCGGTGTGCTGCCTCCGAGCCACAGAGCCTCCATCATCATAGTGCGCCTTTGGAGCTGGGGTAATAAAACACAGCAGGAATTTTTCAGCACACCTTTCCTTCCACACCTGTGATTCCTGGTTTTCCAATGAAATAAACAAATGTGTTGCATTCTTCCTCTGTGGTCACTGCACCCCTCTTTCTCCCATCTTTCCTTTATGGACTTGTCTGTGAAGGTTCTCAGTCATCCAGGTCATCGTAGTCAAAGGAGCTTGCAAAGAAAAGCGTCTGGACTTCTTTAAGTTTACTTGAAGACGTTTCACCTCTAATCCGAGAAGCTTCTTCAGTTCTAAGGTCAAATGGTGGAGAGTCCCAGATATAAACCTAGTGGGAGTATCCCCCCACAGAGGGACAAAAGGACCCCCTGATGGTCCTCTAATCGCCTGAGCCAAGGTGTGAAACTGGGTGTGGGTCCCAATCAGCCAGAGTTTCGGGTGTGTTCATTGTGAAACCTGGCCCCACCTTATCATGCGAATTCCTGAGGTCAGATGGCCCAGGATGTGAGTGGGCGTTAAGGCGTCTGGGAAGGGATCTCAAAACTGGATTATAGATGGCAGAGAGTTGGTGTCGTAAACCCCCGCCTCTGTTCAAAGATGGTCGCTCACAGTGGACATAGATGCTTCTTTCACTCCTCTTTCAAACCATCTGTCCTCTCTGTCCAAAATGTGAACATTGGCATCCTCGAAAGAGTGTCCTTTATCCTTAAGATGCAGATGGACTGCTGAGTCTTGTCCTGTGGAGGTGGCTCTTCTGTGTTGTGCCATGCGCTTGTGAAGTGGCTGTTTGGTCTCTCCAATGTAGAGGTCTGGACATTCCTCGCTGCACTGTACAGCATACACCACATTGTTAAGTCTGTGTTTTGGCGTTTTGTCTTTCGGGTGAACCAGTTTTTGTCTGAGCGTGTTGCTGGGTCTTTATGGACTTCATTGAACGCTTGTTGAAGTAATGAAGACTTTTGAATACTTGTGAGATTACACCTTTTTGGTTTCTGACTTATAAGCATTTATAAAGATAAACGGCCTCGCTGTAGTGGTTCTTTGAGTTTTAATGTTTTGAGTATAGAAGTTTCTTAACTGAACAGCAGCCAGACTCCTGCCAGACAAAGACACAAACTGATGGAAAAAAAAACTTGGAGAAATTAATTTTATTCATCACTGAATCACAGCTAAGATTTTAATTTCCTCCCACTTTGCAACTTTAACGGGTTTCCTGCTTACAATGGGCCTTTAAAGCTGATTGCACACATAACCATGTAAATAAGGAGTGTGTTTATTTTAGTAAAAACAAAGAAATACACCTTTTAGACCCTGAGTCATCTCAAGTCCAGACCCCAGCCACCTCCTCCCGCCCATCCGGGGCAGCACCGAGGTGTCTGGGTCCGCCTCAGGGCTCCTCACAGTGGGATGTTTATGAAAAACGGCCCGCCCAGGAGACGTCCTGGTCTCAGTGTGGAGGAGCAGCGGCTCTGCTCTGAGCTCCTGAACTCCTCACCTGATCTCTAAGGGAGAGGCAGCCGCCCTTCAGAGGAAGCTCCTTTTGCCTGCTTGTGTTCACAGTCTTGTTCCTTTGGTTCCTGCTCTGCTTCTGTCTCCTCCGTGAAGCCCCACCTTACCGTGCAGAGGGGGGTGTGTGTCCCAGTGTTGTCAGGGTGCCTTTGTCCTCTGTTAGGGTCTCACAGGACACCTGGAAACAATGCTTCTGAACATTCATTCAAATGAAGTTTAATGAGGTTTAATGCAGGGGTGTCTAACGCCAGTCCTCAAGAGCTGCTGTCCTGCCATCAAGGATGCATGTGAAAGCTGCAGGACTGGAGGTGGATCCCTGGTTTGATGTGTTTGAAAGCACTCAGCAGGTTCAAAGGAAAGGACGCAGGAAATCAAAGTTCAGTGTCTCTACAGACCTCCAAACCAGGGGTCAGAGGCCTGATATGTAAAGTAATCAGGACTTTCTGTGTGTTAGCATCCTCAGAGACGCTGTGTTACAGGCAGCTGAAGGCTTTTATTCACATGGTTTATGAGTTTGTAACCATGTTATAGACTCTATATTCAGCTTTAAAGATATTGATGATTAATTATGTGTTCAATGGTTATATTTAGAATTAATATCAGCTCCTCTCCACATGGACGTGTGTGTGTGTGTGTGTGTGTGTGTGTGTGTGTGTGTGTGTGTGTGTGTGTGTGTGTGTGTGTGTGTGTGTGTGAGAGCATGCATGCACATCTTGCAGAGGTCATTGCGGAGACAGATGACAGAAACAGTTGGCTCTAAACGGGGGAGAAATAATTAGCTGTGTGAGAGCGAGGGAGAGATTTGTGCCTTGAATAAGCGAGCCTGTTTCCTGGCAGACGTCAGTGTGAAAACAGTCTGGCACCGAGCGCAGACGCGCTGCAGTCCAAGTCTTGTTTAGCGAGGCTAACGCGCAGCTCGTCGGGAACGGTGACAACACGTCCCGGTCGATCTGCGGGATTTCTTATTGCGTGCCCGAGCGCCGTCCTCCTAAACCTGCTGCAGATTTCAGTCGTGCCGCTCGTTTGTTCAGCGGGCTGTTTGCTTTAAAGGCCGACGGTGAGACGTGTCAGTCCCGATGACATCACAGGACGGTCAGCTGAAGCCAGTTTTACCTTCATACCGTGAACATGTTCCAGGACCTCCGGCTACACACGGGGGTGGCTCCAGATTTGTAATTATTTTTCCGGCATCATAACTTCACACATGCAGCAGATCTCCGCGTGACATGAAACAAAACTGCGACCAGATCAGTTTTCACAGTCAGACTAAATCATCACTAAAATCTCGCATGGCTTCATGAAAGATCAGCTGATTCCGTGTCGCGCTGCAGGGCTGCTGGCCTTGTTCTAAAGTCTTTGTTTCCTGGGTTTCTGGGGGGGGGGGGGTCATTGAATCAGGAGCGCGGTGGTCGTCAGCACCGGTTCGCTCGCGCCGAGCCCCTCTCAGATCCCTCAGAGACCAGTCGCTGCGGTGACAGATCGGAGGGCGCGCCGGCGTGACATTTAAGGCCGCTAACGAGATAAAGCGCCCGAGCTTGGCACCTCTCGCCCGCTCGCTGCTCCTCCTGCTTACTGTCATCAGTGCGGCTAAAGAGCTTTGCTGCAGGAGCCCGTGACGCGGGGTCCACGAGCCAGGCTCGTGCATCCCTCACCCCCCTGTATTTTACCAGCTCCTCCTCCTCTTCCATTGGCACATAATTAAAAGCGCTGGGCCGGCTGCCCGAGCGGCTGAAGGCTGTGAGTCACTCTCCAGGCTTGGAAGAACGAGGGATAAATCACCTGGGGGAGGAGGGCCGGGACTTCTGTCTCCTCTCTCACCTAGGTTCATTGGGGGGGGGGGGGAGAAGAGGAGGTAGACCCTATTACCGGGCCCTCCAATTACCCTGTCCCGCCGGCCTGAATTTATTTGTACTGCTCCCCCACCGCCATAAAATTATAACTTTGCCTAATAATTTTTTGCTCGTCGCAGTCCAACTCAAGGTTAATAGCCGCCGAGCTGACTTTGAGGAGGCTGAAGGATGCCGCCACTCCTCCTCCACCTCCTCACACCTCCTGCTTTCATCCTCTTGTTCAGCCTGTAAAAGTAGTGCAGGCGAGGGGAGTGGAAGTGCCGGGAAGGAGTTATTGTCCAGCGCAACCCCATTAACGATCCCCCGAGGTGCCGTAAGTGTCTTTCTTATGGGAGAAACCTCCATTAATTGTCTGATCAAACCTTGAGACCCTCACTTTTTTACTGCGGCGCGGGCCCTGAACCGCATTCAATCGAGGACCCTCTCAGAATAGATTTCCATCTAATGAAAGGAGCGCAGCGAGGAGGAGTTTCCATTAACTTCTCCTGGATAAAACTTTGGCTTGTTTGTTGAACTCGTGCGCTGTAAAACACTCAGCGGCGTTTTCAAGTGCGCTCCACGATTACTCCAGCTCCAGCGAAGGCACTGCGACTCGTGCCGGAGAGCCTCGCTGGGACGCCGAGCCGGCTTCACGCTGGTACAAAAGCTGGTGAAAGGAGGCGGACATTTGAAGGACGTTAAACGCAAACTCTTTATGCAAGAATTCACTTCTCATTTCACGGTGAAAAGTGCAGGGTCAGCGGCACGTTACCCCCAGAATCAGCTGTTTTCATATATTAACTTTAGCCGCGGCACATTTTACCTTCAAACTATCAGTTGTTACAGAATTACACACGTGGGTCCAAATTTGGTGCTTTTTGATAGTTTTTCCAGCATTTTTGGTCCATTGTAGCTTCATAAGTACAGGAGACGTCCACGTTACGCCTTCGCGGCTGGAAACAAAGTCTGTTAAAGTTGGAGCCAAATCAGTTTAACATCCACTCTCAGAGATAAAAATCTCCTGTCGCTGATTCGCTCTGGGTGAGAATCATTTTCCTTAAATTCTTTCTGCTGATAAATGGAAAATGAAACAATATTTTCTTATTTGTTAAGACGATTTTAAAGTCTTCATTTCATGTCTGATAAAGTTTAAGTAAAGAGAGGCGGATCAGGAAATGGGCCAAAGTCTGTGAGATGAAACTTTTGTAAGCAGAGCTCGGAGAAACTTTGTGAAGTTTCCTGAGGAAGATGGGAGAGTTTACAGTTCAGGTGCTGAAGATGGCGTCACAGGCCTCCTGAAACGTCCACGGTGTCCACGGCTCATCAGTGGGTCGACACTAGAAGCCCGGGTGGCGTCTGGTTAAAGAAGAGAAGGATGACACGTGTCATCTCATGTAGCAGAGCTGTGTAAATACGAGCCAACGCCGCTGAGCCCTCATCGGTTGGCTTTCCTTCCCCGACGTCTCCAGCGTGAATCCAACAGCTCCTCTCACAGTGTCTTAATCGCTGCTTTGAAGGCCAAATCGAGATGAAGATCTTCAGCCGTGTGAAGTTTACGGGGTAAAAAAAAGAAAAAACTGAACCAAAGCGACATCTGCCTTGAAATTACTTTTACTGTCACATTAAAATAAAAGAGGAACTTTCTTCTTCTTCATTCAGAGGAATCAGAGGCGCTTTGAACTGCAGTCGGTGTGAGTGGAGGGAGGTGCACCGGGTGTTTTTCAGCCTCATCCTCAGCACATCTCTGCTTTTCTTTCAGATCCACATCATTGACTTTGATGATGAGAATAACATCATTAATAAGAACGTCCTTCTGCACCAAGCTGGGGAGATATGGCACATCGGCGCCAGTCCTGCAGATAAGGCTGTGCTTACCACCTGCTATAACAAAAGTGAGTCCCACTGTTTCCTTCTGTCTGTGGCTCCATTCGCTGCCTCTTTATGTTCCTCTTTTTTCTGTGTGCATATATTACATCCTCCTCTTTTTATTTCCACTTCTTATGTCTAATGACCCTGTGCAGCCGCTCTGTCCTCACAGGCCTAACGTCAGCAGCTGCGTTATAAATCAGACTGGTAGAATCGATACTAATCTGTGAACACAACGAGCCACGTGAGTCTCGCTGTGGCAGGATGAAGGTCACACAAACGTCTTGTGTGCAGATTGTATGAATTCTTTTTGTTGATCTTTATTTACAGAGAGTCTGCTCCCACGGGCCTGCCGGTAACCGGTAAAATGAAAGGAGCCGAGCGGGCCTCGGCTCTCGTGACAGGAAATGCTGTTTTATTTAAATGAGTGCGAGTTTCCACTATGACGCACATCTGTAAGAGTCTGGGAGACCGACTGCTGCAGATTCCAGTTTCTACTCGATGTAGCTGCTCAGCAGGTCGCAATTTCTGCTCGCATTCTCCAGGAACGGCGACGCAGAAACCCCAGATCACCCAATCACAATCTGTCAGCACAGGACGCACCATCTAATCTTCATCAATAATCAATAATAAAGATGAATAATGTTTGAGTATTTTATCCATCAACTATATACTGAATGACTTCACTTGCATTTAGTAGAAGCTTATATGAGGAAAACGGCTGATAAACGAAGCATCTTTGGCGTGAATCAGAAAAATCTGTGCTCAGAAAGACAAAAACCTGAAGTAGAAGATGAAGACCGATGTCTCCACAAACCCGACAACAAACAGAAGGAAAGATGTAGCAGACGCCTCAGGCAGCACGACACAGCGGGTAAAACCTACGGACCCAGCTTTAAACTGAAAACTGGACGGACCAAGATCCCCTTCAATAAAAGGTTGCACGGGCGTTACCCACCAGCAGCGAACCGTCAGTGAGAGCTGCCGTCGCTCTAAAAGGCTTTTTTACACAGTGAGCGAAAATACACGAAATTCAGAATTTTTCAGATTCAAATTCGTCGTGAGGTGTACGCACACCAAAAGCGAGAATGCGCCGTGAATAAACCGGAGTGGACGAGAATCAGTGACGAGCTGATCCTGATGTTTTTGAATGACAAAAAAGAAGAAATGCAGATTCTGGTTCGTCTTATCAGGACCGGGCACAGCAGGGAGTCGTGCATGCTTCAGGATGTCCGCGGGGCAGTCGGGAATCCCTCCAGAGAGCCGGCTGACCTGTAGCCGTGTGTCTGAGGTCAAACAGGTTGCATGTTTCAGTCCCAGTGAGCGTGTTTGAGCTGTGAGCGCACTTGTTGCCAAATGCAGTGCTCTAATTGGTCAGAGTTGAGTAGTAAATTCATGCCGAGACACCACATCGTCGCTGTGAGTCCCAAAAATATTTTTAACACATGAGTTGTGAGCTTTATATTAAGCACTATAATAAATATCACGTGACCCACAGCTAAGAGTGCATGAATCCAGCAGATGTTTTTGTAACACAGCTGTCGCCCCCTGGTGGCCGTTAACTTCCGGACACTACGTCGATCTTTTAGGATGGTTTTTGTTTGTTGCGTGAACCCAGACGTTGCGGTCGCTCGCTCGTTGGTGCCCGATGCCCTCTGGTCTCGGTCGCACTTCAAAACGAACGTTTGCGTCTCCCCGAGACGTTCGCCTGGATAAATAAAAGCTTGTAATAAAACTAGACTGGTGGAGTTTGAGCTCCTCTGGAGGATAGAAGGCGGAGAGGAGACAGCCGTGTCAGGTGGGACTCGGGGCGGATCGCTCTGGGACTGGGTGTAGTCTCCACGCTCCCCCCTCCATCTCCGTCTGTCTGTCAGCTGAGTTCTGCACGCTCGAGTTCACAGGATGACAGCCACGGTGGACGGCCCACCACGCGCCGCTGCCCACACCGACACCGGTGCAACCCAAATATATAGAAACACAACAGGCAGCACACTGCAGCGCATTAATGCAGGGCTTGCACAGAGCCCCGGCGTTTGCTCGGCCACTTAGTCCGAGCGCAGGCTCGTCTAAAACCACTCAGGAAATCTGTGGACTCGTGTCGCCATGCTTTTAATTTGACAAATAGGCCCGACGCCTGCCCACGCGCTGCCAATACTACACCAAAAAGAAATGAGTCTTTCTCTCCCCGTGCTCTCCACCCGCAAACTTTTAGTCCAATTACTGTATGACTGTACTCTACTCTACATTTACTCCTCTGGTTCCAATTAGCAGCTCCAGCCCTGGCGTGGATGTGCCAAAATAACTCGTTTATTATGTGGATTAGGAAGAGAGTGTAGTCACATTAGTGCCTGTACATCTCACGCACACACTAACAAAGCTTATCCTTATGCTGCAGTCACTGTTTTAACCTGCTTAAGAAGCCACCGGGGATCGTTAAAGGTTTCATTTATTAAGCAGTGATTCAGCTTGAAACTGGATGACAATGAGGAAAAATAGAAATTCAAAAAACAAACATTAGCAGTGCTTAGAGGTGGACTGCTTTATCCACCTGGAATGTACTCTATGCACTATGTTTTTCTTGCAACACTTTTTATTTCCAGAGTTTAATCAAAGTTGAAAGTTTGGCAAAATGTCTTAAACTATCCTGATTTAGATATCGGGGACTCGGACCACTGTCCCCACAGTATCAGTAAAACAAGAGCACCCTCCTCCCTAACACTGTGTGTGTGTGTGTGTGTGTGTGTGTGTGTGCAGCCAGCGACAGCAGGGTGGTGTCCTGCGCGGCCGTGTGGCGGATGCCCTCTGACTGGGAGACAGGAAACCACGAGTCACCTGACGAATCCGCCCACAACCCCCAAACCCTGGAGCTGCTCTGTCACCTAGACGACAGCACCCACGGCAACGCTGCCTGGTAGGTGTTGCCGGGGAACCGCTCAGAGTCGTGGCACAAATGATGCAAGAGCTCCTTTGATCCACAGTAATGTGTTCGACTGCTTATTAGAAGACGGGGTGTTAATAATAGACTCCAGGAAGACCTGCAGCTCACAGAGAGTCAAATAAACAACAAAAAACAGATTTCAAAACTCCTTTAAAGCTTTTCTCTCAATACAAAATATCTTCAGCAAACTTTACTATCAAACGAGACACTTGTGAGCATAACTCTGCACGGAGCACAACGCAGGCTTTCTAATGAAGGAGGAGGTTGACTTTGAAACAGAGCGGCTGCAGCCGCTGTCAGGCCTACCTGTCCACATATTTAAAAGCAGCCTGATAACTTTTAAACAGTCCAGGCTAGGGATGGGTATCGTTTAGGTTTTATCCGATACCGGTGCCAAACCGGTACTTTTGAAACGGTGCCGGTGCTTAAACGGTGCTCAAACCGGTGCTTAAAGAATGGAGAACACAAAATTGGTCCAAAAACCTCTCATGTTCAGCTGTTTTTTTGTAAAAAGATAACAATGTTAGCGTTTTCTGGGGCATATATGGTATCACTCTTGGCTGGAAGCAGTGCTTAAACAATGGAAAAAACACAAACTTTGTCCAAAAACCTCTCATGTTTAACTGTTTTCCACTTTTTCTTTGGTCATTTTAGCCTTTTTGGCCAGGGTGAAGACAGTATCTGCCATCAAACAAGAAGACAGCCGCATGTAGCTATGATGATGTTTGCTAGTTCACCTTACATGCATTAATGTAATAACGTGGTTAGCCTACTCAACGTAAATTACACACAAACAACATTAAGCTACTCACGCAGAGAAGAACGGCTGCTGCTGCCATCATCATCATCATCATTTCTGCTACACTGGCAGGGCTAGGGGCCAGGACTCTCCTCTTCGGGTTTTGGGGGATGTTGCTAACTCCGGGTCCGATAACAGGCACCACACCCGCAGTAGATGTGCACGGTGTGAGGTCTCACAGCAAGCTATCAAATACGGCGCATTTCTCGGCTTTTAAAAAAAACGCTATGCGTCGCCAGGTGTTTCATCGGATTTGAGGTGTTACCTCCTTTGACAGTATCACAGTATCAGCTTAAAGCACTTGTTGCAGGCTGCTGAGTTTGCATATTTTGCTGTGAAGTACAGCCAGACTTTTGACCGCTTCGCCTTGGGCATTTTAGCTCTGCTCTAAAAGAACGTACGTACCTGGACCCGCCTACTATCCTCGGAAACGTAAAATGATTGGCTAGAATTCAAAGTGTATCACAGCTCAGGAAATAAAGCACCTAAATAAAGCACCGAAATGTGCGCTGCTTTTCGGTCTGGTTACTACCGTTTATGTCAGAACCGGTGCCATGATGGCACCGGATACCGGTACCCATCCCTAGTCCAGGCTAAGATCAACCAGGCCCCTAACCCAGCAGGAATGTGAGTGTAGAGCTGCGGGTTCGAGTCTCTCCAGGTGTTTGCACTGTCATAAATAATGTGATCATTTATGTGTCTTCATTTGATGCTCCCAAAGCTTTATTAGATATCACATATTTGAGAGCAAGGCAGGAAGTCGTCATAATTACACTGTAACAAAGAGTCAGCCTTGGATTTTGTAGCTTTTGCCTTTCTGCAGATACGTGACATGAAGTTGAGGCTCAATAAAGCTAACACTGGTATGTTAGCACCAAGGTGCAACCTCTGCAGCTGAACAGAGAAGCTCCAAAAGCTGCAGTTCCTCTAACGTCCAGCAGAGGCAGCAGTAAGTCAGTCCTCATAAATAAACACGTTTACAGGATGATGCACAAACTGTTTGGGCTCTGAGGATGATTTAAACAGCTGCTGATGAGATGAGGCTTTATGGGGTTTGTGGATGTTTGCTGGTTTTGTTGGGTTTCATGGATCGGAACACGTTTAAGCATGCTGTAGACCAGCGGGCTCCAACCCCCGGCCCGGTACCGGCCCGCGGGTCATTTGGTACCGGGCCGCAAGAGTTGAGGAGGACGCTGCTAATAAAGTTACACAATTACACAGTGAATTTGAATTATTATTATATTTACAAAATACCACAGTTTTTGTCTTGGTCATATCATTTTATTTTGTAGTATTTATCCGCGACACCTTAAAGGCCGGGCCGTGAAAATATTGTGTGACATTGAACCGGTTCGTGCCGCAAAAAAGGTTGGAGACCGCTGCTGTACAATGTGTGCATGCGAGCTGTTTTGCACTCTGGCATTGACCCCGTGTTGAGCCTGCAGCCTGTGCTGTCAATCTGTACCACCAGAGGGTGCTGTCACAAATAGCTGGTCTGTGGGCCGCTCTCATTCAGGCTTGTGCTGTAGTTGTTCCTGTAAAGCTCCTCGTGCTTCGATCGTAGATGTTTTTCGCCCCTTCTCATCATCAGTTCATGTATCGAACCAATCAGCATTCAGCAAACCATCACTGGGAGTGCATGCTACCAGGAAACCCGTCATGCCTCTCATGTGGGCTGCATGCGTCCACGAGGTGGACGTTTGCTCTGCCCTTGCCAGATAAAGACACGAACGACCTGCAGGCGGCTTCAGGCGCGGTGCGTCCGTTTGATGCTAACATTACAAATCCAGCATCTACGGCACTAAAGACATGAGGTGGAGCAGACACTGATCCCGCCCACACGCTCCTGTATACGGGCGCCTTCGTTTCCGTTCTGGCTCCGACTCAGGTGGAAGAGTGGGCCGTGCACCGTCCCGAGGGTTAGAGGATCGATCCCACGCTCCTCCCGCCTGTTAGAAAGTCCTTAATTACAGATTAAAATGCTGTGTGTGTGTGTGTGTGTGTGTGTAGCAGAAAGAATTTCGAATGGCCGCCTGAGCGGCGCCATGTGAGTCCCGGTCCATTTCATTTCACTCAGGTTGTAGTCACGGCCCGATCCTTTTGTCTTACTGTTAGAGCTCCTCGCCATAACTCAGAGCCCCACGAGAGCCAAAATCAATGCCCCCCCCCACCCCCCCGCCTTTACTCCACTCTTCATTGTCCGCCTCGTGATTGCGATCATTTTTAGAGGCACCAATCAGTTAGTGTGATGCATACTGCAGGTGTCTGCGAGGGAGAGATAAAGATGGAGGAGGTGAAGAAAACAGAAAGATGGAGGGTAGCTCAAGAAAGGAGACGAGACCGAGGAGATTGAATTTGTGCAGTTCTGTGTGTGTGTGTGTGAGTCTGTGTGTGTGTGTGTCAGAGGGCAGGTCAAGCAAGGCTGCTGGGTAGAGATTGATGTCTCTGAGCTCCACCATCTTAACACACCGAGAGCTGTAACCCTCACAAGGGCACCAAACTCTGTGTGTGTGTGTGTGTGTTGTGGAGTCTGGATTCAATGCTGTGAAGCCTGTAGCCTATGCTGTGCACTATTGGCTTCTCTAGATGGATGGCTTTGGTCTGTTGCCCACCTCCTCCATCTCTCTGCTACACACACACACACACACACACACACACCTACCTTATCTAGTGTGGACTGTCATTCTGCACTGGTCAAGAGGGGACCAGTATTTCCAGTATTTTTAAGAAACAAAATGTAAAAAGGAAAATTAATTTTAGATTTAAAAAAATACAAAATAACTGCAAATACAAAAACCCAAAACAAATGCAACCCCGGCCCATGTTTACCCATCAGTCTTCCACAGATTGTGTTACAGCGCCACCTGCCTGTAGTCCTCATGTGATGTGAAGCTGTCACAAAGCTCGGTGGAAAGCTCTCCTTCCTTGCAGGCTCCATGTAGCTGCTAGCCTGCAAGGACAGAAGGAAGGTTGCTGCTAGTACTGCTGTTGTTAGCCACAGTGTGCCATGCAATGTGACATCTTGTATGTGCGTGGTGTTGTTCATTGCATCAGCGATGTGTAACAGCAGAACCTGCAGGAGGGCTCATTTTGACCCCGTCCTGCTAACAGCAGCAGGAATTGCAAAGACGTCATTTCTTCAACAAGTCGTTTTTTGTCATTTTAAGGACATTTTGACAAAACGAGTATGTGGGATTAATTTTGGCTCTTTATTAGTTTTGTAAATGATGTGGATCATTTTGTCACAGACGACAAAGGTCAGATCACATTAGCTGAAACCATCTGATGGACGGCCCGCCCACTGCTCCTCCATCGCTCACGCACTCCCCACTCTGCCACGGTGAGCCTCTGCTTGTGTTGGTGCATAGACTGTAGTCAACAGCAGTTACGAATTGGCTATATATAAATTATATACATCAGTAAATAATATATATCTTTATGACCATTTAAAATATTGCTATAGAAAATTACACGTTGCTGTAATTTCTGCTGCCCTCTGGACAAATAAACAGTGTCTGACAGTGATTTAGATAAAAACTGATTGCAGCTTGTGGCAGGATTGTTCTCTGTGGATCATCCGTGAGATATGTTTGATAAGTCATTTACAGCAGTTTAAATACAGGAAGTCACTGTTAGCCACGCCCTGTACAGCCCCACACTAATTATTAATCTTTTCTCTAACTGTATATTTAGTCATCAATCACAGCTGTGCCTCATTTACTAAAATGATTTTTTTAAAAATCATTTAATCTCATTTAAAGCAGGACCAACACAGGACCTCACTGTCGGTCCTGTGTCTGTGGATTTGTAATGACACAGCAGTCCACGGTTAGATAGCAGCGCAAGTACACACACACACACACACACACACACACACACACACACACACACACACAGTGATAATGCTGGCAGCTTGCACCACCCATGCATGTTTGTGTGTGTAAGAAGACAAAGAGTAAAGAGATCTGAGTTCTTATGAGGCTTTTGGCTGTTTTGTGTGTCTGTTCACCTGCTTGTGTGTCCACCGTAGCGTGTCCGCATCCTTCATGTGTGCGTTTTCCGGTTGCCGGCGAGTCCCTCCACTCTCAGCAACAATAACACTTTTTTCTTCCCCAAATCCCCTCATTGTTTGGGTGGGCAAACATTCGAGCCTCTGCCCGTCGTGAAGCGTGCTCTGAATGGAAATATCGGCAAAGCACACCCAAAAAAATAAAAATAACGGGACTAAACAAACCTTGGGAAAAATCATGTTGTGTTTTTTTCCCCCCTCTTCCTGCACTTGGTTTCGATTGGGAGCCTTGCCAGATGAGTGCATCGATTCCCGTGGAGCCATTTGAGCCAATCACGGCCCTAGGAGGGAGCGGTAAAGCGCAAAAGGCAGCGAGGTTGATTTTCTAAAGTGGGGTGTGACAGGAGGGGGTAGGAGGTGTTTATGGGGTGATTGTGTGTGTTTGTGTGCACACACACGAATGCAGCCATGTGTGTTATTGTTGTGTGGTCGTTTGTAAGGCCCGATGGGCTCTGCTCTCTGTCTGCATCCCAGCCCCGTCATGCAAAGAGTCTTTGTGAGCCTTATTTTCACTGTGAGCGTCGCCTCGTCTCAATCAATTGGACCCCTGACGTGGGCTGTCATGTGGACTATCAGCCGTGCGTGTGTGTGTGTGTGTGCGTGTGTGCATGTGTGTGTGTCTGTGTGTGTCTTGTAGCTCTGCTGCTTTTTTCCCGTCTGTGACGGCAGCTGCTGCACAAAGAAATAATCTGTCTGCGGCTGAGCTCGCAGTTACCTTAAATGGTAATTCCAGTTTATTGTGACCCCACCTCCACCTGTATCATTACAGGTGGAGGTGGGGTTTGGCTGTTTTCCACAGGGTGGTTTATGGGACTCCTGCAGGGTCAGCACTGCAAAGCAGACTGAAACCTCTGGGGCTGAAAACTGAAGCTTTCTAGCATCCAGGACACAAAGACACACAGGAAACAGTCCACAGGTGGAAGATGTTAAAATCAAGTGGTGTCCTGACCCAGAGGGTCTAAACATAAGGCCCAGGGACCATCAAAGGGTCCAATCCAGCCGATTGAAAGACGAAAAGGACGTAAATTTGAGGCTGTTTTCACCAGTTTTACAGCCTGAACAGAAAAAAATCACCTGTTGCTGACATACAGCCAGATAAATGTTAAATAACAGAACAGTTTAGGTTTTTCATTGTGGAGGTTTCTATTTATTTTATTTTTTTTCATTCGGGATTCTACTGCGAAGGAAAAGCAGGACTGAAAACGTCTTCTTTTAAGTTCCAGGGTAACGTGTGTCTGTAAGTCTGAGCTGTGCTGACGGCTTTCTGACTGCTTTACACTAAACAAAGGAAACAGGTTTGAGCCTGCGTCATGGTGGTTTGGGTTAAAATCCAGGTGTCATTAAAACGTTCCCGGAACATGTAAATATCCAGATTCTTGACTCTTTTCAGTTTGGGTGGAGGTTGTAGCTTAGATCGTCCCACTGGTGATGTCAGGAAGTGAAGTGGTGGAGATGCAGATCTGGGGAGTTTGTACGTAGCAACACTGCATTTGTCCGTCCGTCCTGCAGCTCCAGATGCTCTGTTTGTCCCTGTGTTCATGCCCAAGGAGGACCAGGGAGTGTTTGTGTTGGCTTCTCTGTAACGGGGGATTAAACTCATATGGATGCAAAGCACAGCAGAGTGGGCGAGCAGAGAGAGAGTGCATGGCTCGACGTGGATATATGGGGCTGTAAAAGCTCCACGGCTCTCCCAGCATACATTCCAGTACATGGTGTGCCAGCTTGTTGCAGAGCTCAAGGTCAAACACACATACTTGGAGTGTTTCATAAGAGAGAGAGATGGAGGGAGGCGAACTGTCTGCCTCTCAGTATTGCATGAATTAATTGATCCTACAGGGAACGATGGGCTGTGAATCCCAAAGCGGAGTGTGTTTTAATTGGTCCTGTGGTGCGCTGAAGTGTGTGTTTAGGAAGGAAGGAGCGGTGGTATCGAACATGCTGCAGTCGCTATCGACAAGGTCTACGTGGAGCCCTCAGTGTGTGTGTTTGTACTTGTTTTGCTACATTAAGGGGACAAAGTGTTCACAGGGCTTTTGTGGGGACTTGCCTTCCTTTTGGGGACACAAAGCATCAATCGATTGATCAGATGTTACTTTTGATTGTTAGTTTGGCTTCTAACAATTACAGTTGGGTTCACGAGTTTTTGGATTATGCTAGCTTGAGTTGGGCTTTGCTTAAGTCTACCCTTGAGTTAATCTTATCCGGTCGTTAAGTGATGACGTGACGAATCCTACTTCCGGGCCTAAAGTAGTCTGCGTTTAATATGGCTTTTGTGTTGTTAACATGTTTAATGTTTTGTATTTTCTTCTATTTAATCTCAAAAAGCTCCTAAAACAGTCAGTGATCACTGTTGACCTCCCTCAGCTTTTATTACCACTAATCATTTATTTAAGCTCAGTTTTTAAATCCTTAGCATGTAACTACAGCCCAGCCCATGCAGCAGTATATGAATGACTAACCTCGTATTGTGGATGGATTATCTCAGTTGTTCTCCTGGCTGAAGTTTGGTCCTTTTACAGCATCCTGCCATGCGATTACATTTGTTCCTGACCACCGAGAACACTCACGTTAACTTTTATCGAGTGGAAAAAAAAGTTAGCTTGTTTATATTATGCTAACATAGCTGTGTCGCTAGCGGTCACGTAGCACATCATTATAGACCAGCTAGCCAAACTTCAGTAACCCTACAAACGTCACTGCTGTTTAGTTTTCTGTCTTCATTTATGTTGGAAGTGATAACAGAGCTGTACGTTTGAATTTGTTTCCAAAACCCCGCAGTCAGGACATGCTATATTGTATTTAGATAGAAGCTAGCGAGCTAACTTCCTGCTAACTTCTAACTCTGTTAAATGTCATAAATTCCGTTTTCATGGATGCCTGGATGTTAAACTCAATTGTTACACCTGGTAGAGCAGAACGCTGATCATTTTATTAAAGATGAAAGACTTTAGACAGTTTTTCAACTCTCAGTAATGCCATAGTGATCGTTTGATATATGGACCTGCAGCGGAGTTTAGGCCCAGACACGGCTAGTGATGTCAGACTTAACAACCGGATAGTGAATTCAGTTTTACGTTTTGGGTTTTTTTTAGATTGAGATTAAACGTACTAAAGAACTTGGTTGGGACACGGTGGATTATTCATGTGGAAAGATTACTGGGTGTGATACGTGCTGCTGGTATTTACTACCTCAGTGCATATTCTCTGTTTTTAAACAGTGGACGGACAGTGAAGTGTTATCAGTGAAGATTAAGAATAATCAAGGATGAGCATCATGTGATGAGCTGTTGCACCGTGGATGGATGCAGATATATTCGTGCTCTGCTGTCCCGCAAGATGCAGTATTTCCAGATTATGGCCCATCTTTGTTTTCACTTGTAGTTTGTTGCGATCTGGTCGGCCTACCGTTTAGCGATGCAGTTTGTTTATGGCTACATTTAGTTGTCCGGCCTTTCAAGGTGGCCTGCTGCACAGGTTCTTCACCGAGTGTGAGAAATGCATTAAGGGAGATTTAGAAAACCATCTTCCCTTTCAGGCTGCAGGGTCTGACTGTGAGTCAGTGTGAAGTGCTCCTAAATAACAAAACGAAGGCTGCGTGCTGTGAGAGCGTCCATGACTCGCTGCTCCTCAGGAGGGCAGTAAAGGCCGCCCTCAGCAGCTGTGATTTCACAGCCCTTATAAACTCCCCTCCCTCCCTCCGTCGCTGCTCCACCTTTTCTAATAGCACTGTGCGTATTTGAAGCCTGGATTAAACCCAAAAGCAAACTTTAACTTCCCCTCCTTTCCCCTGTCATTTCTTTTATCTCCCCTGAACACTCTCACCTCCTCTCTCTCCTTTTCAAACGCTGGCATTGTTGCTGCCGCTGACAGATGAGTCCAAGGAAATGAAGTTGTCTAATTGATGAACTCCTTAAATAAATGGCATCATTTAGTAAAGCTCTAATCGCAGCGGTTTTCTAGCCGTGACAGACATCCAGACCTTCAGCCAGACCACGTCTGCACCGCACTGCTGACATTTTACATCCTCTAACCCAGATTAGACGCAGCTGAAAAGTCACACTAAATCAAAACCCTAACGAGCATATAGCAGCTTTTCCCGGCCAAGGTTATATTTAGCTTATTGCCAGGTCTCTGACTGCACTGACACATTGCTTTTAGAGCTGGCAGGACTCGGGTTAAAAGCAGAGCTTTCTCGCTCGGGCTGTCGTCTTTCTTTGACCACGCAGTCGCTTTCTGTCTCGATTTAGCTGCTAAACCATCCAAACTAAGAGGAGGGAACAAAAGCAAACAAGTATCCAGGGAATGATGAACAACAGTTAGTGCGGTGTGCAAGGTCTCTCCAGAATACAGAATTTAAGTAGAGCGCAGAGGAGAGGCTCGTCTAAAGAAGCTGCAGCAAAAGGTCGATACTCTGCAGACGGGCGTGCGCAGGAGGAATCAAAGCGTGCAGTAAACGCTCTACTGTACTGCAGAGTAGACTGACAGAACTGGGTCCTCTGTGCTCACCGGGCTGAGCTTATGTGCTTTTGTCACTCTCGTGGCTGTTGTGCAGAAAGCTGCTAATGTGACTAAGAGCACTCACAGAGCAGCGTTTAAAGTGCACTAATGGGCTTTTTTCAGAAAAGCTCGAATCAGAAAGTCCTGATGCTGATTTGATCTCAAGATCACCTCCTCGTGCACCTCTGGACCGGTCTCGGCACTGCTGCCATCTTTAATTTGTCCCGATGGTCCCTGCACGTGTCGGCGTGGGGATCCACGGTAACGCCCTGAGACACCGGAGGGACGTTCAGAGGAGATGGATCTGAAGTTCAGCGTGTGCCTTCTCGTTCAAAGCACCGTGAGCACTCAGGAGGCTTTATGGACGCGCAAACACAAACTTTGTGTGCTGTGTGAGTGATGTCAGAGTAGCAGCCGTGCTTCAGAGAGGCCAGAGGGGCGTGGCATGATGAGAGCGTCCACACTTAAATCGTGGGAGGAGTTTCACCTGTACGAGTTTAAACATGGCCAGGGTTTCTAATAATGAGATGAGCGTATGCTCAGTAATCAAACACACACTGCGTGATGTCACTGTGAGGGTACGGCTGGCATACCGGGACAGCCAATCAGAAGAGAGTTGTCTTTAAGGAAGGAGCTAAGGCTGCTTGTTTCAGAGGGGCTGTGCTGAGGATCAGTGTGAGATACAGAAGGATTATTATGACCTGTGGATCATGCAAAGCTGCTGTAGGAGAGCACGTGATACCTTGTCACGTTTATTTAGGCTAATCATGCTGGAAGCAGAGTGCACCAAAGGTTTTACCTGATGTTTCATGAGCACCTGAGCGTCCGGAGAGGCAGGAATACCACAGTCGTCATAGTGCCACCTGCTGGGAACAGCTGGTTTATGAGTTCACCCTAAATTGTGTTAAAGCGTGACTACAGCCTCGCTCCAGCTTTATTTAAAAATGAGCCTCCAGCATCCGGCTCCGGTTGTTTGTACCCGACAGGCGGATTAAAGGATTTGGCATTTTTTAAAGGTATTATTTTTCTTTTGTTTCTGTTTGGTGTGTTTGGTTTTTCTGTAAATGGGTAGGTCAATACCAGTTTGGCGCTCCGGTGAGTATTGGTGGCAGCAGAACAGCGTGTGTGGATTTGGCTCAAAATAAACTACAGCGAGCTTATGTTAACAAAGGAGCATGTAGCCCAGTGCAACAGAATGACTCACTGATGGGTTTTCAATAGTTTAGACAACAACAGGGCTCCATGGCACGGAGGAGTGAGGCGTATCGCAGCTCTGCTACACAGAAAATCACCGCTGATGGTTCTGCTCTGCTCCTCAAAACTCCTGACACCATTAAACGCAGATTCAAAGAACCTGAAGTTGGTTTTGTTTGCTGGAAGTACAAGCAACCACTGTGATGTCATCACACCAACAATAGCATGTTTGAGGTTTCATTGCCAGACATATGTGGTAATATGAGCTGACACTTCATGGATGGTACAGGTAAACTCACAGCAGCCGCATTGTTGATCCGAATGGTCAGATGGTGACAAAGATAAGAAGAAGAGAAACACGTGATGGACACAGGAAGTAAACAGACTCTGGTAAGATGGAGGGAATGATGATACTAGGTGTGCACAGATGGTCAGTTAGCAATCGAGACACAGGTGGGAACAATAAAGGTGAGTCAGGCGGTCGGGGAAAGGAGAAAGAACTCAAACACAAATGACTAACTGTAAGTAAAAAGGAGGGCAGCATAAAACAAAAGACCAACCAACATCCAATGGCAACCGACAGCCGCCTGTGTCACCATGCAGCTGTCAGTCAAAGAGGCCACGCCCCTAATAATGTAAGATTTAAGCCTTAAACAGCTGTTGTGAAAGAGGAAATGATCTACAGATCCAAAGAGTTTGTGCATCAGGCTGTAAACATGTTTGTTTCTGCTCTAAAGTTTTAACATGAGTCTGTGGGGACTGACTCCCTGCTGCCCCTGCTGGACACTAGAGGGACTGCAGGTTTCGTGGTCAACGCTTAACTCATGCAGAATTATTTTAACTGATTTCTTATTAATTTTTTTACTACAAATGATTTTGAAACACATTCATCTTCTTTAAACATGCAGAACACAGCTGTGTGACCATTGCTGCCGATGTCACAGACCCCGCCCCCTGCGTGTCTGCAGCATGTTTGCGCTCGATTTGACCGTGGCCCCGTGCTTCTGTGTTTGTGTGTCTTTTGTGTATGTACAGCGTGCTGTGGGAGCCCATGGGGGACGGCAAGCGCGTGATTTCATTGGCTGATAACCATGCGCTGCTCTGGGACCTGCAGGAGAACTCCACACAGGCCACGGTGAGGAAACTGTAAACCAGAGGCACGCACGCCGTATCGCACAATAGCTAACTCATTATTTGATAACTGCCATATCGTCCTGGTGTTATCAGACGCACACATCCTCTCTGTGTGCGACAACAGCACAGCGTCCACTATTCATCCTGCCGCTCACTCTCACACACACACACACACACACACACACACACACACACAGACAGACACACACTTGCGCTGTGGCTGCTTTAATATTATTCTGGTCAAGCTGCTCCTGCTGTGACAGTAATAGTCTTGTTTAATACGTACGAGGGAAATCGTTCCATCTCCTTTCACAGTTCACTGAAGTAGAGCTGCTGCAGTTATACATTAAGTTTCACTTACAGGCGCTGCAGTACACAACCTGATGTATGTGTAAGGAACATTACACACCACGCGTGAAGCCCAGCGTCTCGCTCTCGAAACGCGTGCGGACGCCGCTCTGCTGCTTCAGTAAGACCGACTTTCGTTAATGACGCTTTAGTCAGTCGTTGTTTTGTATTAACAGACGATGAAATCAGAATTGTTGCATAAACTTTATCCCCTCGTTTATTCATTTACCCACCGCGGTCGCGGTTCAAGCGTCTGTTTTCCTGTAACGTCCTGCAGCTCTGAAACCTTCATAAGAGAATCCACTCAGCGTGGACGTGAAACTGAGGATCAGGACTTCTCCACAGCCGGTAATCCAAACAGGCAGCAGCAGATTAGTGACCGGCCTCGTGCTCTGGGTGGATCGTCTCAGACTTTCTCCTGGATCCATTTTCGGCGTCTTCTTCCTTCCCTGTGATGGCATCTGTCTCTGCACTGTGATGCACTGCAGTGACCGTTAGCTCGTGCAAGTTAGAGGTTAGAGGCCTGCACAGGCCGGTCTGCGGTCTCATATACAGTTTACTCAGATATTTATTCCATGCCTCAGATAATCCGTCATTCTGACACTTAGAACTTTGACCTGAAGTCCGTGAACTCATCAGAGAAGCGTTTACAGTGAGGAGAGCCTGCAGAGGTGGATGAGCTGCCGATGCTCACAGTCAGACTGGCTATATTGGAGAAAACATGATGAAGGAAGACCTCAGAGAAGATTCACGGATGTAGTGAAGCACGAGGGGCAGAGTTAAGAGCTCTGTGAAGGAGAGAAGTCCTGGACTCTTCTGGTTCTGCCAGTGCAAACTGGGAGAACCCACTTCAGACCAGGATCCCCTGTTACGCTGCAGACGCCTCACGCTCGAGACTTTCACTGCAGTAAAAATAAAGCGTCGAGTGTGTGGCTGAATCGTGCGTGGACGCTTTCGATCAATTCGTTGGCCGTCCTGTCCTTCCTAATGCAGGGTGAAGAGGCTCTTCACTGTAAGCGCTCAGTCTTCCAACCTGCCAGCTTTGCCCTCAAAAGGCCCATTATGTGTTTAAAGCCTGGAAATAATGGCGTGCGTCGGCCGTGCGCGGAAGAAGTAACAGAGCGGTGGCGTGGGTCGGCCCCGGCTTTCATGAGTGTGTTGTTCCATCCGGAGCGATGATTCTAGATGAGTCATTAGTGATTCATGCACTCGTTTAGTGATTCACATAAAGGCCAGCCAGGTCACACACACCTGTACGTGTGTGTGTGTGTGTGTGGTCATTCGCGAGCTGCACTGTTGGAGAAGTCGTTCCAGGGTTTATCAGTCGAGCTGCGTTCACCAGCAACACCTGACCAATCAGACGCAGGGACAGGTCTTCGGGCAGAGGAGCAACAGGTCATCTTCAGCATGAGTTTCTGCCCTGTGATTGGCTGATTAGATGTTTGAGTTGACGAGAAGCTGAGCAGGTGTACCTAATAAAGTGGCAGGTGAGTGTGTTTGATTTGACGGGACAGTCGGTTCACGTCATTATCATGGGCGTGTGTGTGTGTGGGGTGTAGCTCAGGTGGCAGAGCAGATCAGCCACTAACCAGAAGGTCGGTGGTTCTGCTCCAGTCTGCATGCCAAATATCCGTGGGCAAGATACTAACATGTTGCATCCATCGGAGTGTGAATGTGTATGAATGTTAGATACTTAGCACTTAAAGCACACAAGAAGTGCTTGTGGGATGAATGGGTGTGATTGGCTGCAGCTGCAGCGTCCATCTCCAGGGCCTGATTGGGTGAATGAATTAGTTGTATAAAGTTTGGTGCTCAGACAGAGTAGAAAAGCGCTATATAAGAACCAGTCCATTTACCATCAGGTTAGAAATGCTTCAAATCATCCTCACAGATTACCGATGGCCTCCACAGACACGTCACAGGAGGACCTGCAGACTCCTGCGGGATGCTGTCCCGGGGGGAAGTTCGTATCTGCAGGCTACCTCAGTTTCCCAGGTCTGGAGGTCAAGACCAGGTCAAGTCTGGAGGCAGAAAACATTCCCAATGTTTAATGCTCTATAAGTGGAAGATGCTCCCTGTACATCAAAAATGAAGGGCGGCACAGATTCCACACGTTCAGCATAGAGTTTGAATCTTTGTGTTTCACAGACAGGAAGTTTCAACAGTCAGAAAACACGGAACACCACGACCTAGAGGGAGGACACGGCAGAGGGCAAGGAGACAACTGAGGTGTCCATAAGGTGATGATGATGAGAGGCAGATGGGAGGATACAGAGCAGGAACAAGGAAGCAATCTCAAAGCACAAGAGACCAAAGACTATCAAAATAAAACAGGAAGTTAACTACACATACATTTACAACCCGACACAACTAAACGGAGGAGGAAGGGAACACTAAAGGGAACACTAAAGGGAACACTAAAGGGAACTAATCCACCTAAAGTCACCTGGAACTGAAGTAGAGACACAATAATCAAATATGGAACCAGCAATCGGGAAAGGAGCCCGATGAGGAGAGAGGGATTCCTACGGTGCCTGTCTGTCACATGGTGGCGTGTTCATCTCCAGCATGTCCAGCTGCAGCGTCCATGTCTGTCTCCAGGGCCTGTGCTAGATTCCTCTGTGTGTGTGTGTGGCTCATCAATTAGCCCGGCTGGTGGGACTGAGTGAAAACATCTCGGCCGACTCACACACCTTGTCCTGCACATCTGCTCCACAAACACACACTAACGCTCTCTCGGCGTGCAGAGGAGGCACGGCTGCGCGCCGCTTTGACAGATAGCTCTGCATTAGTGCCGCTTGCGTCCTAAATGAATGCGTCCCCCAGTGTTGTGTGTGCTGCCTTGTTAGGGCCCCTAATTTGGTTAGTGTGCTAATAAAGCTGGGAACCTGGGATGCACGGCGCCCCGGCTGTGCTGCTGCTGCTGGACGGGTTTCCAGAGCCTCAAGTTGGGGAGCGCGTCTGCTCTTTGAAGAGCTCAGAGTCTGTCTGCACATTTGGGAGAGGAATCGCTTCGCAGGAAGAAGGAGACTTTATTTCATGCTTGTTTAAAGAGCGCTGGCAACACGTCCTCCGACGCTACGTTGTTGTGAAAGCCAAGCGCTAAAAAAACTCAGCTGCGTGGAGCGCTGTGTTTGTGCTGCTGGAGCCTTTTGGAGCGTTTGTGATGACATCATCTGACCAGTAATATGGCTGCTGTGAGGTCACTGTACTAACAGACCCTCCCAGAGGCTGTGCTCCAGTTTGAGTGATTTTATGTGGATGTTATTGATTAGCAGGTGTCTGTGTGATACAGCTGGATCTACACCCATCACTTTATCAGCACATCCCACAGATGCTCCACTGGAGAGTCAACGCCTGAAACTATTCCTGAAACATTTCTGCTTTATGCCAGAGTGTCATCAGGGAGCACCGTGTCCGTGTGAGGGCGTACATGGTCTGCAGGTACGCTTAGGTATTTGCTACATGCCAAACATCCACATGGACGGAAGGACCCAGAGTTTCCCAGGAGAACATCAACCGAAGCATCACACTGCCCCCGTCGGCTCGCCTTCTTCCCATAGTGCATCCTGGTGACAGGTGTTCTCCAGGTAAGCGTGTCCTGACACCTTTCCATCAGAACCAGCATGAACCTTTTCAGCTTGTCTGCACACGCGCCAGGCTTGGCTCCCCGCGGCCGTGACTCGCCGCCGTTCTTTCCTTGGACCTTTGGACCGTTTTTGATGGATGCTGAGACCTGCCGACCGGGAACGCCCCACACAGCCAAATCCTCACGACACCTCACGTTGCTTCAGACATAAACTCTGAGGAAAAAATGTTCACCTGCTCTGTGACAGGTCCCGCCCACTGACAGGTGAGGCGATGATCAGTGTTGTCGGTCAAAATGCTAACGTTGAGCAACTACAGCATGACGTCACTGTTGGCGTGTCTGTTTTATCTGCAGTCTCTTTCCGGTGCCTCTGACATAAGGCGAGTGATGTCACGATGGCGGTGTCCAGCTTTTCCTTTTTGAGGCTGAGGATTTGGCGTGGACACGGCTGCAGCGTGGAAACTCTGGTTACAAATGACGTGTAAATGATATTTTTCATAGACTGAGAAGCCGAGGTTTACGAGTGGACATTCATGAAATAGTCGTGGAAATATTTTTCAAGGCCGCGGAGGAAGCCTCGCTCCTCTCCTCTTTGTTCTCTTCCTCCCCTCCTCCTCAGCTCCTGTCTTTAGATTTCCTCCCTTTCTTCTCCCCTTCTGCCTACTTTGGTCTCCTTCCTTCAAACCTCCCTGCTCAGCCGGCCTTCCTCGCTCTGCCTCCCTCTGTCTGTCCTCTCTAGCTGAAATAATGAGAGTGTACCGCGGCGCTGTGCGGTGACGGGCCGATCGATGATCCTTGCTCCAACAGGCAGGGGTGGTGGAGGGGGTGGGGGTGAAACCTGCAGATAGAGCAGAGAAAAATGAAGCGGTGCAGAGCTGCTGTTTGAATTGTTGGCTGCATCACAGTTTAAAGGAAAGATAATCATTTCCAAAGCGGCCCGCTGAATTAATTGGATTCCATTTTTAAAGTAGCCGATGAAGTGATACGCTTTATAATTCAGAGTCCTTGAAGTATTTTGACTTTGATTCATTTCACCTTCATTGTTGCCGTGTGAAGTATGTGCAGCAGGTTTGATAAATATACGTCGCCGGCTGCAGTTTAACCTGCCGCCTTTCAGCTGAGCTCCTCTCCGTCTGGGCTCTGCTGACATTTTGTCACTTTAATGTGTTTGCACCGTCTTTGGTTTTTAACACAATCAATTGCAGTCTTTAAAGCCCTTTGATTTGGCTTCCAGCAGCTATCTGTCTTAAATATTACACTGATGGGTGAGCTGCACTATCAAGAGCAGCGTTCGAGCTAATCAGCGTTACTCTGCTCATCGCCGCAGCTTTGGCCGAGCTTTGGCGTGCTCTCGTCATGTCGGCGACGGTTTCTGGACGTTCAGATTCAAACCAAGCGTGTTCAGTGTTGTTGTAAGCAGAACAAACCACTGCGCGAAGACGAGGAACGCTTCTTCTGGCTGTTTTCTTCTATGATGAAAATACCCTCAAATCAAACTTGAAGTTTTGCAAATACAGAAACTCTGCGAGACTCTCGGGCTCGACCCTCTAATCACTGCTCGACTGTGTTAATAAAAATACTTGAGACATCCAGACAATGGATTCATCTTCTTTAAACATCTGGACAGATCTGCTCAAATCACCCTGGCTCTGCACCAGCGCTATAAGACTGCTGTGGACTTGGTACCTGTTCCATATTAAGGTTGGGCGATATATTCACACAGGTGACTTTTTGATGGGCGGAGCAATCCTGCAGCTATGGAAGCCCGTTTCCGCCACTAAAAAAAAAAAAAAAAGGATCCATAACTCAAAATTTCGAGTTATTTTCTCGAAATTTCGAGTTATTAACTCAAAATTTTGAGAAAATTAACTCGAAATTTCGAGTTAGCGCTGCCAATCAGTAATCTACATGAATGACGTCATTTCCTCGTTACCCGGAAGCTGAAGCCCTCAGCTACAAATGCTACAGCTAAGCTACCGGTATTACATCCAGTCGTGAATGCACAGATTGCTGAGTGTTTTCAGCCTGGCTTCACAAATGATGAAATCCCTGTGTTATTAGCTGAATCACATGGTGTTACTATCAGCAAGCGTACTCGCGAAAGCGCCAATTTGTTGGGATCCGTTTTTGAGTGCGCGTTCCTCTGTGCCATATGCTTCCGGGTAACAAGAAAGCGACCTCATTCACGTATATTTTTGATTGGCAGAGCTAACTCGAAATTTTGAGTTATATTTCTCGAAATTTTGAGTTACTTTTCTCGAAATTTGAGTTAAGAAGTCAAAATTTCGAGAAAATAACTCGAAATTTCGAGTTATGGATACTAGCTTTTTTGTTTTTATTTAGTGGTGGAAACGGGCTTCCATATGCAGCTGCATGCAGCTCAACAAGCTGTGGAAAAGCTTTTCAGCCAGCGCACTCTGAGGAGGGTGCATGTGTTCGCAGCTGCAAGAGCGTGCTTTAAAACAGACCTATTATTTTTTATAATAATGTTGGTTGAAGCTAACTTACTGACGGGAAGTACATAAGTCCCTCTTGCAAAAACATTCGGTGAACGGCTCACTCTGTCGTCAATGGTCGATAAATTTGTCCAACCTTACTCCATATGCAGGATGGTGGAAGGAGCTCAGACGTTTGTGTTTGGAAAGCAGGACTTTTATATTTCTGAAAGAGGTTTAAGGATCTGGACGCGACAGAACGTCACTGATGTGCATGACTCTGTTAGGACCTAAAGATTAGTCATAAACTGTATCATACACACTTTGACCAAGGACGATGCAGAGGATGCGAAACAACGGTGGGAGAAAGAATCAGGCTTTTCAATTCCTGACGATTTATAGCAAACAGCTTTTAAATGCTAATTCCTGGAGCTGGAGAGAGTTTTGGAAAAGATGCGTGTTTGTTATTTGAAAGACGAGGTCGACATCCAACTGTTTTTGGAAAGAAGCTTTGATAATTATCTATAACGTTTTAATATTTCTCAGACTTTGTTCTTCATGAAAAGTAGAAATAAATTCTAACCCCTTGGATCTGCGGCGTGAGAAACTTTATTCTTTCAGTGTGTTTGTTGTGCTGGGGGGCAATAACGTAAGCTCGAATCACAAAGCAACATATCAAAGCCCAGATTGACGCCTGTGGACTTCTGGAGTTTTATCACTTTTATTTTCTAGTTCTCGGTTCTTGTTTGATGTTGGTTCTCCTTCGTGTCCCCGTGTCTGTCTCCACTGTTGTTTTGTCAAGGTCATATATCTTAGTCTGGTCTCTGTGTTAGTCACTTCCTGTTTTATTTTGACAGTCCCTCTTGTGTGTGATCGTGTTGGTTAGATTCTGTCCAGCTGTGTCCCCACGTGTGTCCACTCTGCCCTGATCTCCTCCTGTGTATGTGGTCTGTCTCCCTCTCAGCTTCCTCTTTTTTCCAGTAAATTAAATCTGTAACTTGTTCCCGACACGCGTCTCAGGACAGCGGACTTAATAACTCATGACGTGACCATGTGAAGCTAAACGAGGCTAAAAAGCAGTGCGCAGACATGTCCCCCATCAAACTGCACAGCCTTTCTTTATATGCAGATATTGTGAAATGATTATTATTAGAGTCTTTAAACGAATAGTGAATCGGTGTAACGCCAACAGCACGAGTTGAGGTGTGTTTGCAGGAGTGTACACGCCGGCGTGATGCAGGCAGCTGGCGTGCCACTAATACCCCAAATATTACTACAGTTGTTAGCGAGCGATTGTAGTTTTGAGAGCGGCCTGCAGAGAAAATGACTCCTAATAAAGCCTCATTATGCTGATTTAATGAACTGCTCCGCTCGACCTGTCACACACGTACAGATTAAATTCTCGTCCCCGCTAACGAAGGCGCCCCGTCCCTCCGCAGGTCTCCAGCACCGCCACCCTCGAGGGTAAAGGTCAGCTGAAGTTCACCTCCGGCAAGTGGAGCCCCCACCACAACTGCAGCCAGCTCGCCACAGCCAACGACACGGCCATACGAGGCTGGGACCTCCGCACCATGAGGTGAGCGCCGCCGCCTGAGAGATGCTTTAGGTGCTTTATTTAGGTGACGTGCAGACTTCACCTCCTTTTTCACGGCATTGATCGCTGAATCTGATGGAATAAGTCCCACAGCAGCCGCTGAGGCGGAGGTGTCACTGACGGTTGGTGGTTTTTTATTCTTATTTGCCAGTCAGCGTTAATGCTCTGCTTATTTCTTTGCACCTGATTAAAAGGAGCTGCCGTCTGTGTAAGTCTGACAGAAATGAGTAGTGTACGTTAAACTCTGGGCTTACTGGTTTTACTGGGTGTTTGCATGTCATTACATGCAGACATTTGAATGCACTACACAGAGCTGTGCGTTTAATATTACTCATCATGCTGAGGGAGTTTTGTCACGACTGCCTCTCCGTGCATCAGGAAACACGTGTGCGCTCAAGTCTTCATATTACAGCTTCAGAGCAGGTTCACATCATCTCCTCATGCTGTGAGCAGATTTTTTTCTGGTTCTGATGAAAACTTCGTGTAACCGTTGGAAACGAGCAGCGTCATAAATGCGATTAATGACCAAGTTGTTAGTCGTTATTGGATATCGAGATAAAAGGCCCTCCGAGAACACAAACCTCCACCAAGCCAGCTCACTCGCCGGGCGGTAAAACAATAGTTATTTTCTGTGTATGCATTTTGATTCTTCTTTCATTTTAAACCGACTTTGAGATGTTTGCAGTGCAGGCTTTTGCTCTGCTCAAACCATCATATGCTTTAATGTACTTGTCATCATTTTGAGTAGGGAGCTAATTATGCTAGCAAAGCTGAAAACTGTCGTACCGATGTAGGAAGCGATACATCAGGTTAGCCGAGTGTCCGGAGTATCCGCCTGGATATCGTATCATAGTCGCAAACCATTTATCCCGTTTTCTGTCTGAAAACTCGACTGCTGAAAAGGTTTTGAATGAATTCTGATTGAACTCTGTAGCGGTGCTGATGGGAGTCCAATATCGATGTCACTTATTGATTCTCGGTGTGTTCTCATTGGCGTCAGAGTCACCGCCATCTCTTCATTCATGCTGAGGTCAAATGTTTGTGCATGTTGGAGATATTTCTGCTCTGTTGTGATTGGTGTTGGGGCTGTTACTCAAAGATGAAACCAGCACAGACACTTCAAAGCGGTCGTCATGGTGATTCTGCTGTAGAAACACGCCTGTCACCTGTTGATGTACAGGCTCTGGCTGCAGTCTGCACACACTCAGCTCTTGGCTAGCTTAGCGTTAGCATAGCATATAGAAAGTAACATACAGATTAAATATATGTCACATTTGACCTCTGACCTCACTTTTTTTTTTATTACACATTGTCTTTTCTTTCAAATTGAAATTGTGGTTTATCTTCAAAGTATTTCCAAGACAAAGACAATGAGTGCGTTTAATTACAAATATACTGAAATATAATATTAAACTACATATGAACTTGCATCAGGTAAGAAGGTGCCACCAGGACAAAAGCCTCCATAGAGTTTCATAAAAAATCAAAGTGATTTATGAAGAACAAGTAAGAGTATTTTGTAATATTTTTGATCACTTTTAGGTAATTTTACATAAAAATAAATGTGCCTTTATTTAAAAAGAACCGTAATATTTCGAACCTTCAACTGCTGTTTAAACACTCATCGATCGTGGCCTGCGGGTCTTTATCAGATTCCAACATTATGAAATAATATTTTTTGCACAGTTACATCAGAGGCTTTGCTGATGTGATGAGGCAGTTAGAAACCTGCGACACTACAGGCAGCGGAGTGGAAACACGCCACTCGGCTGCAGTTAATTAGCATATGGACTCTTATAATGCATAAGTCAATAAAGGACTGGCAATGAAACGAGGCTTAAGGGGAATCAGATGTTACATTGTCCACCCAAAGCCAGAACTGCTCCACGAATCAAATTCATTCACGATTAGTGAGATTAGTTGTTCTGCTGGCTCCAGTCTGTGGACGAATTAAAGGAAAAACTGGAGTCCTGACCCACAGTGAGGAGCTCTGTTGGCTCTACAGTAACCGTTACCTGCCTGTGAGCACCTGGCCTGTATGGGCTCAAAATGTGGTCATAAATATTTTGTACTTGTAAATCGGTTTTGTACTTGTAAAAAAGACTTGTATGTGTAAAAAAATTTGTGCGTGCGTAAAAAAGATTTGTATGTGTAAAAAAAAATTTGTGCGTGCGTAAAAAAGATTTGTATGTGTAAAAAAGATTTGTGCGTGCGTAAAAAAAATTTGTGCGTGCGTAAAAAAGATTTGTATGTGTAAAAAAGATTTGTATGCGTAAAAAAGATTTGTGTGTGTGTAAAAAAGATTTGTGTGTGGACTTAGCCAAAAAAAACCCCTGCAAGTTACAAGTACGAATTTTGACCCTATTTTTCTTCCTTTAAGCTGATTGGTCAATGTCATGTCAATCACAAATTAAACAATCCAATCAGAGAACAGATGAGTTTGGCTGTCGGAGGGGCACTTTTTTGAACTGCAGGTCCTTGAAGGGTAATCTCTATATAAATATCCGATAGCAGTTAGGTCCCCTAACTTTCAGCAGCTGTTGAAAGGATAAACTTGTGGTATATCAGTGGTTAGAAATACCATTATTACTGTAGGATTAGTTTAACACAAAGTTAGGGCTGACCCGGGACCATTGCTGTGAGTCACAGTGCGCAGCATAAAAGTCCTTTCACATCGGACGCAGGATGTGCTGCTAATGCTAACTGCTAACTAAAAGCAAAGGATCCAGAATTTGTTGTGCTGGCTGCTGGGCTCTGTGGGTTTTTGCAGCAGCTCTACCTGTACTAGATGCACCTGCTCCTTGTCGTTTTTATCTCTGACTTTATGTCCTCTACAAGAGTTTCTGGGTTTTTTTTTTTTGCTAGTTCTTCAAATGTTCAATAAAAACATGTATGCTAATTCATAACGAAGAAAGCTTTGTAATGAAGACTGTCATTTCCAAAACACTGCCCCCCCCCTGCGGTCTGCAGCGCTGTTGAAAAGGCTGTGGAAGTCCCTATATTAAACACGTAGTCCTGTGACACAAAAATCACCAAACTCGGACGACCACAGACTGTTTTCCTTCATGGTGATGAAGGAAAATGCTGGGTTGGCATGTAAAAGGGCATTTATTCCCTTCAAAGACCTGCAGTTCAAAAAAAGCGCTCCTCCGACAGCCAAACCCATCTGTTCTCTGATTGGATTGTTACATTTGTGATTGACATGACATTCACCAATCAGATGAAAGGAAGAAAAATAGGGTCAAAATTCGTACTTGTAACTTTCAGGGTTTTTTTTTGGCTAAGTCCACACACAAATCTTTTTTACGCACGCACAAATCTTTTTTACGCACGCACAAATCTTTTTTACACACACAAATCTTTTTTACGCATGCACAAATCTTTTTTACACACACAAATCTTTTTTACATATACAAATCTTTTTTACACATACAAATCTTTTTTACAAGTACAAAACCGATTTACAAGTACAAAATATTTATGACCACATTTTGAGCCCATAGGCCTGGAGCTGTTTATGCATTCATCAGAGATGACACTGATTAAATCAGCATGCTCAGGAGCGGGTTGTAAAGTGGCTTGCAGCTTTTAGTAGTCCATCTTGAGTGGAGACGACACACCCACATGTAGTTCAGGCAGCCAATCAGAAGAAGGCTGTCTGAAAGGGGCGGAGCTAACACAGCTTGTTTCAGACCAAGGATGGAGGGATTATTATGAGCTGTGGCTGCAGCTTGTTGTCGTAGCTGTCAGCTTTGTGTCTCTAACAAAGACGAACACACAAACCTGAGCGGTCTGTGCTCGTATTTGCATCCAGGTGTGTCTGTCGGCTCTCTGCGGACGCCGGTGATTCGAGTCGAGTGCGTTCTTCTGCTCGCCAGATGATGAAGTGCGAGGCGCCTGAGCACTAATGTTCCTGTGTGACACGGAGCATGTGTACTACCACACATTAACCTTGTAACTGCAGGTTATCAGCAGCCCACCTCCCAACCTCTCACTGTGTGTGTGTGTGTGTGTGTGTGTGTGTGTGTGTGTGTGTGTTTCTGCAGCACTTGATGAGTGAGGTCAGCGTGTGTTTACGTGTGGGCTGTGCTGCAGGAATAATAATCACCTCGACATCGATCGCCATGATAACAGCAAAATGCTGAAGAGACTGAGAGGGGTGCCGGGTGAAGGAGAGAGGAGGAGAGAGTGAGAATGTATTTACACGATGCGTATCACAGGGCCAGATAAGATAGTTGAATCATTGATATCGCCCCCCGTCAGCCCCATAACAAATTAAAGAGTTCCTGCACACCCCGTTTTGGCCGCTCTCCTCCCGCTGTGCTGTTTTGAAGGATGCAACAGTGCTGATTTAGCCGTCGGCACAAAGGGAAGGAGGGGGCAGCGGAGCGGGGCTTGTTAGCAGAGAGCAGCCTCATCCCTGATATCTCTGTGAAAACACACCATTATAGTCTGCAGGGACACGTGCAGCCAGCAGAGGGCGCACCGTGACAGACGTTTCAAAGAAAAATAATAAAATGGTCCGATAAGGACGATCGACTTTTTCGTTGGTTTAAATAAAGTAAGATGTTTGTGCAGGAATATATCCAAGTGCTGTCAGGACTGAAAATCTGCACTTTGATTCATTTTTTCATTTTAAATATGCGGTTCATGTTTTTTTTAAAATAAGATGAAACTTGGAAATGAGGAGCTCTTGCAGCACATTTATGTTTTTTTTTTCTTGGATTAGGACGCATTTGTCTCCTCGTTTGATTCGTTTGGTCCAAAGTGTCTGAAGCAACAGTAGGTAAAGAGATGCACAGAGGAGGTCGGGGTGGAGGCAAGAGACAACCAAACATTAAACCAACAAACCACATTTCAGTTACAGTTAAAGTCAAACCTGATCTTCTCCTCTTTGAATTTATACCTCCACCTGACCGGAGGACGACACCTGAGCGGCCTCATATTCAGAGATCCAGGAAGCTCATGACCTGGGTTTGTCCCTCCAGACCTGCGTAAATGATCCATTTATTAGATTAAACTGACAGAAAAATAATCATTAAGTATTTTAGTAGCTGATCTCAGAGCAGTCCTCCATCATGTCTCCATCAGCTCAGCACAGACAAAATCGTTTTAACTCTGCAAAGGAAACAAAAAAAGAGTCTCATCTGCAGATGTTTGATGTGCCAATAAAAACAGGACTAATGCAGAAAACAAGCACAGAGAATAAATAACATGTACATCATGTGAAAACCCGACTACAGTCCAAAACTGTCATTTATTTTTATTGTTTCCTTAAAATTCCAAACTTCTGAATGAACATGGAAAAAAACAAAGATTTCATTTTTCAGTCTTTTCTGAAGACGTCAGACCGTCTGCTGACTGAGCTTTTGTGGTTTAGTAACTTTGCAAACGGACAAATACTCATTTGTTAATGACAAATGCCGCTCCTGTAGCCGAGGAGTTTGCTGGACGATGGTTTAGGCCAAATACTGGAAAGTGCAGCAGTTGCTGATCGAGCCTTTTGCCCGTGTTACATGTCAGATCAGCACGCGTGTGTCACAGCTGTGTTTGTTAGATCACCTTACGTTGAGAGACGAGCAGAAACCCAAACCTTAACCATTCATCAGTAAAAAGAAAAACGTGCTTGTGTTTAAAAAAACAAACAAACATCATTTACTTACTGTTTGACGTCTGTACGACCAACTGAGACCCCGACACACGTGGTCGAATTTTTCAACAATGTATATATAAATTGAAGCGATGTCTGCCACTCTGATATGCTGACATGTCAAAACAGTGACTCTTCCTGTTGGATCACCAACAGTTTGCATGGTTTGTTTTCTCTGAGCTCTGCTTTAACGGCAGAAAATCGATACACAAATCTAAAAATGTAAAAGAATAAAAAACATTCAGATGCTTCAGTAGACACACACACAGACACAGAGACACACACACACACACACACACACACACACACACACACACACACACACACACACCGAGGTCACAGCATGTCGTGTTTGTGTTTCACTGTCTGTGCATGTGTGAAGTGGCTGCAAGTGTGAAAGAGCAGTCTGTGTGTGCGCGTGTGTGTGTGTGTGTCTGTGTGTGTGTCAGCCTATCATCATGCTCCACTACCTCTGCAGGTGACCTCTGAGGTGTCTCCCCCCACTTCTCTCTGACACACAGAGTAAAAATAGACCGACCCATCGGTGGTTTCTTGTCATTGCATTGAATTTGTTTCCATTCACTGACTGACTGCTCGTATTTTCTTAGGCTGAGATGATGGTGCAACACCCTCCACCTCTGGGTGACCTCGCTCGCAGACAGATCTGCAAAGGTTTGCAAATAACTGCCGTCTAATTTCATAACAGATTACAGTTGATGTGCGTCCATCCAATGAGCTCGTCTGCCATGTTTTTGAAACGATTTGTGGAGAAATTTCTTTCAGATCAGTGAGGTTCTGAATGTTAGCAGCTAATGTGTATTTCTGTTTATGTCGACAGCAACAGATGAATTTATTGCAATTCATCACAAACAGAATGTGTGTAATTGACCCGTTACAGACTGGATGCATACCGGTTACAGACTGGATGCAGGCTGGTTACAGACTGGATGCAGGCTGGTTACAGACTGGATGCATACCGGTTACAGACCGGTTACAAACTGGATGCATACCGGTTACAGACTGGATGCAGGCTGGTTACAGACCGGTTACAGACTGGATGCATACCGGTTACGGACTGGATGCAGGCTGGTTACAGACCGGTTACAGACTGGATGCATGCCGGTTACAGACTGGATGCATGCCGGTTACAGACTGGATGCAGGCTGGTTACAGACTGGATGCATACCGGATGCAGACCGGTTACAGACTGGATGCAGGCTGGTTACAGACCGATTACAGACTGGATGCATACGGGTTACGGACTGGATGCAGACGGGTTACGGACTGGATGCAGACGGGTTACGGACTGGATGCAGACGGGTTACGGACTGGATGCATGCTGGTTACAGACTGGATGCATGCTGGTTACAGACTGGATGCAGACCGGTTACAGACCAGATGCAGACCAGTTCTAAACCAGTTGCAAGTTAATTGCACACGATGGCAATAATTTTGGTTGTGCATTCAGTCTCCAACAGTGGTTCTCTGGTGTGACTATAGCATTCTTTTTCTCCTCTTCTCTAAAATAAGGACGGGGAGTGCAGCTCCACCAGCAGCAGACGCCTCGAGCTGGTTATCTAACACCCTGGAGAGGAGCTTGGTCTCTACAGCACCCTCTTGCCTCCCAGATGCATAGCTTTTTTCTTTTAAGAAAAAAAAGCAAAAAAAAAAAGCAAAGATAGCGCTGCTTATAAAACATATATGGTGCCTGTTCCGCTTTGTACTGATGTAATATGCAGCATTATGTAAATTATGGAATACTCGGCTCTGATACGGGGACAGAAAACTGTGTTTAATGGAAAATCCTGACACACTCTCACTCCTCCTCAGCCGGCTCTTCTCACTGCACCTTTGCTTTTACATTATTCACAGAGTAATCCCTGCTGTATTGAGCTGCTGTTGTGATTTTTTTTTTTTTTTTTTTTTTTTTTTTTTTTTTTTTTTTTTTTTTTAGGCAGGTCTGTTTCATTAATGTATTTTTAAAAGGTCTTATTTCAGTTGTGCCACAGGTCGTTAGTGAGAGCTGGGCAGCATTGTTGCAGAGATGAACAATGTGTGCAAAATGTGCATCAGCTCACAGAGAGGAGCATGTGGGCTGTAACAAATATCACATAATTATATACAGCAGATTAATTAGCCTGCAGATTGGAGCTGGTGATGTGTACACAAACAGTCCAGAAAGGATCCAGCTCAATGTCAGAGTAACTAAAATGTCAGTAATTCAGCTTTACTCGCACATTTTTGATTCCTAAAGCCATGTGGGAGCTCGTCAATAAAGTCAGAGTCATTGGTTTACAACAATAGAATTCAGAGTGTGATTGTCTCTAATTAAAGGGCTCACAGCGCTGGAGCGTAACCATGGTGGCTGGTGCTAAAGGACATAAAAACTGAGAACAGGCAGCAGAGCTATGCAAAAGTCTCATGCACTTGTCTGCAGTCGCTCGCTCCAGGTTTATCCAGCGTGACACGAAACATGCAGCCGGTCATAAAAATGTAAAGCATATGACCCCACAGAGACCTGCTCACAGCACCTGTGAGAGGACGCCGATCGCTCTACGTGGTGCTCCGAAGGCGCCCCGAAGGCGCTCAGGTGACGCTGCACTGATGCCTGAGGCTTCATTCAGAGGCGGTTCACTGCGTCCTGGGCCGCCTTGAAGGACCGCCTACTCATTGTGTTCTTTGGACAAGCCAATCACGCAGTTTGTTCTGAGAAAGGCGGCTCTGTCCACACTGTCAGTATTTCTAAAAGCATGTAGCGACGTGTGTGATTCGGGATCCAGTCTGCATTACTTTGGTTTCTTCTTCCAATCGCTGTGTTTCTTGGTCAGTCCACAGCTCCAGTGGAGCTACTGCCAGATGTCTGGGCTGGAATCATGTTCTCAACCAGTTCAAGAACTGGGACCAGTTTCGTCAGGATGTTTGTTTTCGGTATAGTTCCACTCGTGTAAAGGTTGCATGATCTTCCACGTGTGTTTAGGTTTAAGCAGCACAGCTACTGAGTTGGTAGAGGCAGCAGGATTTCTTGGTCGGGTTAATCAGTAAAACTACTTGGCTGTGTTCATGCATTGAGACTTCTCTGTTAGTTTAGGTAAGAGGTGGGGAACTCTGGGCCTCGAGGGCCAAGCCCTGCAGGTTTTAGATCTCACCCTGGGTCAACACACCTGAATCAAATGTTTAGTTCATCACTAGGCCTCTGGAGAACTGTTGAGAGGAGGTCATTTAGCCAAGGACACTGGCCCTCGAGACCTGGAGTTCCCCCACCCCTGGTTTAGGTGATGAAACAGATTTACGTCTCAGGCACGCAGCCATGCAGACTGCTGGGCGACCTGCAGTCACCAGGGAAAAACATGGATTCAACCCAACCGGTTGGTGAACGGTTCCCCCACGTTTCTGTCATTGGTTGAATTCAGTGGCGAAGAACATGCTACACCAAAAAGCTTGAGTTTCCAAGTTTCCAAGGCAGAAGAAGAAGACTTTCTTTGGTCTGGTCTGTCCCCGGTCTGCAGGCCTGGGTGACGAGGATGCTTTGGCGCACTATAAGAATCGTGGATTGGTTCAATGGCCCGTTTCCTCCTTTTTCATAGCTGCTTCCTGTTTGTGCGGGTGACTCGTCTCCCCGCAGAGGCACAAACCGTACTTCCATGTGGAATAACTCGGATGTGAAGGCTGACTGCAGAGAGTAAATGGACTGTTCCCAGAGACAAAGAAATAACTTTTTTAAAAACTAATTTCCCACTTTGGACAACCAGTAACTGCTGTTTGCAAGTTAAAAACGTCTTTAAAGAGGAAAGATGAAAACAAGTTGTTAGTTTGTGAGGATCTGACTGTGGGCCCACCGGGGGGCTTTAAGCCTGTGAATAATATTAGGCTAGCTAACAGCCATGTAGTACTCGCCACTGGGCGTGTAGCTGTGCCTCTCTGTGAGGGAGAGAGGCCTGTCACTGGAGATGTTCTTACTCTGCATCGACTCTGAGTTCCCTCTTGGACCCACAGTCCACAGTGAGAGAGACACACACACACACACACAGACGCACACTGAGCTGTGTAATAGCTGTCAGGCCTGCAGCCATACCATGCTCTGCAGGGTGCATACTGAACAGCAGTGCAGTGTTGCAGTGAAGCATGGATCCTGTACATCTCCCCTGTGGTGTGTATGTGAGCATGTGCAGAATGAGCAGATATGGAGAGCGAAGCGAAAGAAGCCGAAATGATTGATGGCGGTGCCGTTTGCTTCTTTAAACGCCGGCTCTCTGCTGGTGCAAAGACGACGAGCGGACATCGTCAAACCTCCTCGCCCGGATCGGCCCGAACGCTGCCTGACCAAAACCAGCGTTTCCATTCCACCTACCCATCAGCGCCTCGGCGTGCCGTGATGATAGGTTAGCCGAGGTAAACCATTATTCACGAGCCTTTTCCGTCATATTTTATTCACATATTCAAATCTGGCTCTATTATGCAAAAAGTGTTGGCTGTTCAAAGTATCATATTTCACATTCAAATACGGGCCATTATGCAAAAGATGTCAGCTGTTTTTGAAATAGTGCTCTTCCATATGCCACTGTTGATTTGAGGGTGACCTTTTGAACCCTGCCGCTGTCAGATCGATCATCCGTGACCTTTTCCCGCGCTCTGGGCTTTTCCTCGGAAGACACGAACCAGACATCCCGCTGTAGCTCTCATAATGGAGGGGTCGGGACCTTATGCAGGCTTTAAAATAATTACAGAGAACACCTTTACGTTTAACACCCCCACTGCCGTGCTTATTTAGCTGCTCCACCTGCTGCAGCACACGCTGGACGGAGGTTACAGGGAGAAAGGGGGAAACTGGGTGAATATTTGCACTCTTTGGCCTTTGTTTCCTGCACTGATTGGTTGCTACAGTAACCTCACCGCAGTCATGTGATCGGTCAGATGTTTTATTCAGTAAGACCTGAGAACATAAAATCGTCATGAAAGAGTTCAGCGAGCTCAGAGATCAGGTGAGCAGCGAGCTCATTTTCTCCTTTGTGTTTATGATCGGGGGCGTCGCCCCCTGCTGGGCAGCATAACAAACGCAGGTTTCAGGTGTTTAAACTTCGTTTATGTTGGAAGTTTGGACTCTTTGCTTCACACAAACCTCTGTGCTCTCCTCCCTCGTTTAGCCTGCTTGATGCCACGGTCCTTTACTTTTTGTTCGTTTGCAGGCTCCGCCCCCTCCTCCCCCCTCCCTGCCCCCCTCTCCTGCTCCCATCTTTCTTTCTCTGCCAGCTCCATCTCAAAGCCAGGCTTTAATTTTGATCAGCGATGAAATGATTGCTCTCCTCTTTCGATTTTTCTTTTCTTCCCCCTCCCATCTTGCTGTGGTTGCCATGGAAACAGGGATGTGTGTGTGTGTGTGTGTGTGTGTGTGTGTGTGTGTGTGTGTGTGAGATTGTCGATCCCCTCAGCAGAGAGATTTATCACCCAGACTAAGCCTGTGTGTGTGTGCGTCTCTACCTTTGTAGCTTCCTGCTCACACTCTGCCTGTATTTACACACATAAATGGTATTTGTGGGAGTGTGTTTTCCCGGTTTTATGTTTTTATCTGCGTGTGTGTGTAACAGTGTGTGTAATAGGTCCCCGTCCCCTCGTCAGCCCCCCATCACACACACTCATGGATGACTTAAGATTGAGCGTGTTTGGTGGGTCGACCGCGGCTCTAATCCTGCTCGTGCAAACATAAACACACACACACACACACACAGTCCCAGGTCCCTCCTCCATTAGGCCGGGCTGGGGGGGGCAGGGTTGCGTGTGCCGGTGTGTGCCTGCGTGCTTGGCGGGGGGATCGCTCAGAGACACCAGAGAGGGAAAGAGCGAAACTAACCCAATTTCCTGCTCCATTTCCTTTTCACGCGGCGGGCGCGTCCCATTCCACAGCGGGCCGGGTTGAACACCAGCCACCCTACAGCCCCGGGTCACGCCTTATACCTCAGAGTCGTACGCAGGACAGGGAGGCGGCGCTGTAAATAAATCATGTGCTGCGACTCGAAATTACTCATGAAATTGCTATTTTGGGAGTTCACCAGACGTTCTGAGTCAGCTCGGATCAGGAAGCTGCTGCTTGACGAGCTCGGGCGTATTTATTCCTACCGGTGACCCAACATCCCCGTGACCCGCACACGCATCAGCATCCAGGAAAGTGATGTCACAGGCAGGTCAGGAGGAACGCTGTCATCGAAGGCAGGTACGACTTATCCTCACTGATGCTGCTGTCTTTATGTTGGAGTGACACAAAGACGTAACCATGGTGACGCATGTTATTGACACCCATTGTACCGAGCTGGAGTAGGAGTGTCCTCATGGTCAGAAACACTGACGGCATCACATCACACAGGAAATGAGAGCCGCTCATTTATAAAAGCATCAGGCCCTCGGAAGCCTGTTTATCTTCAGCCAGATGGAAAACATCTGTCAGCTCATCAGAACATCAGCAACGCTCGTGGCCTCCATCGGAGAAATAATTCAGACATGTAGAAAAAACCAGAAACGACCATTTCATCCAGATACATCTAAGGGTGGGCGTGGTCACGTGGCTCCAGGCCAATAAGTGTCCAAGGAGAAGACATGAGAGGCGCCATGTTTGGTCCATCCTCCGTCTTCTCCTGCTTGAGTGGGTTCAGCGGGTAGAGCAGTGAGTCTGTCATGTGTGATGATGCTAAATAATATAAAACATGAAGCATGCCGTGACCGACGCGGCGCACGTCAGACCTTCAGGGTGTCTGGCATGGACTCAGATCTGCAGGTGTGAGCAGAGCGAGGGGTCACGCCGGGCGTGCGTCCCCTCGCTCTCTGTGGGCTTCGACTTCTTCCTCGTTGTTTGACATTTCTCGAGTCGCACACAGTCCCCGAGCCGTCTTGACCTAATTGGAGCCCAGCGGTCTGCCTCGGGTCGTTCTCTTATTCCTCCCTTATTTTAATGAGATTTTTAATTAGCATGTTAATTGCCTATCGCAATCAGTGGGGCGACGAGCTAGCTGGCTAGCTGCTGTTGGCATCCAGCTGCGCCACAACACAGAGGCTTTCCACGCAGACGAACAAAGCCGAGCCGTGCCGGGCCGAGCCAGCCTGCAGAAAACCTGCAGTTTCTGCAACACTGCGCTGAATTTGTGGCCGAGGTGCCGCTACATCCAGATAATTACCACTTCACTCACGCAGGTTTCCATCTACTCGTGCATAATTTGCACGCTCAGGTGTCACGTTTGTGGAAATGTGGACACAACAGGCAAAAAGTAATGAAAACAAAGTAAAAATCACTGAACAGAAGCTCAGAGAAACAAAGACATAAAACAGGAAGTGACCAGAGCTGAAGCCAGACCACAGGCTGAGCCCTCTGACTGGGTCTGGGTTGGAGGTGGAAACAAAAGAAGCCGTGCGATGGCTGCTCGCCGGTAGCCTGCACGCCGTGATTGTCTGCTCCAACTATCACCTCCGACTCCGGAGCAAACCAAAGCAAGCAGCAGGTAAAACGTTCCATAAATGTCGTCTTCATTTGTCTCAATTAAGTCGTCGTTTTGAATTCTGCAGCCTCTCAGAAAGAACGGAGCCGGCACTAAAGACCAAACTCTGAGATCATTCCTGGACTAAACTTACAGAGTTTTACTTTTGACAAATGCAGCATGTTACTGAGTGATAACCGTGTAACAGTGGTCTCTCTGTGAGTCGGGCCCGTCAGGAAACTTTTGATCTAACGAGTCATCTTCCTGGACGTGAAGGTTGGGGGTTCGATGTCCGGCTGCTTCAGTGGGGTCACGTGGAGCAGAAAAGCACAATGATGCCTGTACATTTACCAGATTTCTACCCCCCTCCCCACTTCAGATGAGCTTCTTTGAGTCCACCTGCCACTGCAGAGGCGGTCCTGATGGATCAGCTGACCTCGGGCCCTGCCCACATCAGCTTGTGGCTCAGCTCCTACCGGCAGGCGAGTAACGAATCACGTACAGTTCAGAGTGTTTAAGCTGCTTTAGTCTCTGCAAGCTGCTTTGGAACCCACCCCGACCTGTTCCATTTAATCGATGTTGTATTTTTCAGTGAAGAACAGCAGCTTTAAATGTTGCAGCTCCAGGCTTTTGTTGGGCGCGCCGTCTTTTTAATAACATTTTAAATGCATTCATTCTCAGGGTGGTGTAAAAAGCTCAGCCTCCACCCGTGAGCTCTGGGAGCACTGGTTCTTCCCTGGTGATGCTCCACTAATGAGAATCTTTAAGAGCGCGGCGTTTGCTGTCATTGTGCTCACGCTGCGCTCCGGCTGACCGAGCTGAACGATGGCAGCGCTTCACGGGTGACGGCCTGAATTCGCCTCTTACAGCGGTAACCACAGAGGAGTCGCTGCTCTGAGGTCAGAGGAGGAAGGGTGTGAGAGCGGGGACGGTTTTTCTTTTAAAGGTGTGTTTGAGGGAGATAAAAGGAGGTGGAGGCGCATTCGTGTCTGTTAGCAGGAAGTCGAGGCTGTGCCGTTGTGAGGCTCGCCTTTGTAATTTACCACCGCCGGTGTCGGCCGCTCTATTGAGGCTGGCCTTCGCTGACAGACGGCGACGCAGAGAGGCTTTGATTTACCCGGGAAGCCTCGGTGAAGCTTCCTCTCCCTCATATCTGCTCTTGTTGTTACGCCTCCTCCTCTTCCTCGCATTCGTTGCTTCATCTCACTCTCATCCTGCTCGTTTCTGCTCTTGTGCATTTGCCTTCATGTCTCTAACCTCTCTCTCTCTCCCTCTCTCTCTCCCAGTCAGATCTACTGTATAGAGAACGCCCACGGTCAGCTGGTGCGCGACCTGGATTTTAACCCAAACCGCCAGTACTACCTGGCCAGCTGCGGGGACGACTGCAAGGTCAAGTTCTGGGACGTCCGCAGCGTGCAGGAGCCCGTGAAGACGCTGGAGGAGCACTCGCACTGGTGGGTGGATGCAGAGAGGTCAGGGTGGGTGTCCCACACCTGAACCGTGCCCGTGTGTGGGTGGAGTTCCAGCTGGAGCCCATGAAGTGAAGTGTTGCAGATTTTTCTTTATTTTGGGCTCAAATCTGAAAGTAGTCCCCAAGTTATTGTAGTTTTCTTTAAATGCAGTTACTTCAGTTTATTTAATGCAGCCATGCGACCTTTAACCTTCATGTAGCTCAGGAGGTTCCATCCCCTGCTCCAGTCTGCCACAGTTTTCACAGTTTCAGGAGCACAGATGTGGAGCTGTAAGTATTTAAGCATTTGGAGTCGTGACGTCACACCTGCAGCAGATCTCCGGGTGAACATTTCAGGGCTAAAAATTCATTTCAGCTTTTTAAAAAACAATCAGATTTACACCGAGGCCGAGAATAACCTGCAGCAGTTTAATATCTGCAGGAAGCAGCGCTGGTGCCTCATGTTTGATCCCAAAATGCATTCTGGGTAAACTTTCAGGGCTCTCCTCGGCCTGAGGCAGAGGTGTCTGCTCAGAAGACGATGGAGCAGGTGAAGCTGTCTTCGTAACCTGCAGGATCATCTGCACGGCCTCATTAACTATAACAGCTGATTCTGAGGGGGATGTTTTCCACCCGCCTCCAGAACGAGCGGCGAGATGTGCTGACCTGTGCTCAGGATGTGGTGTCACCGCGTTAATGCCACGTTTGGCCTTTGCTTCATTATCTTTAGACGAGCTTTAATGAAGCTCAGCAGAAAAACCAGAGTCAGAGGTGAACGATGAGGGCGGGGCAGCACATGACAAAGGTGGGAACACAGACAAGGACAGGAAGTGGAAGGCAAAGAAAGTCACTGCCAAAATAAAACAGATGCAGACAGAGACGGGAAGCAAACATGAGCTGTAATATTTGAGACGCTCTGACAGGAAGCAGTGATTCTTTCATTAAAGCTTCCTGTGTGCACGTGTGCAAACCTCTCCTGACTTCATCTGCAGAACCAACTGTAGCGTCGCAGGACACCTGAGCCGCAGTGAGGAGAAACATGGCCGTGCCGCTCATTGGTTCCTGCTTTTATTAACACCTTTATCTCCCAGCTAATGAAACGGCCTGACCGCTCCCGCTGCAGGAAAAGTTCGTCATGCCCTCATTACTAATTAAACACGCCACCACTCGCTTTGTCACTGAGGACCGGAGCGCAGCGCCGCCCGGCCTGCTCGGGGTCGTCCACTGTGTGTATGTGTGTGTGTGTGTGTGTGTGTGTGTGTGTGTGTGTGTGTGTGAGCTGAATAGATGATCAGTGTGTCTGAGAGCCAAACTGGGCTACTGCTGCAGCACACCAACCCTTACCTGACACACACACAGACACACACTCAAGAGCAGCCGTTATCTCCAAACCAAAGTAGAGTTGGCAAACATATCCATGGCTGCAGATGGGATCTCTTGTGATACGAGATATAGGTGTGTGTGTGTGTGTGTGTGACCATCTAATCTGTCTTTCTGGACATGTTTTCTTTTTATCTCTGTGTGTGGTTTCTGTATGTTCACACATCTTTTGTGTAGTGCATGTGTGTGTCTGTGTGTGTCTGTGTGTGTGTGTGTGCTCATTTTTCGGAGCGCAGCCAGGATATGGCCTCAGGGCTGCTGGGGGTATTAGGGACTATTTTTTAGCAGGGAAGCGGATTAGGGGAGCGCGGGGAACGGCGTGGCCGTGGCTGATTTTCTGTCAACAGCCTCGGTTATCCCTCAATCCCTCCCTGTGAGGGAACTGGGACTCTGAGCTGCACCCCCGGGCTCGCAGAGAGAGAGCAAGGCGGGAGTCGGAGTCACCAATCAGAGAGAGCGAGGGGAAAGGTGGGGAGGAGAGAAAGAAAGCATCATTTATGATATCATCAGCTCATGAGAAGCTCAGACGTCGGCCGCGAGGAACAGAATCCCCATTGCTGGCACGGGAACGCTCGCAGAGACACACCGTGGAGCCGCCGTGTTTACCGCATGATGGGTGTGGGCGCGAGTGCGTGAACGAGATGGATGCAGGAGCTTCTCGTGTGGTCTCCTCACGCACGATCGTTCCGAGCGTTTGGCTCTTACAAATACAGGCACAGAGCCTGTCTCTACAAAAAACACCAAAAACACAGGGATGGGAGGGGCTAATGTAAGACGTTCACCAGTGATTGGTCCTCAGGTTTTGTCACCATGATGTCCTTCCCACTAAGGCGAGCTCAGTTACTGCTGGGAGGCTCTGCGCCGCTTCTCTAAAGCCCGCCTGGCTCCTCGGTGCTGCTGGAAAACTTTACATGTTCAGCCCATTTCAGCCTGAAGGGGAACCTCCTGCTGGTTCAAAGCCCAACATGGTGCCGAGGTCAGACTCAGGTGTGTGGGCGAGTGAAACCACACAGCTGTGAGAGATGATAATATAAGATAAGGAGGAGTCACTTCATCAGTGCGTCTCAGTTTATCGACTCTTTGGGCTTAAAGTCAAATAAATGCATCAGATTACAGAAAAAACGATATTATATATATAAAAGTGAACTGTAATATGAACAAGACGATGAAATGCAGTTTGCATCCATGCAGGAAGTGCTTTAGCAATAATACAGACATATTACAGAATATGGATCTATCACAGGTATGTTACAGTGGACACGGTATGAAGGTATGTTATGTGTTAAGTCTAATTGTTGAATGTTGCCATTGTGTTTCTTAAATTTGTACAGTCTTAGTTCAAGCAGTAGGATCAAAGCCATTCCTTTGATCCTGACCACCTCTCCAACCACTCTGTGCTGGGGGAGGTTTTATTGTAGATACATCCTATCTGAAAGATCTGTTTCTTTTGATGTAAGCTTCCTGGGTTTACGACCCTTTGGTCAGCAGGAGGTCACACACACACTTACAGAAGTTCACACATATACATAAAATGCTTTGTCTTAGAACCAAGGGGGCATGGCTTTGTTCTGACGTGTTTTGTGTGAACTGTCTCTAGCAGGAGGAGGTCAGATCTGGGGGTCATTTTCGTGGTGGACACAGACGAGGCCTCCCTTGCGCAAATAATCGATCGATCGACTGTCTTGTTTTCTTCATGATGAATAAGTCTCTAGAATCTCTAGAATTAGCGGGGTTTGTGAAATAAACTTCACACCAGACTCACTGGGAGCGGAGGCGGAGCCTTTGATGTCATCATCAGTTCACTCAGATGACCTCAGATGAGGTCACAGCTCAAGGGAGGTGGCCATGTTTTCATATTTGGTCTGCGGTGAGCTGTCTGAAAGATGGATGTGGGTCTGGGGGTGTGGCTTGTTAAAGCTCCATCATGAGCGAGTCGGCTGCAGGGCGTGTAGCTGTGAGCGATTATAACATGAGAGCAGCCTCCCTCAGAGCCTTGGTCACAGTGGAAACATGCATGCAGGCGGCGGTGACTGATCCAGGTGATCGCCTGTATCTTACCTGTGCTGTAGGGGAGGGGCCTGCTGGCGGGTGGTTCTGGGAGACCCTGTTTGGAAGTGCAGCGAGGTCGTAAAAAGCACCACTCTTAATCTAACCAGCGCCTCGGTGTGTGTGTGTGTGTGTGTGTGTGTGTGTGTGTGTGTGTGTGTGTGTGGGTGTGGCCTCAGGGTTTGGAGCGTCCGCTACAACCACAGCCACGACCAGCTGGTGTTGACGGCCAGCAGCGACAGCCGCCTCATCCTCTCCAACATGGTGTCCATCTCCTCGGAGCCATTTGGACACCTGGTGGATGACGAGGAGCTCAGCGAGGGGGAGGAGCTTCACCAGGAGGACAAGTAAGAGAAAACACTGCCTTTGACTTCAGACAGGTCACATGACTTTGATGGAACACTGCAAAACCTTGGGTTAGGGGTCAGAGGTTAGCCGTCGTAGGCTTAAAGCTCGCCGTACCTGCAGCTGCGTCTGAGTGACTGTGACTAACCTAACGCAGCCGTCTGGGGCACGGCACGCTTCCCGTCGCCCTCAGGGTCCGTTTGGTTTTGGACGGCCTTCTTATTAACACGCTATTATGTCCTCACGTGACCTCTGCTGGTGTGAGAGGAGGGAGGGTGGACACCTGCGCAAACAGCCATCAGCTGCAGGTGATCTGTACGTGCGTGGGCGGAGTTTAAAGGTGTTTGATCGGCGCTGCTATCATTTTATTTCCTTCTCCACGCCTCCTTTAAACATGATCAGGTGCAACTTTATTATTCTGGATTCACATCTTTGAGTTTTCCCGAGGCCCTCGTGACCTCTGACCTCTGTGCCGATGCTGCGATGTTATCCTTCACATCAGCTCTGTGTGAAGGCACGCTGTCAGGAGCCCATCAGGAGCCTCATGAGGCGAGCGCGGCGTATCCTGAGCGCGTTATTTGATAATCGTCCTCTCAGATGAAAGCTGACGGGCTGAACCTTCGCTCTCGGGCTCTGCGGCGCTCGCGGCGATAAAAGTGGAAACATTAAAAATGCGTTGCTGTCAAACACTTCAGGAGTTTTTCTCCGTGGCGTTTAGAGCTGATTCCCACACAGCAGGGAGATCGTCTGTAATGGTTCCAAACCTGCCGCCGTCCTCCATCCATTACACTCCCAGTCCCCCTCTCAGCCTCAGCCGCCGGCTCTCATCGTCAATGACCGACTCTCATCCACAATTATCAGCTCTCCTTCCTAATCACCAGCACTCAGCTCCAGTTTGAACCCTCCCACTGCAGCCGCTGACCCTCTCGTCTGTGCGCTGCGTGTCCACTCCACAGTTCCTGGACGCCGGCATTCCTCCCGTGGGTTTGTGGGTATTTTTTTCAGACTGCACGTTTTGTTTCTGGTGAAAAGGATCTGTTCAGTCTTACTGTCAAACCGTGAAGGCAAACCTGACAGCGTGTGCAGGAATTAGACTCGGCCATAAAGATAATAATAATGACAGAGGCTTGATTGTGGGCGGGGCTTGGGGAGCTTCAGTCACACTAGACCAAAAAGAGGACGGCGACCTCCCTGCAACCGCAATGATCTGACGGACCGCTGTGACTGCTACGTTCATCGCCGTGGCGCTCCGTCTGCTGCGCGGCATTTAGCGCACAGCCTGACCGCAAACATGAACACAGGCCACAAAGACCCTGACGAGCGTGCACGTGGAGGCTGCAGAGGTGTGCCTGGTGACATCATCAGCGTACCTGCTGCTCCCCTGAAACAGTCAAATGTCACGGCGGTGTCCATCCGATGACACGAGACCTAAACCCTCAGGTCTGTTAGACTAACTGGAGTATTTATCAGACGCGCTCGTCCCCGTTTCTCCTCCTGATGGATCCGTACGAGCGACGAGCTGAGGAGTGATTTTATTTCGGGGCACAGCCCGGAGGGAGCCACTCGAGTCGGCGTGAAACGGTTAACGTGAAATATGATGTCAGGATTTCCCCTCAGGAGCGCTAACAGCGGCGGGTTTGGGAGGAAGTGGGGACGGCGCTAACGCTGAAGTCTGATTTAGCGTCGCTCTGTGCGGCGGCAGGAAGAGAGCGCTGCTTTACAGCTCAGCCACCATCATCTCAGGTCGAAACAGGAAGTGACCTCACAGACACTCAGCAGCTCATCTTTTTATTAAGTCGGGAGAATCTCCAAACGTCTGCGCGCTCACGACCATAAAGTCGCGTTGTGTGTATTTTTCCTGCATTATTGATTTTATTGCTGTGTTATTATATTTAGATACAAACAGGCGTTCGTACCATGAACACGAGTCGATAACAGAATTAAACACACAAGCGATGGAGGGAGGAACGCTCACATCACACGGCGACGGGATGCAGATTCCTCCAATTCTGAATAAGTTTAAGGTTCCCTGAAGGTTTGAGTCGATGAAACCGGGAACACTGAGGTTCACAGCAGAACGGTCGCGGGTTCGAACCTTGCAGGTCAAAGGTGCCTCGCTCTGACTGATGACGGCAGATTTGCTCCTCCGGCGTTCAGAGCAGCGGCTCTGTCGGCACTCGTGGTGCTGATGCTGCTGCTGACCTCATGATGCTTGTTTCTATGGATACTGCCCATCATTGTGTTGGAAACATTATCTAAGTCAACCTTTCAGTGAAAATAAGACAAATGAGGCTGCCTCGTATTTCACAGCTCACCTGTGTGTGTGTGTGTGTGTGTGTGTGACGCAGGGGTAAGGAGCCGCTGAAAGACAGCGTGGTGTCCACCTACGAGGAGCACGAGGACAGCGTGTACGCGGTGGAGTGGTCGTCGGCCGACCCATGGCTCTTTGCTTCGCTCAGTTATGACGGACGGCTCGTCATCAACAGAGTCCCGCGCGCCCTCAAATACCGCATCCTGCTCTGAGCGGGGTCGTGCTGCCTGTGTGTGTGTGTGTGTGTCTGTGTGTGTGTGTGTGTGTCTGTGTGTGACAGGCTGTGTTGATGTTGACCACTGTAAAAAACATCTGTGTTGCTTAGAAGTAAAAACTGGCCGATGGATGAAGTTCGTGTTTGTGTGCTTCTTTAATGTTGGCTGTGACGTCAGTGGGCGGGGTCACAGGTACGCAGGGCTACAGATCCAAACACGGCTGAGACGGCGCCATCTTTTCTTCGTGACAACAAATCTTTAACAAAAGTGTTGTTTAGTTCTTGTCATAATTTCAGCATGTAAGCTAGTTTTAGTCTAAACTTGACTCAGTTTAATAAAAGGTGTAAAAGTTTGCCTGCAATCTTTCTAACGTCCACCAGGGGGCGAAACTATGGTTGCAGAAAGGTTTCTGACACTGAAGAAGAAACGACCCTCAGAGTCTTTGGGCTCCGTCGCTGATTTTATCGCTGACTGACAAACTCACTTCGCAGGTTTTGGTCCTTGTAAGTGTCAGAAAGGAGGAACGTGCTGATTGGCTAACAACGAGCCAATGAGGATGTGGTCCCACAGTCAGAAACACCTCTCGCTCACCAAGATGGCGACTACAAAACACACCACACGTCTTAACAATGCGATGTCATTAAGCAGTGATGTCACTGTGGCTACCTCCATCTTTTATATACAGTCTGTGGTTTTGGCCCATCAGCGCACCAGCATCAGAACAGGAAATATTTCCGCTTCCTCTAACTTCGGTCCTCGCTCTCCTGCCGTGGATTCGTACAGTGCGTGCCGAGGCCGATCGATGGCGGCGACAGTTGGAGGCAGACGGCTCTGACGGGCCTTTTAATTGCAGTTCCACACACACAATGAAGGAGGAGCTTCACTTCATTAGGTATGCCAGTCAGCGCCAGCAGAGCTGTGGCTGAATACTCAACGTATGCATCTGTCTAATCACAGAGGCTGCTCACACACACACTCGGAGGCCTCATTGCCCCGCAGTCAATTATTAAGAAGAGGGATCAGGGTGGAGATGCAGAGGGACGGCGAGCGTCGCCTTCTCCTTCCTGTCGCGTGCAGACGTGTGAGGGCGAGTGTGACACAGTATGAAATTATGAATGCAGCTTTCTGACCCATCAGTCAATCCGCCTGCTAATAACCGCTGAGTGTTTGCATGCCAATCGATGACAGCACCTTTTTAGTATGCCTGCGACAAATTACATTAGCTGTGATGCATCGATGGTCGATGTGGAGATCTGGATGCATGCTGACAGCGTGAATAACCTGCATCATATTCGGCTGCTATTTACAGCCTGCGGCGTTTTCCCGGCCAAGAACACGTGATGTCAGCTGGTGGGTGAAGCAGGGATCTGTCGTTACCCTCCAACATCAAACCCCTCACGTGCTTTCTCACACTTAATCCTGTTCTTCAGAGCGGTTCTGTTTCCAGAATCAAACTCTGAGCCTCCTCCGAGTCAAACGCCACCCAGAGTCTGTGGCTGTTCTGCCAGCATCAAGATCCAGCTCCACCTGCTCCACCATCGTCCGCACCAGTCTGGAGGGCATCAGCGAGGATCACCAAAGGTCTTCTGACTGAGGGGCCGTCAGATTCTCACGATGTGATCATAGTATGACATCACCAACAAAGAGACACCGAGGAAAACCAAAAGGAAAACCACCGAATCCTGAGAATGCCGTGACGTGGACACAGGCCGTCCCTGGATCCTTTGGTTCATATAAGAACAAAAAGGCACCGGGACAAAGCCGAGACCTCCACCAAAGACCTGAAACCACGCTTGTTACCCGAGAGTGGGAAGGTCTTTCAAACTGGAAGGGTGATGTCATGGTCAGCTCAGCCAATAGTTATAGAGCAGACGATGCAAAGACAGGACACAAGGAGAACACGGAAGCTCGTTCGAGGTCTGGGGAGGAGTTCACTGAAGGAAAGGAGGCAGATCCTGTGAGTCCACAGAGATTTCCAACGGAGAACGACGCTGATTCAGGGCGCTTAGAGGGCTTTTTTCCCAGAGGGGGAAGTTGATGGTGACATTTAGATATTTACTTTTACTTCCTGTGTCTCGTCCACCATGATTAGCGTCAGCTGTGTTTGTTTCCTGTTACATCAGTGCGTCACAGCCTCAGCTCCTTGTCGTGCTCTTTGTTTCCTGCCTGTGAGCGTTTCTGCCACGTCAGCCTCCTGCACCAGAGTGACGTCTTATTTCTTGGTTATTTAATGTGCTGTGTCCACATCCACACGCCTCACAACAAAGACGACCGAAGCTCAAACAGCCAAATTGCAACTCCACCGCCTCCCTGAGTGACCTCTGTGTCACCTCTGTGTATTAGTCTGTCCATCTCAGCGCCTTTGGGCTGTGGATCCTGAGATTCTCATGATGGATGCAGCATGTGTGATGATGTCATGATGATGTCATGACATCATGGACCAACGGCTTGTTGAATCTGAGCCAATGAGAATTAAGGCAGCTTTGTTCACTTATTGGTGTGAAGCTGATGTCTCCCATCCTGAAGCTGCTCCTCGACACGAATGGAATGCTGCAGGTCACGTGACCGAGGTGCTGTACGCGGCGGCCACCCGGGCCTCCTCGGGTCGCGACCCTTTTGACCCTGATGCGACGTGACAGCATTGCTGTGGCTGCCGGGAGCCTCATGCGTGCTAGTGCAGTCGCTCAGGAAGGCACGAGCAGGAGACGGGGACAACCGCTGAAATATTCACGACGCTGGGAAACGGGACGCCGTTTTCTCCGCACGTATGACAGAAGTATGTTTTTGAAGCTTCTGCAATGAAACCGAGGAGGAAACTGCCACAGAGACGTGATGACTGCACGTCTTTGTTCCTCCTGCAAATACCACGCGTGCCGTCTGCTGCGTGTGTCATGTGTTACACAGGAAATGCTCCTGAAACACAAGCGTTTGCCTTGAATGGAGGTAATTGTACCTGAGGGTCACCCGGGTGTCGTCCTCCGAGGGTGGAGGCAGAATTAGATTGGGCTGCTGTGGAAATGAAATTTTAAAAAATGGGATTTCATTTAATTATTTATTCATGTCAGCAATGCGATATGGAGCCACCTGGGGTGTTTGTGTGTGTGTGTGTTATGAGCGCGAGCGCGAGCGGGGCTTTCAGGTGATTATTACCTCTGAGAGTTCGACTCATTTGCATGGAAGAGAATTTATGTGACCCCTCGAAATGAAAATTATGCACAAACACGGCGCTCTCTGCAGGAAGACGGAGCGACGGAGAGCGGGAGAGACTTCAGAGGTCTGAGGAAGGCGCCCGCGGGAGCAGACAAACGTACGTTCACCATTATTTATGTGCGCAGAAGAAGAAGGAGAGGCCACGCATGGTCCTCCGGGGCTTCACGGCGAGCTCACTGATGCTCGTGCAGATCCCGCTTTTACGTTTGTGCTTTTAAAAGCGCTTCGCTGTGAATCCGGAGCCGCACGCTGCAAAGCAACACGAAGGGGGGATGATCATTTTTCAAGATGGTGCCCCCCGCCCCCGAAACCCAGAGATGAGCCTTTGGACGACTGAAAGTAAACAAAGGGTTTGAAATGTGCGGGGATTTTCTGTACAGGGGTAAGAAATCTGTTAGACGCTAACCTCCTCGCACCCAGCTGCTGGGAGCTCTTTGTTGGTACTCTCAGGCTCTTAGCGCCACTGAAACGCGGTCCCATCACTTTTGATGTTAGCTCAGAGCATGCGAGGATAGCTACTTAACACTGACAACCACCCTGTAGTCGGGGAAAAGCTCCTGTGTGTGCCGTAAGCTACTTATTTACCATCCTATCGCTTCCGGAGGAGATAAAGTGCTTTAGAACTGAGACTATTAAGCCATCAAAATTACAGGAGGAGTCTGTATTTAGGTTTAGAAGGAAGCCCTTACAGTCCACTGTGGCCCACTGTGGGTTTCCCAGCACTTTAAAACTGTATGGACCTTTTGTTGGGACACGTATTAGTGCCTGGAGCTGTTTCTCCAGTCTCTGTGACTCTTCTGTCCTCCAGCCTGCTGTCAGGAGCGCCTCGGCCCGGCTCGTAGCCTCATTGTCCGGCTTTGTCTGGCTGACCGACCCTCCTTTCTTCCGGGGTGAAAGGGACCACAATGGATGATGAGCTATAGCGCTGCGGCGTGCGCCCACCTCCCTTCTCCCACCTTGCTGTTCTTCAATTATCGAACAAGCACACAGAGTAGATCCAGGGTTATTTATGGGCCTCGCTACCACGACGCACATGTAATTACCTCTCAAACGGCGTAATTGCGCTCATTTCTCATGTCCAGTGCCAATGCTCGCCCCCCCTGTGCCCTCGTGGTGTCTCCATGGAGATTGAGAGGCGGTTGCTGTTGAAGGACATCACGGGTCATAGGTTGAATGTTGGATTGGATTATTTGCTGGTGGGTTGGAGAGGAGAAGCTGCTTGTTCATATGTTACAATAAAACGATTGTTTGTCTCGCTCGACTCGTGCACGTACATCTGTGCAGGCAGAGGTCTGTCAACTGTTGAAATCACCAAGTTCGGTTTGTTTCTTCTTTTTTCTGGTTTTAATCTTTAAAGTGATTTGTTTGTGATCTGCGGTCTGCCGATCGAAACACGTCCACGCCACGAGCCGTGCAGCTCTGCAGGTTTCTGCAGCTGTAGTTCACGTCCATAAGCAGGTTCTCTTTTATTTCAAACACATTTAACACGACTTCACACACTCACACAAAAATCACTCATTAACAGATACCATTGCTAATGTCACTGAACATAAAGAAGGATTACTTTTTGTCAGATATCAAGTCAAACCAGCCATAAGACGCCTTCTTACCTGTGGAGCTTTATGAGTCCATTATGTCTGCCGTTGGTGGTCATTCATCTCATCGTGCACAGGTCAGTTTTTCTAACCTTGCTTTAAACTTATTAATATTGTTGATTAAATAAATTAACCTACTGAGCCTAATGTTCAATAGTACGGTTAAATATATTTTAATCCACATCCAGACATTTATCCTGGCTGGAGATAAAGAGGTGCAATCATCATAATGATTGTAACTGCTTTGGTTTGTAGCATCTGTATGGTCATTGATTCAATTATTTACTACAAATAAAAAGTGTGTTTCTTTACTGTGTTTGTAGAAACTGTGTGATCGAGGCTGCTAAATGAATGTACACTGTTTTGACACAAAATACGTGAATACCATACAACCTTTACACGTTCATATGCTTTATAAAAATATGTTTCAACTGGCACCGAAGGGTTTCACAAATATTTTAAGGACTGGCAAGTTTTATGACTTCTGGTGCAGCCGTACCATTCTGTACCATTAACTGAGATTGAAAGACGGTCACGGCAGATAGCAGAGACAGGAGGATTTAATCTTTTGTATTTCACTGGGCAAGCACTGCCTGCCTTGCTTGCCCTGACAGAACCCCAACTTCCTCACAGATGTCAAGCCGTCTGTTATTATTTAAACATTAGATCAGGGGTCCCCAATCCCAGTCCACGAGGGTTGAGGAGGTCATTTATCAATTTAAATCGGCTGTGATGGGTCAAGGACACATCTAAAACCTGCAGGGACACCGGCCCTCGTGGACTGGGATTGGGCACGCCTGCATTAGATAGATTCTAATGTTTAATAGGTTAAATATATTTACTCAACATCACTAAAACATCTATCCTGGCTGGAGATAAGAAAGTATAGTATTTTCTTAGTGATGATGTCAGTGGTGTTTCACTGTTAATCATGGTGCAAAAACGATAAATCTCAGAATTCAACATTGATTCACTTAAACGCGACTATCAGGTTTAATTTGTTGGATTCCCGTCGATCATCACTTTCTGTATTATTTCAATCATAATGAGTGTGTAAAAGTGAATTTTCATCCATGTTCAGTGTCTGTTCAGTGAAACTTTAATGAATTTTCAGTTAGAGAAATTAGATTCAGTTAGTTTTTAATTCATGTCTATGTTTAGATTTCACTGGGCATGCTCTGCCTGCCGTGCTTGCCCCGAGGGAACCCCACTAACATGGAAAAACTGTCTGATACCAACATACTTGGTGAACCTTAGTTTGCTTCACTGCTAAAAAATACTGTGTCCACATGCTTTTGTCCCTTTTATCTTACCACATGCCAGAAAAAAAACTTAACAAACCAAAATTCTTCATATAACATGAATTAATTATTTTTGTTTTCACCTTGAACCAGCTAGAAAAACACGCAACATCCTCCTTGTGCTTCCCTTTCTGACCTCAGCTTTTGAGGCTGATTGACTAATGATTGAAGTGACTGCTGAGTTCGTCACTGGCATCCCGGCAATACAGAGTGACAGTTTGTATGTGTTTGATCAATGGTGCGTAGCTCGGGGACAGAGCGAGAGCAGGGGCTACGGCGACTCTCAAACCTCTTTGTCAATCAAACGGCCCTCGAACGGCACCCCATGAAATCCATTAAAACCAATTTAGCCCGAGCTGCACAGCTCAGAGCTCCATGAACGCTCAGCCCATGGTGAATTAATGATGGATTTTCAAAACTTTGGTGGTTTGAGCTGATTGCTGAGTATTATTTCCATGACCTGGTGTGTCATTCATTATTATGTGTTGAAAAGCGCTCTCAGTGAGGGATCGCTCAACATCAAGTCCATACAGGCTGATCTGATTTTAAAAGCGGTGTTTTTTGTTCCATTTCCTTTGCTCTTACAAAATAATTCTGCTGTTCTGTCGAGTGAGGGGATGGGCTGATTGATGGACCGACTTCCTTTTGATTCCCCCCCGGTAACATTCTTCTGACTCAGAAACTATTTCTATAAAGTGCTGCTGCTTCTGGACTGTAACTTATTTACCTGTCCAACAGGTAAAACTTTCACCTCACTTAGAGCTCAGTCTATTGATCGTTAAAGCTTTGACAGGTACAAAAATACGGATTTGATCTGAAATGTTAGGCCTCTCAGGAAGTCGAAAATCAGAAAATCCGACAAATGTACAAAACTTAGGCGAACACAAAAGGAAAAATGCCACAGGTGACTCTTTGAAAGTGTAATCGTTTCTGTCTTGATAGAAACAGCAGGATTATATACAAACATGTTCCTGTTATTGTTGTCATATTTCCTGCTTCCTGTTCCACTGAGCTCGATGTTCATGCTGCAGATGGTTTCAAACACTCACTGAATCACAGTTTTTCTACTCATGGATCTGTATGACGTCCCAGAGGGGGGATATCTCTAATATGGTCGTCCCAGAAGCCCCACCCATTATGAAGGCCGGGCAATCAGAACGTTGGCTTAAAGGAGGGAGGAGCTTGTTTCAGACGAAGCATGAACTGAGGCCCAGAATCAGATAAAGAAGGATTATTGTGAGCTGTGAGTCGTACAAAGCTGCTCTGGTCCACCAATGACAAAGGAGACCGAATGTCTGCCCTGTAGCTATCTGTTGCATTTGTAGCTCCAGGGTCTCGGGGGTGGGCAGCAACACCCTCACCTCCACCTGTCCAGAGGGGACAGCCAGGTGTTCCCAGCTGGGAGACACCTCCCTTCCTTCTTTCCTGTTTGCAGTTCCACAGCTAGCAGCAGCTCAGCATCACGTCTTGTTGTGCTCTTTTATTTTCTCCTGATCCAGTTTCCGCCTCATCTCCTTTCCCCTCACGCTCCTTCACTGCCTCGTGGCAAGTGGAGGGGAAACCGGAGGCTGATGAGCCAACATCATGTCGTATTTGCTCCGTCACATATGAGGCTAATAAAGCCAGCTTCAGTCTCTGTTTTCTTTCATTTTTAAGGCTAACACAAGGAGGGTTCACTGATGTTTGCACTGTACTGTTGAAGTGTTGCACCGGTCAACCTCTGTCCGGACCCGTGACACGCAGCAGGAGGTCAAACAGACAGGAAAACGTGAGCTTGAATGACTGTGACGGTCCTGTTCTCGCACTGCAGACCCACAAACAAGTATGTACATATTGTACAAATGACCCCAGAGTCTTCTGGATGGCGCCCTCCAAAAACGCCGTATGAAAACGGTGTTGCAGCATCACCAGCCTCAGCTCGCTGCAGCTGCAGCCTGTTCATGTTAAACACACGTGGCCTGAATCCCTGACTCTTCTCGCTGCTCTGATGAATGAACTGCGTCTGTGGACATTTCCTGTCAAGCCTTCGCTTCAGCCTCGGCTCCTGTTTTGGTTTATTCAGGTGAATAAATGTGGCGGTACCTTTTTCTCATGTGAGCTAACAGCTAACATACTGTATTCTGCACGTTACCTGCTCTCAGTGCTTCTCCGTGTCTGTGCTGCACACACACACACCGCTGCGTGACTGTCACAGCGCTGACGCACTGATGCATGTGGATGAGCTACCAGGCAGCAGGGCTGTGTGTGTGTGTGTGTGTGTGTGTGTGTGTGTGTGTGTGTGTGTCCTCCTCTGACCCCCCGGCTGTTCCTCTGTCATGCTGCTCTCTCTCTCGCTCATATCAGACATGTCATCCGCCGCAGAGCGCTCGGACACACTCGTGGGAGCCGCCTGACCCAGATCTGTCTTCTTTGCCCAGTTGACACACACACACACACACACACACACACACACACACACACACACACACACACACACACACACACACTTGACATTTGGGTCTCTGACAGGACATCAGGTGAGGACAGAGGAGCCCAGGTGACGGAGAGAAGCAGTGAACCTTTGCTGTGATATCGGCCCTGTGAGCCCGTGAACACGCACACGCTCGTCTCCACGCCGTGTTTGCCTGTCAGGAATGGAGGCACTCTTTTTTTTCGTGGCTTTGGAGGCCTGACTCAGAGGCGTGTTTGTTATTTGTCCTCCTTTGTAACAGCCAATCAGGAAGTGGATGACGGGATGTTGTCATTACATCCTGTTTGTGCATTTACATTTGTTTACTTTTAGATTGGTTTTCATTCCGGGTCTTTCTGGTCACTGATCCTTCGATCAGAGATGATCAGGTTGTACGGACGCCCTGTTTTCTTAAAGGCAACATAATCCATGTAAAGAATGTGCCGGGTGAGCACATTTAGAGTCGAATAAAAAGTAAGATTAATGTCAGTGGTGATGATTTTAAACTGTTTGACTTACTGACAGGCGATGCTGGATTTATGGAACTGAAAGTTTCTGATGCTGTGCCGAAAACTCATCGCCTCCATTTAAACTGCTGTAACGTGATGAAGTCAGATATCTCTCCTTAACGCCATCGAGTCGTTCTGAGCCCCTAAGAACAACCGTGTCACGGGGCACAGCTTTAATATAGATCCTTTATTTATCCACGTAAAAAGTCTGATTCCAGAGAGCTCGGATCACCAGGGCAGCAGCAGCAATCACAGCCCCATAACGATATTTAAACTGCGCTGCAGACACAAAAACACAGAGGTAACACGGGTCATTTCAAAGACCTAAAACTGACATGGAAACACTGGAATTCACTTTCCGGCACTACAGCGGCCCTCAGAGCGCAGCGGCCCCGGGGTCTTTCACACATTACTGGTTAACCTTTCTCACCACAGACGCACCGCCGTCACCGAGGAGACTCGTGAGGGTGCAAAAAGACTTCTGCTGTTAGAGGAGGTGTTGGGAACACGGCATGCCTCTGGAAACACGTTCCTGCTGAGTTTATGGGATTGGTCACTCCTGTCGGGAATGCTTATTGGCGAACAAATTTCCTGGATGATCCCTTTTCTGACTCTTCCCATGATCAGGTGCTTCGTAATGGAGCGTCGTTAACTTTTCCTCACTTTTAGTTTATTTTCTATAAAAATCCAGAAACTTTGACGTCAGGACTGCCGCTTTATGTTCTTTAGGCGTTGTGTTTCGGCTCGACGTACACCTCGGCAGCAGACTCGCCGGCGACCAACAGGTAAGGCGTCGGTGTTCGTCAGTCACACGGCGCCCCGTGAAATCCATTAAAACTCATTTGCCCGGCTCAGAGCTCCATGAACACTCAGCTCTGGTGAATTAATGAAGGATTTTCAAACTTTGGTGGTTTCTCTTGGTTGCTGAGCCTTATTATGGAGCCATTCATTACTACGTGCTGCAGAGTGCTCTCAGTGAGAGCACAGGCTGCTCTGATATTTAAAAAACACACTTTTTCTCTTTTCTTCACAATGATTTTTCTGCTCCAGGACTGAAAGTTTCACATGTGAGGAACCTGCTGCACGCCACCAAACCACAGATCTTCCTCGGGAGGAGGCGGGAGCTCCTCCTCATCCTCGTTTGGTGCAGCGTGCGTTTCTCAGAGACTCCCGAGTGCATGGCTCAGGGTTATTTTTTCACCTGTCATTCAGCATGGGTTTGCTTCTTCAAACAGATCTCTGTCATCTCTCAGCTGCCGGCGCCGCCGTGCAGGTAACGTCACAGATTTACGGCCCCGAGAGTTCAAAGCGCCGCCGCCACACAAGTGGGCTAAAGACAGAAACCAGCCTGAAGACGAAGCAGCAGAAACACGACTGAGACGCAGATGCTCGATGGCGTGTGAGGACCACCAGGATCCCCTCCTTCAGAGTCAGCACTCTTTCTCCTTCATAGTTTTCCTGTGATTCTGTTGAGTGTGGCGGTCACCACGGTTGCCTCACACCGGGAAGGTCCCGGGTTCGAATCCACCGTCTGGCCTTCCTATGTGGAGTCTGCATGCGTACTCCGGCTTCCTCCCACACACATGCCGTCGGTGGGTGAGGTTAACTGTGCCCACAGGTGTGAGTGTGAACGCCTGTCTGTTAAAGGCCCTGTGTCAGATTAGAGACACCTGCCAGGTGTACCCTGCCACTAGCCCTGTGGTAGCTGGGATAGGCTCCACCCTCGTCTTTCTCCTCTTTCATGGGTCTGCAAGAACCCAGGTGTTTCCTCTCTGTTATCGTGTTGGGTATGTGTTCTTGTCTTTTGGTTTCTTCCTGTTTTATTTTGAAGGGTAGTTTTATGGTGTGCCTCGTTGTAGTTGTACTTCCTGTTATTCCTTCCTTTGTGATCATCAGCCACACTCTCACCATGTTTACTGATCAGTCCTCTGTGACCCTGGAGAGAAACAACAGAAACACCGGCTGGGACAATCAGCACACACCGATGGGACATGATCAAACCACAGATGGAACATTTTAGTGCTCAAACATACTTTTACAGCGATGATGGAATAAGCTTGTAATTATTACTTCTAAAACAAATATGTGCTCCAAACTAAACAGACCAGTGAGCAGGTCAAAGAGTCTGCACACCTCAAAGACTGAATGGAAGCTCGAGCCGAGCTGAAACAGACGGCTGCACAAGTCCAGCACAGAGACACTGTTACAAATATGTAACACAAGCTAAAGTGGAAATGTTTGGGAATAAGAGCTCAGACTCCAGTGTCCCTCCAGCTGGAATCAGGAGCTGACCAGGAGGAGCACTTCCACTTCCTGTTAATCCCACTGTTTATTCCTCCACCTGTGGCAGGGCCCGAGGAAACGGCTCCTCCCTATCCACTCCAAAAGGCACCTCAGACAAGGACGATTGAATCCGGGACGCACTCTCACTCCAAGATTTTTCGTGGTCTGTTTTCTGGTTTCCACAGCCTCGCTGTGGGATCACGCTCTGCATCGCTGAATCCTTAAAGCTAAGAAAGAAACGTGCGAGCACATCGTTGGAAACACGAGTGGAAAAACAGAAATAAGAGCCACACTGTGGAACCATAATCAACACCACAGTGTGATTATTTTAGCCTCCAGTGAGCATTTACCCCAACACTCAGCTCCTTCTTCTGCAGCCACGTGGTGCTGAGTCATATTTAACCCTGATTGTATGTGATGAATATTTGATCAAACTAAATGTAAATGTGTGCCCAGCTGCATTCACACTGTGGGTTTAGTGCAGGAGGGGGTGGAGAAATGATCATCAGTTCCTTCAGGTCCGTGGAGTCTGTCCTTTGCCTTTAAGCCTCCACTACCCAGCAAACATGGAGAACATTTCTCCAGGCAAAACAGCAAAACTGGAAATCCACAGAAAACAGAGAAGAAGCATCGACCTTACTGTTGGAATAAAGGCAGAAAGTCTCCAGTTTTCCACGTCTTCCTCTCGTTCAGTGACAGAAATCTGGTCTGATTTGGACTCGAACATTAAAGTCAGATTCAGTGTCAGAGGTGGAAAAGTGAAGACAGTCGCATCAGCAGCAGATCTCCACCTTTCTACGTCTGGAACGTTTTCATCTTTCTTCTCACAAAATGTTTTCTGCTCCTCGGTCCCAGACTCGTAACGTTTTGCCCAGGTGGACCCTCTGTGGTAGCCTATGTCACCAAGTCCAAAACACCAGCCTCACTTCTGGATTCATCTCCGTCTGCACAACAAGCATGTACGACCCCGCAGCCATGACACGAGAGGGGAGGGTAACCCCCCGGACAGGTCGGCACTCATTCCTGCTCACACTCACACCTATGTGCAGCTTAAGGTCAGCCGAATCACCGATCCTAACTTGGGGCTGGAGTACGCGCAGTGAACCCACGCAGACGCAGGAGGAACATGCAAACTCGCGGCCTGTTTATCAAACACAGAAAAGCCCAGGATTCAAACCCAGGACCTTCCTGCTGTGAGGCGACAGTGCTAACCACCATGCCCCAATAAACTTAATTCAGTTAAATTCACTTATACAGCGCTAATTCACAACAACAGTTGTGTCAAGGTGCTTTATACTGTAAGGTAAGGACCTACAATAACACAGAGAAACCCCACCAATGAGATTAACCTCTATAAGGCAGCACTCGGCAACAGCAGGAAGGTAAAACTTCCTGTGAGGCTCAGGGTGGGGGTGGGGTGGGGGGGTGGGGGGTGGGGGGCAGTGGCTTTAATCCTCTCCTCTCCACAGTCAGAGTCACCCTGGCTTCATCGCGTTTGAAGATGGCGATGGTGAAAATGCTTCCAGGTGATGTCACAGTGACCACGTCCGTCTTTTATGTACAGTCTGTGTTTCGCATGCACAGATGTTTATCTTTCCTGTTTTCATGAGCAGGAGCGTCTCACGTGCACGCAAACTTCCTCTGGTTAGGACATCCAACAAAGACCCGCAGCAGATGATGACGTGATTTTTTATCGTAACCGGGAGAGACGGTTATTCAACGCTGAAACCTTTCTAAACACCGTTTCCCGTCTCCCTCTGTGAATTAGTGCTGCGCTGAAGCTTCATTCATGCCTGTGACAGTCGACTCTCTGAGGTGCGCCTCCTTTATCTCCACGGCCTCCCTGTTTCTGTGTGTGCGCCTGCTATAATAAGCCTCTCTCTCCATCTCCCTCCCTCCTGCCTTCCAGTTCCACTTCTCTGAGCGATGCGGGTGGAGGAGGAAGTGACCTATATAGGCTGCATCTCTCTCTCTCTTCAGTCTGCTCCAGCTTCCTGCCTCTCCACCGTGTGTGCGTCTGTGTGCGTGTGCGCATGGTGGAAATGAATAATTCAGCGGATGCCTCAACACGGCCGCCTTCAATAAAACCATCCCCCTTAATGAGTCTTAATGACAGCCACAGCGTGGAGACAATCAAAGTGTGTGTGATTGTGTGTTATTGTACGTGTGTGTGCGTGCAGGCAGTGTGTGGGTGGGTAGGCAGGGCACAGCGGTGATGCCTGGGTAATGGCGTGCGTGCGTGGCAAGCGCGCCTGCGTGCTTGCAGGTGAGAGCGCTGCCTTTGCCCCGGGCTCTGTCAGGCTTGCTCGGGGTAATATTACCTGAGACTTTGAAAAGAACATGAAAGCTGACTTCTCAGCAGGGGAGGTGCGAGGAGAAGCTCGCTGGGGTGGAGCAGCTGAGGAGAGGAGCAGCTCGCCTCCCTTCAGCTCTTCAGGCTGTTTGTGGGTTTGAACTCTAAAATGACTTCATCCTTCCTCCTCCTCCTCCTCCAAGTGTGTTCACAGCATCCCTCTGTCTGTTTCCCCTCTTTGACCACTTTATCACGCTGACTGGAGGCTCCTCCTCTTTCAGTTTAGACATTCATGTCTGACAAAAGGGAAAAAACTCTTTTCAGCGATCGTGTTCCCGACAGCTGCGTTCCAACCTAAATATGCATACGACCATAAACACGGCTGCAACGTAAACGTGTCTTCTTGCCTTTGTTTTTATCATCACGGGCCCTGAAACCTACACTCCTTCTAGAGTCCAGCAGGGGGCGACTCCTCTGAAGTCTGATTGGATAGAAGTCTGAGAAGCGTCCTGCTCAGCTGATCTGTGAGCTCAGTGATGATGATGAGTTTACGCGTCAGCTGACTGAAGTCTGACTGAAGAAAACATGAAGTTTATTTGGGAAATTATGGAGTCAGAGAGTCGCAGAAAGAATTTAAGAAAACTATAAAATACACGCAAGGCTGTAGTGAAATGTCCCTCAAGGGCTCCTGTAGATATGCAGGTGAGCCATCAATACGTGCAGTTCCTCTAATGTCCACCGGAGGCTCTAAAGCAGAAATAAACATGTTTACAGGCTGATCTCTGTGCCGATGTATGAAAGGCGTGGAGTATTTGTAATGCAGTTAATACAGTTTGAGCTGCACAGCACTGTCGCATTCACCATCTGCATCATGGCAGCTTATAGTTTCAGCCCTGCGTCTCTTCAGTAGCTCCTCGTCACACAGCTGAGGTCTCGCCTGTGCTCTTTGGTGTATCGATGTTTGATGAGCGATTATATTTAATGCTGATTTTTAACATGTTAGTTGGAATGAATGTTGTGTTTTTAATCTTTTATTGGTGAGCAGTTTGTTTCGCTGCGTCTGATATTAAGCAAACTATAGAAATACATTTTGGGAGCCACACAGTGATAATGAGTATGCTCGATATGATGCAGAGGAGACATGAGTGCACAGCAGGTTTAATCATGAAAATGTGAGATTTAACCTTCTGCCGAGGTTTTTGTGGCATCCTGACGATAAAAGCCTCTGCAGTGCCGCCGTCCTTCAGTTCTTTGTGGCTCCAAACCTGCTGGTGCCAAACAGACCACACTCTGATGATCTGCCATGAAGGACCCACATACCAGTCATACCATCCCCCTCCCTCCATCCCTGGTGTGAAATCGTCAGTCTGTGGATAAAAAAGTAGGAGCTACAAGAGTCCCAAAAGGAGAGCTTCACCTGTGTGCATCTGTGAGAAGATCGACCGCCGCACCGGAGGTAACGCTGACAGCCTCAGAGCTGATTTCTTGTTTTAGTTAAAAAGTTTTTTACGACTCCAAAAATATCCAAACTGCTCTAAAATTAGCCCATAAACTGTATATAAAAGATGGCAGTAACCACACTGACTTAACTCATGTAACCCAGCAGAGTGTTCAGAGCCCTCCCCCCAGAGAAAATATTACCCACTATCATGCATCATGTTTTATTCAATAAGAATAAACTCTCCAGGAAGAAGTTTACTTACTTGTATCGAGTCAGACAGAGGCGCCCCTGCTGAAAACTGCGGGATACTTATCGATGTTTTAAATGTCTCACATTTCAAAGTAGATCTCACAGTTTCCTGATGGAAGACTATTATAATCTTTCTAAAAGAATAGCCTCAGTTAATTTTTCTGTTGATCACAGCATAGACAGAGGCTTTTATTTTGATAGACAGGTGTGACTATCAAAATAAAAGCCTCATGACAGCTAATATAAATTAGGATGCTTTCAAATCTCCACCACAGACACGAATTTAGCTTCTGGAAACTTTTTCGTCTCATCCTCTCTGAGTTAACTTTCGCTTCGTTTGTGTGTAGTTTGTTCATGAACACAAATCCGCTAAAACTTTCATAACTGCATAAACTATAAAGTACTTGATGTATTATGGTAAATACCACCTGATTATAATCATAATGATGCCCTCAAATTGCTATAAAATCCACCTGTTCTGTTGGTGCGTGGGTGGTTTCTCTCACTAATGTGACCCCAGAGTAAAAAGAGGAACGTGATGTGAAGCTAACACAGCGTGATGAGAGTCAGCGAGGTTTCAGAGGACCTGGAGGAAGACAGAATATTTGATGGGCTTCAGCGCAGTGCTGCTGCAGAGCTGCAACACAAGCATTTGGACCGACAGGACTGAGAGCTGCAGCAGGCAGGAACAAGAAGGAAGAAGAAACAGCCAATCATTGTTCGCTGGCCGTTATAAGCCCTTCCCACCACAGAGGCACATGCATGTTACCTACAAAGGATTTGAAACCATGCTGACGAACCCCTCACACCATCACGTTCAGCACAGGTGTTTTCACCTGCAGGGACAGACGGCTGCTGCTAACGTTAGCCACACTCGTGTTTGTGCCTCCAAATGTGGATTCCTGCTCAGTGAAAGGTTAGCGCGACTCTGCTGGAGGCCTCGTAGTGACCGAGCCTTTAATAAATATTCAATCAATTATTACGTGAAAATAAATGAATATTAAATAATAATTTACAGAAAAGAAAACGTCAGCATGACTCAGCAGAAGTTTAAAACCACGCTTTAACGTGCACAGATGACCTGTGAAGCTTCACTCAGGTGCTCACTTCCCTGTAACTGAATGTTCACCTCATTACTTTGATCAGCAGAGTGAATATTTTCCTCAAGAAGCTCCAAGAAAGGAGAAAGAACCCCAAAATGAAGCCTTTACGTTTCTTTTCAGTCCATTTTCCTCTCGATGAGCTTCCATCTCAAACTCATTCCACCCAAAATATCACTTCCAGACCCCTGACCCCGTCTTTTGTGTCTCGGTTCGTCTGCTGCAGGCGGCGCCGCGCTGCCTGTTGTGTTCCAAAAAACCACGATGACCCTGTCGGCGCCCACCCGGCAGCAGATGTACGGGCCACGGCGGGCACGCCGGTGTCACTGCCCAAACAGCTGTGCCACCAGAGGTGGGAAGTCTCCCCGGCAATGATGGATGAGTCGCACAAGTTTCAGCGCCGCACAACTTGTAGACCCTGGAGTCTCACAGCAACTCACGGAGCAACAACACAGGCTCTGTGGGACGGGAACCTACAGTCCGTGTTTCAATAAATAATAATAATAAAAAACGGACAGATGTGCAATTAATTTTCATCAGCAGGCAATATTTACTGCATCTATAAATCTTAATCATGTAAGCGCGCCTGCGACAAGGTGTGAAAGCAGCCGATTACAGCCGATATGCCTTCTTATGTCCTCGTATTCAAACATCCGCCCGGGGTCAAAATCAGAAAGTTCGACGTCAGGGTCAGCCGTGGGTGGGCGGGACTTTCACAATAAAATCCTTCATGAAATGAAAGTTTGAGTTTGTCACCATCTGAGCTCAGCTCACGTGTCTGTTTGTAGCAAACTGCAGCGTGCAGGCGCGCGTCTTCACCACGTCGGCTTTAAAGCTTCAGATTTTATTTTTACTGATTCAGATTATTAATGTAAAACTGTAACAATGCTATTAACTCTGCTCTATTCTCACAGGTGAAGCTTGTGTCCCTGTGAAACAGTTACAGTGACAAACAATCTGTGGAAGAAACTGGAAATATCAAAGGGAACGGTTCACGTGTGATGGCTCGAACTCCTGTGCACTGTCACCAGCCTGACTCCTAACACCGACTTTGCTGCCCTGTATCTGACTCTGGGACACTCGCGTGGGCGTGGCCTGTGGCTCTTTGTCCGAGCAGACCGAGGGCCGTGAGCCGTGGATTAGAGCGTCTGAGCTGCTGCTCAGAAGAAGAGGACACCTTTACAGAGGCGTTTGCGAGCGCTGACGTGCGCCTCCAAACCGAGAGCTTCGTGCTGAGCTGCTCCTGGTGGAGGTGATTTTATGGGCCCAGCCTTAGAGTCACTTTGAAGGATGGAAAACAGAGGGCAGGAACAGCCGATCATTTGTTGGAGGAGAAGCTGTAACGCACATTTGCCACTGTGGAGGTTACTTCATCTTTCAGCTCTTTTTTCCTTTTTATTGCTTCCTTTCATGTGGTTCTCAGGTGCTCTCACTGACCGGCTCAGCCAATCACAGTTTGATTATTCTATATTTTTCCCCAGTTCTCTCAGAGCTGTAGTCAGCGCATCAGCCAGGATTTTACTGTAACATGAAACCATAAGCAGCCATTTTTTTGCTTCCTCACAAAGTAAAAAGCAGTTTTTTTTCTCTGTTTACAGGTCTGGAAATATCTCATCCTCCCAAACTAGTGCTGGGACTCTGGGACCTGACAGCTTAATAGAATGATCGCTCAAATCGACTTAATACTGCAAATCGGAAGTGCAAAGGTGCTGAGGGAGTTTACACAAAAACTGCTCTTTGGGGAGTAAACAGGAAGTTTCAGCGTGAAACATGTCAACAATCAGAAGGCGGTCCAAAACGGAGGTCAGGTGAACCTCGGCGGCGCCCCAGAGGAGCCACATTTGAATAAAATCTCATTTGACTGTTTGCAGTTTGTTTCCTGCGGCGGTGCCCTCACGTTAGCAGCACCGCAATTAGGCGACGGGTGACACTGGTTGTGTTTCTCATGGTTTGCTGCACACGCCTTCTGTTCCAACATCGCATCTCCCACAGCCTCGTGGGTAAGAGGAGACGTGGAGGAAAGAGGAGAAAGACAAATCTCTCCTCCTCTGTTTATCTGTGACTGAATATTTTGTATGCACACCCGGTCTCCTCCCCTCTGAAGGCCGGCTAAAGTGGCATGCTGCTGAGGAGATAAGGACGTCTCGGTGCTGTAGTGATCGGCTCTTGGCGACCTGAAGTGGTTAGCAGAAAGAAGCGTGTTTCTGGCAGCGAGTGTGCGAAGGGCCCATCCTCAGCAGACTGTCATCGCTCGTGCTGCCTGCAAAGGATTCCAACCAACCCCAATACCAAAGAAGAAGAAATAAAGACGAGGCAGAGCGGCGTGCAGCTGTTTATCTGGACGCTAACAGTTCTGACTGCAGGACACACTTTAAGAGTTAGTTAACTTCAGCTGTTTCAGTGATTTATTTTCACAGTCGCTGCTCCTGCAGGAGCGCTGTGATCGTCACCACTGTGAGCACAGCTGAATGAGTTTGGACAGTTTGCAGGTCTGCAGCATTCAGGTGTGTTAGCACATCCCACAGGAGTGGGCAGGCCAGCAAATTCACCCCGAGGTCACACCTCAGACTCTACAGGTTAAAGGTCAAAGTTAGGAAGGAAAAAGCCTCGTCTGTCTACAAGAACATGGCTTATTTTTGCAAAGCTGCATTTGAACAGAGCAACGAGTTCATGAGCAAACGGACCAAAGTGCAGATGTTTGTGCATAAACACCTGACAGCAGCTGTGAGCACGTGGAAGAGGGATGATGAACTGTCCCAGAGTCAGTGTGAGGACATCTGTCCCACAGATAAAGCTGGGACCAAACTGGGTCATCAGCAGGACAAAGATCCAACAGAACGGATGAAAAAGGAAAGAACAGAGCTGCTGCAGAGCTCAGAGAGCTGTGCATGAACGAATGCTGCAGACCTCAACGACCTGAAGAAGACCGGACCAATCAGCAGGCCTTTGGGGTCGGGTATCAGAATATACCTGCCCACTTTTTTAGAGGGCCAAAGAAGAACTGGAGTTTTAGATTTAGTGATTTTCAGCAGCACTGCCTCCTGCTGGATGGGTCTGTTCACGAACAAAAACCAAGCAGAGATTGAACAGCCACCTCTGGCTGTGCTGCGTGTGATTAGTCCCACTCTGCTATGTTAGCGTCCACAGTTATGCAGCTCCGCACCTTTTAATTGCATCAAAGTGAAGTTTATCCCCCTCCTGGTAATGGTACTTGGCTTTTTATTCTGGCAGCAATACTGCTGCTCATAACTTCCATCATCAGCATGTCACAGAGCTGTAACCTGACTCGCAGTGCGAAATGATTTAGAGCAGAACTTGTATATAGAAAAGCTATTGATCTCCTACCCTCAGCGAAGCCCTCCTTAAAAATTCACAGTGCCAATAAACACACGTAAACCTCACCTGCAAACCCTTTGATAACATAGCAGCTAATGGCTAATGATTGAGTGAATCTGGCAGTTATTTACAGCTGCACGTTTTGCTTATTAAAAAGCGAGACGTGGCGCTCGAGGAGCTGTAAACGCCCCTGAAATTTACCTTTGAGCCAACGAGCGCGCGCTCTACCTGCAGGCCGGCTTCCTCTCAGAGCGAGGGTTAAGTCCCGCAGCCGAGTCTCATCTGTGTTAACCTCACCTGGAAATAAGTTTCATCTTCCACTGTGAGTGAATAAATAGAAATATCAGAATTCCCCGCAGCACACAGCTCCTCCTATTGCACCAGATGATATCTTCTTCTACACATTGTATTCCAGTGCTGCGAAATTCCATTATGCTGCTAAAATGACTTGTCCTCCTGCTGCAAAAGGTGGCGTCCATTTGCTGATTCTATCATCGGCCGAGCGCTAACCTCCTTTTCCTGACGCACGCACACACACACACATACACACACACATACACACACACACACAGACACACACACACACGCACACACTCTCTGTAATGATGTGCAGTGTTGGGTTGTTACAGGAGTTTCTTCAGATGACCAGATGGCTGCAGAGAAGCCGCCTAATGGTCCAAACACCCCTGTGTCCATTAAATACATAGGAACCAGCCACGCTCTGTATCACAGTAATGACCTATAGATATTGCTGCTACTCCTGTTGCCGTCTGTAATTGGCGTGCTGGCCATCGAACACGCGCGCACACACTGATGCACTGCTGGACACCATTAACACACACTTGGTGAATCCTGCGTGCTCTAACTTTGCTCTTAATCAGGACCGTTAGTCACATGTCAGCCTAAACAATCGCAGGGAATTTCGTTCATCACACTTCGTTCCTTTGGCCAAACTCACCTGTTTCCAACCTTTTCCATCAGGATGGTGGCGCTCCGTCACCAACATTGCCTCTCGGGGTCAGATCGGATATTCAGGGTAACGTTTATGGCAGCAAAGTGTCTCAACCATTTATCCACAACTGTTGGCTCACTATTAGCTCAAACCTTCAACTTTCAGCTAACAAAAACTGTTACAAAAACCAACTTTGTGTTAATAATTTAAACCTTCAGCCATACTATGAGCTTACAGTTTACCGTTTCTCTATTTATAATCTATTTAAAGTTTTATTCACCCGTACGTTTAGCTAACAGTTTAATGGGACTTAGGGATTGCAATGGATTCTGGGTAGTCGCCGGCATGTTGTTGTTGCTATCATGTGGCTAACATGCTAACAGGAGGGTGATCCACACGGACGCAGAAACAGTCACTTTATTTTTAGCTTCACGACATCGTCTCACAAAACGTTTGTGGCGATGAATCAGAAACGACTGCAGGACGTCGTGGACGCTTACAGCTTCAACTTTGCACTTTCAACAACTAATAGTAGTCTCGATAATGGCTTTCATTACATATGGTTTTATTACAACACTGAGTTCGGGTGCTGCAGCAGGTGCAGGAACTTGCTGACAAAGGTCAGAGGTCAGAGGTCGCCATGAGTTCAGTCTGTTTTGGTATCGCAGAGTCGCTTTTCAGAAGCTAACGATTAGCTTTGATTCCAGCTCGGCTGCTCTGTGCCTATGAGGTGACTGTGTCATCAGTCTAACTCACTAGTCTGATTTATCACTTACATGAACAGCTGTATTCAGTCCGAGCTCTTTCCACCAGCCGTACATTCAGATCATTTTACCGCTAATTTTAATCAAGTATCGCAGTTTATCTTTAGTTTTAATATCATAATAATGATTATAACCTTATCTAAGCTAGCTTAAATTAATCTAATAACCTCCAAGTATACTTCCAGTGAATTTCATTCATGAGTTTATCCAGTATGCTTAGCTAATAGATACTGGGTGGGTGTATCGGGTGGAGCTTCATATCCTTCCCTGTGGTGTACCACAAGGTTCTCTTTCGGTGCCTTTAATGTTTCTGTTATTTCTGCTCCCTCATCAGCACATTTTGAGCAGTTTTAAGAACATTTCTGATCACTTCTATGCCAACGACGTCTTGTTGTATGTCTCGAGATGTTCCTGAGCTGGAGATGCTGCAAAGCTGCTTAGACTCTACTGAAGCTGGACGGCTGACAGTTTTCTCCAAACTGATGAAGAGAAACAGGTTGTTGTTTGTGTCCCTGACAGATTTGTGTAAAAGGTGACGGGAAGTCTTGGTCGCCTGAATCCTCTCTCTGAATGCTTCGCTTTTGTTTGGATCACTTGAGAAATATTGCCATGTTGAGTCACGTCACTGGAGATTGTTACTCGTGCACTCATTTCATCATCGTGGTCATTCAGTGTTCACTTGTCGTAGCGAAGCTTGTTTGCAACATGTGCAGAACGCAGAGTCTTCCCTTTAAGATTCTGGTTTTGGGTTTTTGAGCTCTGCATGGACACGCACAGCTTATGTCCGAGATCTTACACCCTTATGTTCCCGGAGGACCCTGAGGTCATGCGATCAGAGCTGGTTGTGCAGCGCACGAGACTGCTAACTGAAGGAGACAGAGCTCCTCCATCAGTGACCTCCACACGTCTCTCTCTGAGACTGAGCTACAGCCTCGTGGTCCCTTTTAAAAGCCAATAAAAACTCATCTTTGTAAGCAGTTAGTGATATTTATCTTGGTGCTTTACAACTAAAATGTTCCTACATTTTCATGTCACCCATGATGCAAATAACATCGTCCTGTTTCTTTCATGTAACTAATCTTTCTGTTTTTCTTCACATTCGTTTTCTTCTTCAATGAAACTCTAATTTCTGTATTTCAGACTAGTCGATGTGTCCACGTTGCCCCTGCGTTATAATTGTCCCAGTCTCAGGATGTCTTGATCTCAGCGGCGACCTGCTTGTTGTCAAAATGTTCTCATTACAAATGGAGACAGTGGGAGCCCCCCCGCCCCCCACGTCCTCTGGAGGGTAATTGTTCTCAGTGTTTATTTTTAAAGGGCGTGTTCTGTGTGCGCGATAGCATCGCAGCCGTGCAGCTTTTGGGATCATATGCAGCACATTAAACGGATTAACCTTTTTTCCCTCTGTGACGACATATCGCTGTGCATCACCGTGTCACCTCCTCTCCCCTCCCTCTCCTATCTTATCTCCCCTTCCCTTTGCCGCCTCATCCCACGCTCGCTATTTTGCTCCTCTTCTCCTGCTGCGAGGAAATCTTCACCCTTCAGGCTCAAACATCACTGATAGCAGACTGACATGCACAGGAGACCGGAGGGCTGACGTGGGCCGGGGCGCTGAACTCTCCTCCAAGTGGCGCCGTATGTGTGCTCTTGACACGACGTGATCGTACCGGAGACGTGCAGCGTTCACCTGAATGTGAATGAAGCTTCGCATCACGTCGATGAGTCATAATGAGGCTGATAAAGCTGAACGCGGCGTCATGCATATTCACACACACACAGATCTGCGGTGTGTGTCTGTCGCAGTCACTGCGGGCCACTGCAGCGAGGCGGGGTGGGGTAGGATTTCAGATTTAATTGTTTTATAGGAGAGTGACAGGCGACCCCCCCCCCACACACACACACATCCCACAATCCCTCCAGCACAGCTCAGACTGACTGAGTTCATTACAGGGACCGGGACGGCCCTGAGGTAAACATATGTGCGGGAGATAACACGGACTGGTGTGCACGCTGCCGGTGAGCGCACACGTGTGGCGTGCATGAGTGTGTGCGCGTGCTCAGAGGTGTCATAATCAATGAGCGGCGTGCACGCGTCTGTTTCTGATCGCTGCCCACTCTGTGTAAGCAGAGAGAGGAACAATAAGAGTGTGGGAGTAGCAAGGTGAGGCTCAGATATGGAATTAAGTACGTGTTATTACTACTGGGACGGGAGGCCGGCGGCGGCCTGCGCTCGCTGTTTTGGCTGTGGATAAAATAAAAGAGCACGTGCACGCCGTGACGCTTAAATATTTGTGTAAATAGGTGGTGAGAAAGTTCTGGAGTTACAGCGGAGAGGAAGTAGCTGTTTAACTATAACCAGGTTTGAAACGAGGAGCCGTGACGTGACGTGACTCGCGACGGCGTCTTCGGTTACTCTGCAGACCAGACGTCACATAAAAGGTTTGCTCCAAAAAGAGGGCGCACCGGCCCGTATACAGCACGCGCGCCTCAATCGATTATCACATAATGACGGCCATAACGAGCCTTAATCAACATTCTCTGAACATCCTCCTGCACTAATGTACCGGCCCCTCCCACCTGCGCTCGCAGCTGATCAATTACAGAGCCATTACCCTGAATGCCTCGCAGCAGCTCTGAACATGCATGCAGTCCACTCGCTGGTCTCGGTGGTGGCCGCAGCAAATGAACTTAGCGAACAATCTTGAGGATCAATCCCATCACTTAGCCAATTAGACTATAGGGAGACAGACGGCCATTACCATAAGAACCAATCGATACGCGGAGCCAGGGCCAGAGGCGGGCTGTCTGGTCCCGTGGAGCCGCCAGGGGTTTGTGTGCAGCTAATGGAGGGGAAAGGGGGCGGGGCCGGGAAGGCGTTTTGATGGACGGCTTGGACGGGCCGGGCCGGGACGATGCCGACCCCGAGAGCTGGGACGTCGTAAACATGAAGGAGAGGGCGGCGTGAGGGCCGGACAGATGGACGCTGGGATCAATGGCGGAGAGCGGCGCCGCGTCACCAGCTGATTTTCCTCTCAGCGCTCTGACAGCTCTCCTTTCACACTTCAGACAGCTTAAGTGGCCGACTGAGAGCCGATCGAAGAGTTGACCAAAATTCATTGTGTGGTGCATAACTCAATATTCCTGTTTTCTTCACGTTGGGCCGTTTCGGGGCTTTTGTTCCATCACACGCGTTGTTCATCAGAGCTCCCATTACTGGGAAACACTGACAGAACCTGAATAAATAAACCCCAGACAGTAAATGCATCCTAAAAACCGTCTGCCCTGTAATTACATACATTCACAGTCGTTTCCATACAAACAACTTGTCATATTTACGGCCGACTGTTGAAGCTGCTGAATATGAATGGCAGCTTGTTTTCTGTGGATGCAACAGTAAACCAGTCAGCGGCTGCTTGAGAGCGGCGAGGCATTCTTTATTAAGAGTCAGAGCTCAGCGCCGCCGTGACCACGTACGACCACTGCACTGAGCTGTCTCAGCCATCTTCCAAATCAAGGGAAAGACTGCGAGGCCGTAACAGTTTCAGAGAAAGTCAGAAGACCTAACTGTAGGACACAAAAGTCCCAAAACAAGTCTTATATGTAAAATCAGCCATTAAAGACAGGCATGCATGACGAAGAACAAGAGGAATGCTGGGAAATGACCACTGAGAACAAAAATGGGTCAAAGGAAAACAAAGGAGACAAATTCAACAAATGAAGAGGAGAAAAGTGGCAAAAACAGGAAGTGAAAACTTAAACTCTGGAGAGCAAAAACACCACAGTTCCTCTGATGTCCAGCAGAGGCAGCAGTGAGTCAGTCCCCATAGAGTCCCATGTTAAAACTTAACGGATACAAAACCCCTCCTTTAGTCTGTATCGATTGTTTCCTCCTTTATAACAACCATATGGGGTTCTGTGTGTGTGTGTGTGTGTGTTGGGGGGGGGTTATAGCTCACATTAATGCATTGTTGGGGCCGTGGCCTCTTTGACCGACAGCTGGATGATGTCACAGGCGGTCATAGCAGCTAGCTCTCTGCTAGCTGGACCTCTGGACCGTGTTTGTGCTGTTGAAGCATTGTTAATGACATCATGTGACCAACAATATGGCTGCTGTGAGGTTACTGTACTAACAGACCGTCCAGGAAGTCTGAATCAGCTGATAGTCTTTCCTTTGGTACAATTACTTTATTTATTATTTATGTCTTATAGCTCATACGACGATTATTTTCAGAGTTAGAGGCCTCGAAGTGCACAGTGGCTCCAAATCCAGCATTTTGAACACATCTTTAGAAAGCTACAGCTTTCACGCTCACATAAAATATTTTCAATCATTAAAATGTTTCCTTCTGTGAATTTGTCAATGAACATCTACAACTTTTCATGGTTAAAGCGTGATGTGGACTGTGAGGAATCAGGACCCAAAGACGGAGTTTAAAAACAACTCTGAGCTAAAAACTCCAAAACTGAGTCTGACAATCAAAGAAACAACATGGGAACGCAGCAGGCTGAGGAGGAAGTGGAAACAGCTGAGGCAAACCAGCACAAGTGAAGGCAATCACCTCAACGAGGCAGAGCAGGAAGTAAAACTAAATGTGATACCAAAATAAAACAGGAAGTGAACAGATGCAGAAATAAACTAAACATTGGCACAGAAGCAAAAGGCAGGAAACTCTGAGGGGCTACATGAAGGTGAAAACCTCCCAAATAAGCAAACTGATAATCAAATCGAAGATATTTCATGATGAAGTCCAAAGACGCAGGACCACAACACAGTGAGGGGCGGAGCTGAGTGAAATATTTTTGACTGTAATTTTGCTTTTCTTCACTGCAGAAGCCTTGAGGCTGATTCTTGAAGCCCAAAGTGACGATGAAAGCAGCTCAGCCGATGGAGATGAGACGGGTTAACTTCTCTTTGCATAAAAATGACTGAAAATCATCAGTAATGTCGTGAGATGTCCTAGGATATCTGCCACAGATAAAGGAAACGTTAAAAAGGATTGTTGTGTGAACTCTAACAAGCCCACTCGTTTAGCGGCTGGAAGCGCTTGGCTGATTGAGGGTTACGGGGACGTCTTTTTCAGAGCGAGTTTACACGTATCCGTTTCTGTTGTGTTAAAAGAAGAGATGAGAATTTGTGGGGTTGCCTAGCAATGTGACTCTAACGGCGGCCTGTCTGTCATTCAGTGTGTGCGTGTCGGTGGAAACAGTTGTTATGTGTGGGATGTCTCGTCTTTGTAGGGTTCGATAATCTTAAGGTCGTTTCTGTTCCAAGTTTCAGGTAGAAAATATTGTGTCGAACAGCTGAGCTGCTCGCTGGTTGTTACTCGACTCTCAGAGCAGCGCGAGGGTCTCTCTCTCGCGCTCTCTCCCTCTCGCCGCAGGGCAGGATGCCCTCAGGGGTGAGATATCCACTTGGGATTACTGTTGACATCGCCTGCCTCTCTCTCTGTTTCTCTCCCCACCACCGCATGACATCCATTCCTCCCACTTTTATCCTTCACGCTCCCAGCTCGCAGCCGACCCGGAGAGCGGATGGAAAAACACTCTGAGTGTGTGACTGTGTGTCAAATGCAAGGTGTGCCTCTCTTCAGTCTAGATTATAATAATCGTGTTACTCCGTGACCTATCCTCTATCTTTTGGGTCGTCTTTACACACCGGTGATTCAGTCACAACACCTGAATCGAGTCCTGCTCCGGGAGTCCTGCAGCCTGGCTGCATAAAACCTTCAATGATCCCATTTATCTCAAATACAAATATCAGAACGGTGTGTGGGGGCGAGTGCGAGAGTTTGAATATCCAACAATAGCTTCGGCTGACCTCAACCAACCCTGAGTGCTGATGGTACGATTGTGCCTCTCAGAGTGAAAGAATCTTTAATAAGAGAAGAAAAAGAAAGAAGCGGCGCGCACACGGCGGACAGCGGAACAGAGAGCTGTGTACAGCCTGTGTGCTTTTAAATGGATTAGGTCTCCCAGTCAATAATTACTGAATGAGTATCAGGCTGTGCTTGTTTGCATCCTGAGGCTTGTTCAGCACCAGCACTGGTCTGGAAACACAATGCACTACAGGGTGTGTGTGTGTGCGTGTGTGTGTGCGCGTTAGACCTCCCAGACACACACCTGTCTGTGAGAGGTTATTAATCAGCCTCACCTGTGAATATCGTCTGAAGTTGTGTTTGTTGCTGTCAGTCTGTGAAACACCTGCAGCTTCATAAAATCCTGCACGTTGAACTACTGACATTAGTTTATTATTCCCAACACACACACACACACACACACACACACACTAGAGTTGGATGTCTCGAGACCGGTCTTGGTCTCGACCACTTTTACGTGGTCTTGGTCTCGTCTTGGTCTCGACAGACTTTTGTCTTGGTCTTGTCTTGGTCTCGACAGACTTTTGTCTTGGTCTCGGTCTTGGTCTCGACAGACTTTTGTCTTGGTCTTGTCTTGGTCTCGACAGACTTTTGTCTTGGTCTCGGTCTTGGTCTCGCTGTTTCGGTCTTGCGTTCTCAAATCGACATAGTGTTCGGGAGATTTGGAGTCAACCATCAGCGGAGCAGGGGGTGACTTACTGGGCTTAAGCCCGTGTCATTTTTTCAGAAGCATGGGGTCTTTTGGAGTGTAATTTGTTAGTTAGATGCCTGACTGACAACTGTATAAAACAAAAACAACACACGAAGCACAGAGCGCACCGTTGTAAATTCCCCCTAATTTTGGTATGATCCGAGCTCAGGCACTAGGCGACTGAGCACAGCACCCATGTGAGCGAGGGGGGAGAAGCTGCTGCCTGCGAGTTTGCTGCAGACAGAGGAGAGCTTAAGTTTGACCAGGTACCAAAGCAAATCATTCGTACTGAACTAATAATGTAAATATGACGGTGTATCACAAAAGATTGATATCAAACTGATCACTTGGTTGCGTTACTTGCTCTTCGAGTGAATCAACAAATGGATAAATAAAAAGCCGAACAGCAATGCTGATCTTTTAGAGAGTCTTAGCTTACATTTCATATTTTCAGTTGTTACCCTCCACGGCTAAACAAACTCACTAAATCGGTTTCAATTGTGTACTGATGAACACAACAACGGAAATAAGGAGCTTCTTTCAAAGAAAAAACTCAGGTAGATGTTATTTTATATATTATGCTTTGGATGTTGTTCAGTATATCTATGCAAAACAAGAGGAATTTCAATACACAGCAGTATATTCACAGTTGAAACCAGATATTTACATACACTTTAGGGCAGCGGTCCCCAACCCCCGCGCCTCGGACCGGTACCGGTCCGTGAGTCGTTTGGTACCGGGCCGCGAGAGTTGAGGCTCAGGTGTGAAATGTATGGTTTTCAGGGTTTTTATCGGTTTTCAGCGTTATTTTGTTATCATTTTGATCGTTAACTCGGTTTTCCTGGGTCTTTTCACGTGTGTTATGAATAAATCTTCTGTTTTTTCGGTACCGGTACTAGTTTTATTTTGTTGTATTTATCCGCGACACCTTAAAGGCCGGTCCGTGAAAATAAACCAGGCATAAACCGGTCCGT